>NW_008239553.1:21029279-21038570 GCF_000691975.1 Corvus brachyrhynchos
GAACTAGTCTGATCTGGTTTCCTTGAACTATGAATACTAAACTTTCTGTGATTGTCACAAATAATTGCAGTGAAACAGAGAAGATGACTGGATAACTTTCAACAGTTTTGATATGTAAATGAAGCTGGTGTTTCTATGGCTTTAAAAAGTCTGGCTATTTGTTTGATTCTGTGGTCTTGCATGACAATATGACACTTCCCACACAATTCCTGCTAATGGCTGATTTATTTTTAGAGGAATGGATGTCTTAAATATCTGAATGTAAAACCAAATGGAAGATGTTAGCTATTAATTGCTTGTAGATACTAATTAGCTTAGTGGCTCAAGATACTGGCTAAAATCACTTGAAACATAACTAATAAGCACAAACCTATTAAATTGTAATGTTTCATGTTATAGATAAATCATGTAGTCATACAGCATCAGAATTTTTTAAATGGTCCTTAGATAATATTGTTCATAAAACAGTGATCCTGTTTTAAACTCTAGCATACAGCTCTTGTATACTGTTATTGCAGTAAGTTCTGCTACTGAACATACATAATAATAATGCATGAACATTGTTTTGTAAAGCAGGAATTGATTATTTTGTGAATCTCATTTCTCCTAGCAACCAGATAACATTGTTTATGTGATGGATGCTTCCATTGGCCAAGCTTGTGAAGCTCAAGCTAAAGCTTTCAAAGACAAAGTAGATGTAGCTTCTGTTATTGTTACTAAGCTTGATGGACATGCCAAAGGAGGTGGAGCTCTTAGTGCGTAAGTACTGTGGTATAATAGTGTCCAGCGTCTGGCCATGCACAGTCAGCCGTGAAATGCATTTGTGTCTCGCAGAAACCTGTTCTGTGGAAGTGTCACTGTCACACTGCACAGAATCTAAGTCAGTCACACTTAGATTCTTACCCTTCTTCTGGTGGGTAGGATCACCTGTTGATATTTAATGTCAGAATCAGATGATATGATGTATTTTCAGTGCAGTAGTATGTATTGTCACAGGTCAGACTTTTATCTTCTGAAATCAGCATCAAGCAATATTCATTGCATATTGTGTATCAGGCATTTTTCCAAAAAGATAAATCTGGGCTCAGTAGATATGACTGACATGAAAAGTTTTGCACCCCGAGAGTTTTTTCCAAAAGGGGAAAAAGTGTACCTTGTCATATCTAGTGACCTTAAAACTGTGATGCAAATTAAACTTCTGGATTGGCAGCGTCCAGAAACTTGGTGAAAAGTTGTCTGTGGTCATACTTAGGTGATTCCATTCTTGTTGGACTTCCCATGTGCTGTATCTTGGCAGAGTGTGGACTAGAAAATGTTACATTTTATCTTCAGCCTTTTATGATTGTTCCAGCTGCCTTTCAATGATATAGTTTGTATGGAGCTGAGATGATTTGTCAAAACAGTCAAAATTAGCTGACACTGACTTACTAAATCACTGCCTGTCTTTGATCTGAAGTGTTAAGAGTTCCTAAACTGCCATATGTATTTTGCTTTTTTAATAGCATAATGTTGGAAGACTAAAGCTTTCCATATTTTCATTTTGCTCATGCTCTAGTTGTCATGTGCTTGTGTGCCTTAAGTCTGCTGTGTTTGCTCTGTACTGTTTGTGGACTGAAAGCTGAGTTTTAGATAAAAGCTAGTACAAATGTGGTGAAAAGGTTCTGAGTTTTCTTATGCTTGAGCTTTTTCCTGTGTTGGAAATGAGATTGTCTTTTGTATGAGGTACCTTGAAGAAATTGTAATCAATACCTGTCATCTGACAGTATTATCATTAGTATCAGTATGGATCAGTAATATCCCAGTATAAGGATAATTTGGAGATGATTTGGTTTTCTTTCTTTCCACTCAAGTTTCTTAAACTCAGCAATGAAAATAAGCAACTTATATTTTTGTTGATGATTTTTTTCCAAACAGAGTTTGTATTTCATAAAGTACTAATTAGAGAAAAATCTTTTTAACTACTCTGAGCTAAACATCCCAGTGCTGGATGTTTTTTCATTAGTAGTTTGAGGAGTAAGGCAGATACTTCAGACAGAATGCATAGTGTTGATGCTGCCTAGCTGATTATGTTAATAGGTGGTACAAAAGATAGATGGTATTTGAGAGGCCATTTCATAAAATATATTTTATTGCAGAGTTGCTGCCACAAAGAGTCCTATTATTTTTATTGGAACTGGCGAGCACATAGATGACTTTGAACCCTTTAAAACACAGCCTTTCATCAGCAAGCTGCTTGGTATGTCTTATGTACAACTGTACTTACAAGACACTTTTAATTGGATAATGGAAAGTCAAAGTGTAATCTTAATCTTAATGCTAATTTCAGAGCTGTTTTCTTTTTCCAGGTATGGGTGATATTGAAGGATTGATAGATAAAGTAAATGAGTTAAAGTTGGATGATAACGAAGCACTCATAGAAAAGCTAAAACATGGTAAGTTACTCCCAAGGCCTGAATAGCAGATGCATTACAGTGACCTGACTGTGGCAGGTTCTCTGCGACGGAGACCACTGAATTAATTTGTGCTGTGTGTAGACAGAAACAACTTGTTCATGTGCACAGTGAAGAATGGTTATTCTTTCTCCAGTAAATGTGGCGGCCAAGTAAATTGAGTTGTGTTTTTCAAATGATAAGTCTGTCAGACTATAACTGCAGAGTAACTAGCTTAATGGTTCAGCATGTGCTATCTGAAACTGTTTGGCCATATTAGAGGTTTATTTATCCACTTATCTATGTAGTATAGCATTTACCTTATAAACATGAAGAATAATTGAAAAAGGAGAGTAAGACCAAAATGTTAATGTGTGACTTCTGCTAACTTTTCTTTTGTTGTTGTGCTTCAGGTCAATTTACATTAAGAGATATGTATGAACAATTCCAAAACATCATGAAAATGGGACCATTCAGTCAGATCTTGGTTAGTTATCCCCAAAATAATTTTATTTTATCAGATTTTCATTGATATTTGACAAATTTCTATAAACTTAAAACTCTTAATTGAAATTTGTTATAATCTGTGCTCTATGTTTTTCAGAAAGGTGAAATGATTTGCCTACTGCAGTATCTAACTACTGAACTAACAGTTGCTGTCTATATATCTTTCTGCTTAATTAAAGTTATAGCTTTGCCTATTCTGACACAGCTTTTGTTTTCCATTCTTAAAACAAGGGCATGATCCCTGGTTTTGGAACTGACTTCATGAGTAAAGGCAATGAACAGGAATCAATGGCAAGGCTAAAGAAACTCATGACTATAATGGACAGTATGAATGATCAAGGTAAAACAAATTTCACTGACTACTTTTTAATTAATTGTTGAACAAGCTTATTTAGAGAGATCTTCCTGGAAACAAAAAGACATACTGTAGCATGTACAACCACAGAAAATGACAAGCATTTAACATTCTTGGAAATAGCAAGGAGTACCTGTGTCTCCAGATTTCTTAATAAATCTAAATATTTAGAGATACTTTGCCTGTTGCTGCTCTGTCTTGTGTAGAGTAGGTAGAATTTTGAATAATTTCCATTCTATTGGAAATTAATATATTTTTATTTTTTGTATTGTAACTGTTCATAAATTATTAATGCTATACTTGCAAATTAAAAAACTATGTTAATCTTTAATCTGGCATTGCTGTCTTTTTTCCTACCCGTGCTCAAATTTACTTGGTGACATAGCCTGATCTCTGGAATTCAAAGTGTTGTTTCTAATCCACCCATAACTCCTGCAGTAGTATGCTCTGACCCTTGTGCTAAACCCATTAATATGGCTTAAGACCAAGTATGCCAAGAGCATAATTTATTCACACAGCTTTTCTTTCTATCATGGTGATTAACATATGACTATAAGAGCTTTTTAGTATTACTTCCTAGAATATTATGTCTCAGTGATTTATGTAAAATTTTACATTGTCACTTCTAAAACTAAGTTTTTATTCTCTGGCTCAAAATTAGATTCTCAACAATGAGAACAGGTTTACTTCCAATTGTAACAGTTTTTAATGTCAGTAACTCAACGGATTTTTCTTTTCCCCCCTGTAATTGCAGAACTTGACAGTACAGATGGTGCCAAAGTTTTCAGTAAGCAGCCAGGAAGAATCCAAAGAGTAGCAAGAGGATCAGGTGTTTCTACCAGAGATGTTCAGGAGCTTTTGACCCAATACACTAAGTTTGCACAGATGGTGAAAAAGATGGGAGGCATCAAAGGGCTTTTCAAAGGTAAAAATCCTCAGACAAACAAAAGACTGCAAACCAAACACCCCACCCTAAAATTTATTAACTCATTGGGGAGGTCACTTGATGTGTGAACACAGAGGACATGAGAGCATACTGATTAGGGAGAAGAGAAAGTGAGTTGTAGCTCACTCATTCTCATGATGTTTGAAAGTTCTTTCATGTGACTGGTAAGAGGTGCATTGTTCTTCATGCCACCGATGTGTAACTTACCAAGGAAAGCTACTGTATTTCTATCAATGCAGACTCGATTACTGCTACAGTACTAACACTCCATTCTGTTACGTGGAGTGCAGGGACTGCTGATCCTAAATGGACTTTTAAGTGGCTGATGTAGTAACTTCTAATAATGGACTCATTGATTTGAGTCTAGAATTAGGAGGTAACATTTGGATTTATTTTATTTCTAGCCCCGCATGTTAATCCGCTTTCTTATGATTGCTCTTTTCTTTTTATTTAGGTGGTGATATGTCCAAGAATGTAAACCCATCTCAGCTGGCCAAACTGAACCAGCAGATGGCAAAGATGATGGATCCAAGAGTTCTTCATCATATGGGTATGTACTGAATTTTTATAGCTTGAAGAGAAGACTGCTAATTATGGTGGAGCATTTGAAATATAGAAGTGAGGAGGGGGATGGGAGACTATATGCATTATATATCAGTATTAAGTATTTCTAGGGTTTTCTAACAAGAATCAGAAAATTTAGTCCAAATGCTTTGCACTTAGCAGTGCTTAATCTAGTCTTTTCATTTGGATTCAGCTCTCAAAATGAGCAATTGGAATGGTGTCTGGGAATAGTGATGACTTGAAGGATGTCTGTGGTAAAACAAATCTTCCTAGATTTCCCTTCTCTTCTAAGATTGCCTCAAGTAATTAAATTTGACAAGAGCAGCTTTAAATACAGACCCCCCATACCTGAACATTACTAATTGATAATAGTCATTCCATCAAGGTTTTTTCTTTTGTCTAGTTCTTAATACACAAGTCATCTTAAAGCCTGGTGTTTTGCAGACCTTTCTGTAATTACTCACTCAGTTCTTTATTTTCAATAGCTGTTTAAACCTAGTTTCAGTCTTGGGCTTCTGCCTTTGTAAATTACTGGAATAGTGTGTGTACAGTAATGGTGCCTCAAGCAAGAGAGCTGTGCTTCAGAGTTAATTAACACATTCATGTTCTCACTTACTTTCTCCAGGTGGCATGGCTGGTTTGCAGTCAATGATGAGACAGTTTCAACAAGGTGCTGCTGGGAATATGAAAGGCATGATGGGATTCAATAATATGTAAAGAAACCTTAACACAAATGGACTTGGTTGACTCTTCATTGCAACCTGAGTAAATGAATTTGCTTTCTTCCTTTTTACAGTGATGAGAGAGTGGTCTTTTGAAATCTTATCCAGGCTTCTCAGTTTCTACATCTAATTTCTGAAAACTATTTTTGCTTAAATTAGTTCCTCTCCACTAATAACTGATGGCACAAAGAGTAATTCAGTTTAATAAAACAAAATCATGATGTAAAATTTTAATATTTAGAGACACTTTTTAATCGTTTACATCAAATGGCAGCCATTATATTTGTAAACAACCCTGATCTTTGGTTATAGTAACATAAAATGTCACAAATATACTGTAAAATAAAATTTAAGTGGTTATAAACAAGGGAATGGCCTGTTTCTTCAGTTCCTTTTAACTGTCTTTTATCAGTATGTAATGAGATTATTTCCTTAGTTTGATTTGTTTCTAAAGACTGTTGTAACTTACGTTTGGCATAGATACTATAAGACTGTGTCAGTACCTGAAAATGTGCTGTTGGTGCTCAGCTGTGGAGCATTTTTAGAAAGTAGATGTGTTGTGCTCAGGTTTGTACAAGACTTTGTTGTAAAGAATTTTATCATTCTTCCCCTATACACAAAGAATCAAGTGACTGAAAAAATACAGGTATGCAGATATCAAACTGTCTCATATGCTGAAGATAATCTTCATACCAGGCTGCCAATTAAGCAGTTCTTTTGTTCTGGAGATAATTTGTAATGCATATTCGGTGAAATTTTTTGCTGGTACTGAACTTTAAAACAGCTGTATCTAACAGAACATACTGCCCCAACTCAGCTACAGTCTGATCTTCATTTCCTATAGCATTTGTTTAGTATTTCAGTTTACTCTGTTGGTCTCAAAAGGGTAGAATCTACAGGCTGGCTTCAGAACTAGGTGTAGACCAAGATGAACCTTGAAATCCAACATAGATCTTGGCAAATATGGTAAGATCTTTTACCCTTATCTTAGGGTAAGAGGGTGTATTATAAATTTTAATATACTGCAGAGTGCTTGGTTTGTAAATGGACACCTCTTGCTGCTGTTCTAGATAAAAGTTGAGTGCAGTAATTAAAACAAGTGGGTCCCTCTGTCAGCCAGTTCTCTGAGATAGTGGCAGCTAACAGGGAATATCTTACATAGGAAATTATACTCTTGCACTAATAAAATGTAAGGTATGCTGTAATGTGAAACTATCTCCTGCTTGATTAGTGGTATGTGTTCAATATATGGAAGGTGCTGAAAAATCTTCAAGTATGCCATCTCCCTAAATGCACTGCATTTTATGCATAGCATTAATCTGTAAACTGATCAATTAAGTTGAATCTTTGTATTTTAAGTATGACAAAAGAATGAGTCTTTGCATATCACCAGTTTGTAGGGAAGCTGTCCTCAGCTACTGAAGTGGTATGCTTACTAAAACTTGATTTTTCTTTTTTATAGTATTTTTAGTTCTTGAGCAGTATAAAGCAATGCAATATGCAGAACCATGCAGTATGAAATCTTGGTTTGAAATGCAGTCCTTAGGGGAGAGTGGATGGTTAATGTTTTTGATGGAAATCAAACATGAATAGGGATATTGAGGATGAAGAGTGAAGCACTGTGCTCCAGGACAGGCTCAGTCAGACTGTCGAGTTACCAACAATTAACTCTTATGTTCAGCTTGTGGCCTACATTTAGTTTTAACTTTTAGTTCACCATTTCCCAAGTACTAAAACTGCAACCAGATAGGAAGAGCTGTCACTAGCTGAGTGTTGGCAGAGACAAGGGCAAGTAGAGAATGCATTTTCTTTAAAGTATAAGATGTGTCAATTATTACTTCTAAGCTAGATGCTGGAATGAATAACATGTATATTGCTCTCACCTTAGCAAGTCAGGCAGAAAATACTTAGGAGCCTGCTTAGAAAAATTGCCTGATGATCCCAAGTCTGGAAAAAAAACCCACATCCATGATGGAGACACTAAGAACAAGAGTTCAGCTGTATAGGAGTACTTCTAAATGGATTGGTGACTTACATGGCCTCTCACAGCTTGATGCAAATACAACTCTCCTGGCAAGTGTGTAACAATACTCCCAGCACCATTTTCTTGCATTAGGGTTTTTGTACTCATCCTCTACAGGATCTCAGAAAAGTCTGCAGAAAAGTTTTCTCTGGCATACAAGAACCTTGAAGAGCTAGAGTCAAGCCAAATTCACTGGAAATGCTTAGAAGACTGAGGTCTGTCTTCCTGTGTATATCTTGCTGAAAGCTGTTGCTGCTGTCAGACAAGCTTTTGTCTGAGCTGTTTGAGCTCAGTCTGCTGCTGAGCAGCCTACTGAGAGGAAATGGTTATAATGGTCAATAGATAGCTGTGTGATAGAAGCTGGACAATTAACTCTTAGCACACACAAATAGTTACGGCTTTATTTGTTAACTCTCTACCTTTCCACAGGCCTTTCAATATTAATGTGCTAAATGTATTAAACCTAAGTTGCAAATGCTAATTTTTCTGGGAGGTGAAAGATTAGGTTTAATATGACTATACAGCTGCTAAAATCACAGTAGAGGCAAAGGAAAGCAAGTTGGTTAGTTGATGGTTTAATGCTCTTGAGGAGCTGTTACTCTATTCCAACCAGTCCTTTACTAAACAGAATGTCCCAAGTATTGGGACTTGGGGGTAAAAAATATCTGGGGGTAAAAAATATTTATGTACCCTAACATTAGTTTGTTTCTTTGCAACTTTAAGTGATGTATGTTTGTTGCAATCCCTTAAGCAGGTATTCAGCCCCGTACTGTCTAAAATAATACTCTAACCTTTCCTTCCCATGTTTCTGTAATTATACATTGTATGTCAGCCCTTTTCACAAGGGAGCATTTTCTGCCTTATGCTAGTATAATTTTAAGTCTGATGTGTCTGTACTTTCCCTGGGCTTTTGTCTTGTGCTCTGGATAATGCTTTGGTAATATGACTAAGAAAGTGTCTAAGAGCCCATATGTGCTATAGAGTGTAATGTGTTGGAAACTATTCTTAATGATGTAGGATTGAAAGATGGCTCTTGCTGTCATGCGAGTGCATGTTACAGCCATTGGTTAGATCCCCCCAAAATTAAAACGACTCCCTTCTCAGTCCCATAAAAAGAAGGTTTCCAATACTTCCCCCTCCAGCTGTTTTCACCGGCAGTTGGAATTTACTAATGCACATTTTGCCGGGGTTAGCCCTCCTTCTCTGTTCAGGCCGGGCCATTCCCTACAGCACGGAGGCCTCAGCACATACTGGAGACAGAAGGGCTCTTCCCATGAGCAGCGGAGCAAACCTCTCACCTGGCAAACACTTCTCGTACCCTCCTGGGCATGCATGTTATTTTCTCGCCCAGCCGCAGCCCAGGGGCCAGGGCACCCTTGGTGTGCATTTCTTTATTGTTCAAGGGTTCGTTACTTACAAAGGGCTGAGTTGCTTGAGCCAACACCCAGTCCTGGAAAGCTGAGCAAGGATGGTCCTGGACGAGCAAGACCCCTAACCACTGTCAGGGAACTCCATCTACTTCTTAAAATATTGTTCTTTTGCAAGGTTTCACACTGTTTCGGGAAGATGATGTGTGTGTTGCCCCAGAACTTGTACTTTTCCCTCCGTGCCGCGGGGGTATGCTTCAGCCTCTGTGGAGGTGCGTGCGGCTGTCCCTGGCAGCCCGGCTGCTTCTGGCCTCTCCCCTGCCTCCCTCCCGGCTCCGGTTAATGCCGGGCTGCGGGGAGAAGCGAAATGCCCGAGGT
>NW_008239553.1:21038830-21053661 GCF_000691975.1 Corvus brachyrhynchos
GAGGTCTGTCTGTCAGCCAGTCTGCCCTTCCATCCAGCGCGCTGTAATTACAGTCAGCGCGGCGGGCACGCGTGTCTCCGGTGTCTCCTGCTCGTCGGCGGACAATGCCTCAGACAAACGAGCCTGATGAATATTAAAGTGAGACAGATTTCCACTTCCCTCCGCGCTGTCAAGTTGGCGAAGGCGTGGGAGGTGTTCAGGGACAGCAGCTCTTAATTACACTGCAGCCCGGGCAGCTCTCCTGTCACTGCTGCTGCCGCCGAGGCTTGTTGGGAGGGTGTCTTTTCTAATAGTCGTCCTCCGGGTCTGTCATCTCGTTGTCTTTTGTTTCAGAAAGACTCAATGCTGTTTAATTTCAGTTGAAACAGAAGGGTAGAAAGTCAAACAAGCAATACGAAAAAACCCGAACCACCCAAGCCTAAACAACCCCCCGCCCACCAACCCTAGCCAAAAAAAATTATCAAAAAAACCAGTAAAACAGTCAAGATAGCAGGGTAGAAATATTTTTCAATAGCTATTACCAGCATTCTAGTGACTAGCAGTACCACGTCAGTAGACCTGTGCATATTGAATTACTCATCTTCCTCAGGGAGAGTGGACTTCACACACTTTATAGCTTTGGGTCATAAGCTCTCACAAGGTTAAAGGATGCCAAAGTGCCTGATATCCCTATTACTTTTTGCTTTTCTTCTTTGTCTTCCTGCATGAAACTTTATGTTATTGCATCACCTAATATTGCTTGTGTCAGCTCTCCCTGCAGGTGTCCAGGCACACCTTATCCTTAATTGTAGTTTATTTATTTAGGCATTTTATATGTGAATTAAAATTCTGTTGTGCTGGGTATTGTATCAACACTGTCAAAAGATGCCCTGCTCTCTCTTTGTTTCTGGACAAAGGGTGAGATAGAGTGAGTATAAAGAGGGTAAACATGAACATGAGTTTCAGATCCTGACTGCCTGACAGACAAGGTTTGTATGTGTGCCATAAAGCCAAGAAAAATCCCAAGAGGGCATTTAAAAGAAACAGGAAGTCGCTTTACAGTGTTTACCGAGTGCCTTAAGAGTGTTAGCTGGTGTGCCAGAAGCACAAGAGTGACCAGCCTTGGTGTCTAATAGTTGCCAGAATAGAAGCCAAAGTAAATACTTCTGTGACGTGGGGACAAATGCTGAGTCTTTCAAGACCATATAATATGCTAGAGAAGGAGGAGCCTGTGGAAAAAAAATGAGGTCAGAAACCTGACTAAAGCCATGCACTAGAAGAAAGATCTTTTTAAAAAAACTTCCTAAATTGGAAAAGAAGATCAAATTTGTTAAGGAAGATCAAAAGTATAAATTTTCAAACAAGAAATACTGTAACATTTGAGCTATAAAGTGAATCTAGCTGATAGCTCTAGAATAGATCTCCATTACCACAGTTTTGGACAGATAAAATTTATTGGTGCTGAACTTCCTGGTCGTACCTGGGAGAGCTGGCTTTTATTGGTGCTGAGCAGGTAAAACTTAAAAGGCCAGTGTTGACTAAAACCCACACTCAGGTTTGTTGACTAGGTAATAACCAAAACAACAGCTGATACTTTATTTTATTTGTTAATGTAAGACTAAGGGAACCAGATTCACTGTTCCTTGGTGAATCCTTACTGTCTTGAAGTACTGCATTTGTCTGAAATGTTGTAGCAGTACCAGCTGTGAAGCTGCTTACTGTAGGTTGTGTGAATGTGGGATGGGTGTGCAGGGAACTAAAGCTTGCTTTTTAAACTTGAAATATTAAACAACATTTTTAAAAAGTTAAAATATTTTAAGCATTTGCACTAAATGAGCCTAAATCAGGTAAAGAGACTGTGCTTTTAAAGGAACTCTAAGGAGGGGCTCACATTGCTTGCTGTTATTAATCACAGTGATATTTATGATGTAGTGTTTGCAAGAAACAGTGCTCTTCAGTACTGTGACTAAATATAAAAACAGTCATTGTACGATGCCAATAAAGGAGTGTGGAATGTTCATAAAAAGCTGATTCCGTGGTGCTTTTTGCACAAAAAGATACAGAACCCCGTCACAGGAAGTGGCACCTGCTTTTATAATGCCAGCAAGGAGTGCTCCCTGTGCTCAGGTTGCTTCACTGTTTTCAGCATTTGTGTTTCGTGTCTTGCTCTGTTCCCAAGACTGATAGCAGAGAGATTGCACTGGGCCCCAGACAGTCAGTTTTGTCTTTCTACATGAAAATGTGATTCTACATGAAAATACAATCCTGTTTCAGCTGAATTACCCCATTGAAAACTTGCTGCTGGATTCTGCTCTGCTCCTCCAGGAAAAAGCCTGAAATGTGCCACCATGGCTTGAGAAACGCTGGGGGAAGCTGAGATGACTTGCAGTTTTGAGAAGCGGTGGTACAGGGCTCGGAGAGATGATGAATGAGTGCGCTCCCTCTCCACACTAGAGCTCAGCACGTGATCTTTACCTTCCCTCCCTCTTCTCTCTGGGCATGAGAAGAGTCTGTGGCTGGAATGAAGGAAGCTGTTCTGCTCCCCGTGATCCCCTGCTGCCCCTCTCTCCCATGCCCACAGTCTTTCCCAGCTAACCAAGCCTGCTTGCCTTGCAAAGCTGTGTTGTGTAATCTAGTGTGAGAGATGGGGATGGTGATGCTGCACTTGCAGTGATTAAGGGATGTCTTATAACTGTGTGATAAAGCATGTATTTTTATTTATAATTTTGAATTGTGCTCTGTGGAGATCATTAGGTTTGTATAGGGAAGAAGTTGGAAATTGGAATGTGCCCATTTTATGCAACCTGGATTCTGCACACACTATGCATGTCATTCCTTATACAGTTTCAAATTACATGAGCTCATGCATTTTTAAAAACCTTCATGGTACATTAAAAACATGTGGTTGACATTTCCTAACCTCTGTGGCCTTCTCTACATGACAGAAGTGTTTCCAGCAGTTTTGTGCATTTATTGCAGTAGCCTCTTAAAGCTCTACCAAGATGAAGGCTCTGTTTTGATAGCTGCAATACAAAATCTTACTCAAGTTCTCTGTGGGCAGGAGTGACTAGCCTAAAGATTTATTGACTGGCCTTTGAATTAGAAGTATATATTCATAATGCTTGTGACCCAAAGACTGCATTGTAGCATTCAGCAGCTGGAAGAACACAGCCAGACATTGTACTTCTCACTTTGTATGTTCTTAGCCACAAAACTAAGTGTTGTCCTTTTACCATGGTCCCTTGTACTAGTCATGGTTACTGATGAAAGTCCCCAGGGGCAGATTCCTTGGTGCATCTTTTTAAAGCTTGAGCCTGGCTGCTTAGTTATTCAGTTCTCTTTTGTGCTAGAGGTGTCTGTCTGAACTTGCAAAGAGGTGGCTACAGCCTATGAGCTTCTTGATTAATTTCATTAGATATTAATTCCAAACCCAACAATACTTTTAAATATTAAAATTTATGTGCTTACCAAATTAGTTAATGAAACATGCCCCAACAAGAAACCTTTTTGTTACTTTTAGAGAAGGGATCAGTTTTTACATATCTGCAAACAAGAATGTTTCAGTCTTTTACCTACAGGCAAATGTCTTCTAAATGTCCACTGGATATGATAACCAATCTAAAATACTTTTAAAATCTCATGAAGTTTGTTAAGGGGGAACTTTCCAGTTCCAGAAGCGTGTACTTGAGATAATGATTTTTTTTTTTCCTTTATAGCAACTTTCAAAGGGAGATAGTGGCTTTGAGAATGTGGAGCTGGGTGTCATAGGAAAGAAAAAGAAAATTCCAAGGAGGGTTATTCATTTTGCAAGTGGAGAAACAATGGAAGAATACAGCACAGATGAAGAGGAAGATGAACAAGAGAAAAAAGACCTGTTGCCACCTGTAGATCCTGTAGGTATTTTACTTGATAAATTGCTACTTCTGGTTTACTGGGTAACAACATTTTATACTTAATTTTTTGTGTCATAAATCTGATACAGTCTTTACTATTATAAATTCTAATAATTGGATTGGCTTAAGGGACTCAGAAATCTTTGAAAAGTATTCTTGGAAAGTTTTGTCCTGGAGTTCTCCTCCACTAAAGTAGCCTTACTAATTAGAAAGGGGTTTAATTTCTTCACAGTTCTAGTTTGTCTTCTCCAGCACGTCCCTTTCTAATAATATTTGCCTGGTATCTCCTTGATTTGTACTGTTGTTTTAAAAAAAAATGTTGCAGGGGAGACTTTTTTTTCCTTATGTTTGTTGACAGTGGAGAGTTAAACCTGTAGTTTAGGGTTACCATGCCAACAATCCAGATTTTAAAGGACCTGCCTAGTCCCTGTAGGTAATGTTCATCTGTCTTGTAAGCTATTGAGATGTTGCTGAGCCTGTGAATGGAGTTTCCTTTTATTGGTCCAGATTCCAGTGAAGTCTCAACAATTAAAGCTGGTTGTGTGCATTGTAGCTGCTAAAATGCATTTTTCTTTTTGTAAATGATTCTGGATCTATACTTAGAGGTAAAATGAAATATCTAATCTGTTTTATTCTGTTGGCCTGCCTGATGAACTATTTTGCAGTGATAGTGTGATTGCAAAGCTTACAGCTGCATGTGCCAACACCAGCGGCAGCAGCTCCCCACCCTCTGGCAGTCAGTCCCAGAGAAGATCCACATCCTGCTCTTCATCTCTCCACATGCCCAGTCTCATGTTTCTTTTATGACAACCCCAGAAACTGGTGTCCCAACCACCTCTTCTCTTACCCTTGTACAACAATCCTGCCCCCAGTAAGTTGAGTCTGCAGTCCTATGTCCTGCCTGCTGGTGGAGCTCTCTTCTTGGCCCTCTCTGTGCTTGGGTGCCACTGAGGTGGAGACTCCCAAACCGGCTGGATCCTCCCTGATACGCTGGAGTGTGGTCAGGCAGCCAGGAGCCAGGGCTTCATGCAGCAGCTAGTCCTGCCTGGTTGCATACTGAAGGCAGACACTGGTGTAGAGCTGCTTCTTCCCATACTTTAGAGTTCCCTGCATGTACAGAAAACAGCACCCTGCTTTCTACTTGACATTGCTGTTGAAGAGACTCCTGCACCATTGTTTGGGAATCCATAATTAAGAAATGTTGTGGTCAAAGCTTTCTATTTACTCTCCAGTAGTAGGTCCTGTATTTATTAATATGTGTATCCATCTTGGGAGAGCTTCGCTTTCTTGAAGGGACTGAAGGGTTTGACTTTCTGGTTATGCTCTTCTGAAGAAGTGGTGAACCCTAAGAGGTTTGCTTTGACTGTCAAGCAATACCTCTCTTCCCCTCTGTAAAATGCATTTATTTTGAAGAAGAAAAAAGGTGGATTGAGGACTAAGTTCCAGTGAGACTATGGGAATTTAGCTGGGATTGGGGTTCCTAATGACTCACAGGTTAAGCTGTTGCATTGCGTTTTGCATGGATTGATGGCAGTGCTCTCTTTCTTGGCAGGCAGTTCTTGTATACAACAAAAAATGACATTAGCCTGATAGCAGGTAGGATATTATCAGTATAAAATACACATGAAGTTTATAGTTGGAAAAGAAATGTATTGTAGTCACAAACAATGAGTAAAGTGTTAAGCTGCCTTGCTGGGTACTAGGGTGTTTTTTTCCTCCTTAAGGATCTTCTCAAAGAAATGCAAGAAGTGTGAAACTTACTGACTATTATGGTAATGTTCAGGTATCTTCAGAGTGAGGTCTGTTCCCCACTAGGCAGTCATGTCAGATACCTGTGAATGTCTGAGATATTTTTTTTCCCAATTATAATGAGCAGGGAACAAGTTGTGTATAATTTTTTGTGCCATTTTCTGACAGTGGAAAGAGTTCTATGGTGGTGCAGTGATGGAAGGCTCACGAGCCTTGGTGTAGGTGTTGTGAGGGCAGAGACATGCTCGCTGCTGTGCAAATGGACACTTATCTAAAGAGCCCTCAAGTATGCACAACAGCCAGAAATGCTGCATGATTGTTCCCCTCCTTTCCTAATACCGATTCCTTTTCTGAATACCAAAAAGTATATTGTATGGTGGAGTTAAGATTGTGTTATTCTCCTTTCACAGTTTATTAAATCCTTAATTTTGAATACACTTTTTAATAAAAGGACCCCCCAAACTACCAGGAGTAGTTTATTGTGGAGCACACTCTACCTTATTATGTATTGCTTTTTACCTCGGACAGAATGAACTTGATTAGAGCAGGGGTTGCCATTAAGTGAGGTTTACTTTATCTCCTGCATGCTTCATGTATCCCAGCTGAGCCAGACAATTGAAGAAATGTTAGTCCAAGCTGAGCTTTGATGTTTTAGCCAACAGCTGCTTTTAAAATGTTTTTATTGTAGGATTTCTATAAAAGCAATTAAATAGTCTGTTTGCTGAGACCAGCATGTCTAAAACTTGTTATCTCAGTTGGGATACAAAAAAGTATGTTGCAAGTAATAGCTGTTTCTGGACCAGTTTATTTTTAGAAAAAGCACATTTAGTATTTTGAATAGAACTTTCAAGAAATTTCAAAGCTGTGCTGTTATTAGCATCCTGGCAGCTTTTGAATGAGTTTAAGGGAAACAAATATTTTGCTGTGTTGTAAAGAAATGTCTTAAGTACCTTGGTTTAATTGTCTTTTAGAGCTAAGCAGGCAATGACAATGTGTTTCTTACTAAGCAAAGTAGTATGTATATATCCTGGTAATACCATAGCCAGAGCACTTGGTGGGGTGGATTCCTATTATTCATAACAAAACAAATTCTCAAAAAGAACTGGGTTTTAAATTTTCTTTGAAACAACTTCTGGTGCTTCTGTAGGTCAGCACTCAGTTCATTAACACTGTTGGACTGGGGTGTCCATTCTATTATGTTTTATATTTTTTAATCCAGAACACATTATTTTTTAGATAGTAGCATTCAGTATTATCTGAGTGTTCTCACATTGAAATTCAAATGCTTTAATAGCATAAATGTATTTTTGATTCTTTTGTCCTAAAATGTAGATATTTGCACTCTATATGTAAATTTGCTTTTGTCCACCAAAACTTTATTTTGTATTAATTAAGAAGATAATCCTTCTGTTTATCCTTGGAGGGACACCTGGTGGTGCAGCACTTTGCTGCATTCACCTATTAGATGAATAGGCAGAAGGTGGAGTGTAAGTCTTCAGAGAGGAGCTGTAAGCAACATGACTGTTGGTGTGATAACCTTAGAATTCATCCCGAGAAGACATCTGCAACAAAACTCCAGGAGAGATTTAACTTTATTAACCTTCAATGCTCAGAAAGATTGAAACACAACCTTGCAGGAAGGTTATCTTGATATCCTGTAGTCACAAGGGCTTTAACTTCAAATAGAAAAAAGTCTTCTCTTGAGGACCGTCCAACTCTGATTTTCTCTAACAATTTGGGGATGAAGGAGAAAAATAGTCACTGACCAAGTAATAACTACTCATAATATGGTAGAAGCTCTTGATGGAGGATGGTGTGCGTGTTCCTGATCTTGTTTTCACTGGCTTGTCTTAGATGTCACAGTTTTACGTGGTGCATACGCTAAAGAACCTATTATAGCAATGAACAGGCAAGGATTAAACTAATTAAAAATGTATCTTGGCATGGTAATCAATGAAAAAGTATCTATTTGGTGGTGTATATTAACTACTGAATACAGGATTTTGTTTTTCTGAAATCAAGGTAATTATTATTTTTCTCATTTTGCCATTTTCTCTGACAAAAAGAAACCCTACATACCTTGGAAAATTTAAGTGTTATTAGGGCTGAAATCTGCCAAAAATAAATATATATATGGATTGTTTAGGAACATGGTGCACTCAGAAATTCAAGGGAACATGTGTGCTCCCTTTGGCAGCCCCACAGTAGGACACAAAAGCCTGTTCTGTTATTGGACCAGAGGCCTCTTGGTTTTATCAGTGATTGAATCCATTATGTTCATTCCTATTTAAATTAAAATTGTACATTAAGATTTTTTGTAATTTAAAAATCAGTTGTCAAAACCATTGTGTTTTCCATTTTAACAACAAAATAAAGTCAGGGTAGCTGAATAATATAATTAAACATCGTAGAAACGTATACTAAAGAGATGGATTGCAGGAGAAATACAGTAAACCAGTGTACTGCGTTTCATACTGTCCCTTGTTCCCAGTCAAGAAATACAGTACTGCTGTGTCCTTGAGTTGATGATTAAAGACTGAACATTAAGGCTTCTCTGGCTGGCCAAAGGAAGCTGAAATACAGTATCTGGGTATGTGGTTGTGTAGGTCTGTAGGACCTGACTTGGGTATGGTTTTCCAGTTCCCAGCTCAGTGCATTAAAGCTACTTCACAGGCAAGGATTAATTTGATTAATTTGTACTGAGCCATTACTTAACAGCCCTGTTCATGTCACTTGAACAGTTCCAGTTTCCCCAGTACCAGTTCTTGCCTCATATCTGCCATTTCTGCTTCCATCTCTGAGGTGCTCTGGGAAGGCACCCAAATTTACCCTGAGGAGGTAAAGGGGGAATGTGTAGAAAAAGAAGGTGACTCCTTGGATGCGTTCCTTTGTTCCTGGTTGTTCCTGGTGGTTTTCTCTCCATGCCATCTCCTTTCTCCTGTTGAATTTCTGTGGAGTAGCCTCTCCCATGATTTTATATTGCCTTTTGAGACACTGGAAAGAAAGTTACCTTTTAAATTGAGGGGTCTGGCAAAGCCTTGCTTGTCAGGGATGAGGAAGTGTCTGGTTGGGCTTTGTGAGAAAGCAGAGGTTCCCATGAAGCTGAACTTAGAAGTGCTTCTAATGTACCAAACTGATTTTTAACTGTGCTGGGGGAAGAGTAGAAATAGAACCTCTGTGTCTGCCGAGCCTCAGCTGTTACCCATGTTTGTGTTACCACAAACTTGTTAGAATGTTCTGGGTCTGAGTTTCTTCTGTCACGTTGAAGTTCAGCTTTGTCTTTCCACTCTGAAATGTTATGGGGGTTCTTGTAGCTTCTTTCTTACAGCACACAGCAGGCCCTTGTTTGTCCTGTGCCCTGCGTGAATGCTTTTTAACCCTGTCACCTCATCATGAAGGATTGTACAGAGCCCTGTCAGTGCCATTATTTGCACCTGTGGCAACAAGCTTTTCCAGCACTTTTTTTGACTTCTTCAACTGAACAAACTCCTCGTTAGCCTGTCTGCCAACTGAGCACATAATCAATGAGCAGGAGGTGCTTTTGTGTGAGCAGGATAGCAGCTGATTTTGCTTACACTTTTACCTTGGCAGGACATTTTCCATATCCACTGCCAAAAATACATAACATCTGGCTTTTTGTCAGCCTGCCCAACTTGAGTTTCTGGCTTGACAGACAATTTCTTGCTGCAGTGATTTGTAGAGACTATGCTTGGAAAGCACCAAAGTCTGGTAGCTTGTGTACATGCATACTGAAGCCATACCAGCTAGTTTCTGTAGCTGTATTATTTACAATAATATTGGTTGTTCCTGTACAGATATCTATTAAATAAGAAACTAGAAAAAGGTTACTACCAAACAGTTCTTATAGAAGTTATAAATACTTACGTATGTGAGTAGAGCTAATGTGTTTCACGTAATGAAAGCTGACACTTTTAATTGCTACGTTCCAGAAGAAAGTACTTCTACAGAGATCTTTTCTGGGGGGAAATACGTAACAAAGAGCTTGCTTGAATACAGCAGCCTGTTAACTATAAACATGTTTTGGTTCACTATGAAAGTTGAATTTGCCTTTTCACAAAAATGAAAGCCTACAATTTTTTTCCTCTTTACCTTGGAATCTGCTTTTCCCCTTTTCCTTTTTATTACATGGTTTTGTTTGGGGATTTTTTTAACCGATACAGTTTCTTCCCTTGATGAAAAGCATAGCCTGTGCATGCCCATTATTTTATAATTAATTTAATTCTAAATCTTTAATTTACAATGTGTGTGTGTATATATATATATATATATATATATGAATGTATCAGTTTGTCTGGAGGCTGCAGTATTTTTCCTGTAGCTGTGAATACACCACAGTTGTGCAAAGAGCAATTCCCCTTCTTTGTCTTCCTGGCCAGCCCTTCCTCAAGAGTCTGTACCCCTCCACAGCAGCACTCAGTCCATTCACCCCATCCCTGGGATCATGACGAGATCCTACCCCTGCAGCTGCACACAGATCTCCAATTCCTCATGTTTATGTTGTGTGCCCTGGTGTGGAGGCTCTTTGGAGACACTTCCTCACTCACATGCAAATGCTTGAGGTGACTCCACTTGAGCCCTGTTTTATTCATCTTGTGTTCCTCGTGGTTCACATCACCCCCGGCGATTTGCTTGGCAGCATCTCCACTGCTCCCTCAGAGCTGTGGTAACTCTCCTCCTCCCTCGGTTCTCCTGGTTTTGTTTTTCAGGTGCAGTTTCAAGGGATAATTCCTATCTGGTTGTAAATGTTTGAAAGCAGCCTCTTCCTCAGAGGTTTGAAGGTTTGGTTTGATTTTAAACAGTCATTTGCAGTTCAATCATTATTGTAATGAGAGACTACTTTGTTACCTCACTTCTCCTCTTGGCCTGATGGAATTCAGAATGTTGTGGAGAGCTTTTTCTAGTCAGGGATTGAGTTGGCTGCTTGTCATTTCCCAAGTCTGGGAGCAGGAAACAAAAAGCAGTGAAAGAAAATTTCCCAGAGGTAAACCATGGCTATATTTATATCTTGTGGTGATACTTTTCTTCATTTGTCTGGTCTACACTTATTTTAAAGCAAAAATATTGTAGTAGCTGGAAAACAAGACATTGCAGGTCTTTCTTCTCAAGCTGTTTGAGGTTTTGCATGTGTTATTTTGTGCCATGAACATACAGCTGTACGTATTCATACTACTCTTGTTCCTGCAGACAACACTCACATGGGGACCCTACTTGTGGTTTCACATGCTGCGAGTTGCCACATCAACCTTATCAGGTACTGCTTTATTTAATTCTTGGGTAAACCAGAAAGGGAATACTGAAAGTCACAAAGTGATGTTGACAGACTGTAAATCATCTTTGGGTTCTTCTACTTGCTGTTTTTTCAGAAGTATGAATCAAACTGTACTTAATCTGTGGAGATGTACTCTCTTGCCTTAGGCACTTTTAAAAATTTTTTTTTACTTTCCATCAACAACTCTTGCATGGAAGAATGACTGGAAAATACCCTTTTGATGAACACTTCTCCCCCTTTTTCTTCGTATGGAGATAGGTTGGTGTTGGCAAGGGAATGTATCAGCTTTCTGTTAGGTTTTGTATGGAACCATTCTGTGTGATGTTACCTGAAAAGAATGCTGGCTGGTGTGACTAAACTGACAGTTTTTCTGAAGACAACTAGAAATTATCCCAAGGACACATCCAGTTGTGTGGCGTACGATGAACTTCTGGGGTTACAGAATAAGCAGGACTATTGTCAAGGGTCTTAAACTCACTGCACAGAAATTTGTATGACTCATGGACCTCTTAGAATTTTGCCAAGTTTTAAAAATGCTTGTCATAGTCTGTGTTCTTTCCAAGGTGTAAAGTATCTTTATTGGCTTTTTTTCCGCAAATATTATGGAGTTTTGAATATTTTAAAATTTTCTGGCAGTCTGTTGTATTAGTTAACCTATCTTTATTTTTAGAAACACTTTTTCTCTAATGTGCAGTGTAATTAAATTCCTTGACTCATCTGTTCTTCATACGCAAGGGTAGGTAATGCTGTCCTTTTTTCAGAAGTCCTTTATGAATTTGAAGGTCAGTGCTTTCTTCTTCGCCCTTCATTTTTGGCTCTTACATTTGTAATTTGAACTGGTCTTTTGCCCAATGCTTGGGATGCCGGGATATCTGTAAAATTAGTTATTGTGAATGTTCATTGAAGTAGTCAGTTGCTAACTATTAACTTTTTTTCCCTGAAGATGACTAACTCATTTGCTTCCTTGGGGCAGATTTACAATTTGAAGTGCAGTATATTTGACTTCTTGATTGCCTTTACTCAACCAGTGCTGTAGCCATCACCACGGTAAAGAAACTGAATGACACAAACTTCCCCCTGTTCCATACTTTTGACTGTGCCCTACCTGTTTTAGCAAAGTAGCACTGAATGTAGCCTACAGCTTGAAAATTGAGGCAGCTGAAACATAAATATTTTATTAATCCATTAGTACGCAACACAGAACATTGTTAAAAGTGACTTGAAGTATGCTTGTATCAATAAATACTGTCTAGTTTGTTAGTACCACTAGACTGAACTGCCAGTACAGCTGGTACCCATGTACTTTTGTCTAACCTTAATTTTCAGTTGAAGTTCAGCTCAACGCTTACCCTTTAACTGATTCCTAGCAAAACAAACTTAGATCCAAAGCTGAAACGAGCAGAATTCAAACACTACCACCATATATATTTTCATTGAATTTCATATCCTTCTCCTTTTGTTCATTCTTTATCCTAAAGAACAATTATTAGTATATTCAGCTAATAATTACCTATAAGGAGATTAACCTCACAGATTTTTGTTTTATTTTGTGAGTGAAGTAGGACTACAGAAAATCATTCAGGAAAGATGGTGATAATTTTTATAATAAAACTGTTTTTAAGAATTTTCTTCTAGATCCTAATCATATGTAAACCTCTCTTTATTTTTCAGTGTGTGATTTCCTGGGAGAAAAGATTGCATCTGTTCTGGGGATAAGCACACCAAAATATCAATATGCCATTGATGAGTATTACAGAATGAAGAGAGAGGTATGTGTGAGAGATAGGGTTCTTGCACTCCCTTTTCTCCCAACTTTTCTTTCCTGGTATTCTAAAAAATAAAATTTTTATTCTAGCATTAAAATGAAGCTTTAGATCCTCAATTTCAGCTTGTCTCCAGTTTTCATTGGATGCATGATTAACAATTTTTTATCCATCAGCCTATTCTCTCCAGCTCATCAGTCTTAGAAATGGGTGGGTCCTGACCTCTGCTCTGTTTCTCTTGTACAATGCATTTTCAAGTCAACACTGTGACAAAGTTGGATGGACAGGGGCTGAACACTGTAGAGGTGGCTGCTAGCAATACACTTTCCAGCTGTAAAACTTGTTCAACACAGTGTCATGGGTAAATTGAACACAAGGTTACCATTTGTTCTAAAGCATAACTGGACAACACTGATAGGTAGCCAGTGCTTTCGGCAAAAAAAACCCTTAAAAATCTTCATTTAGAAGAGATGAAAAACATATTTAAAGCTTTATTAGTTATTTTTTTTATTGAGAGCTGAAAAAGCTTTAGAGGAGGCAGACCAATCACTGTTGCTATTAACTAAAACTGCTTATCTAGGTATGTGTCTTTTTTCTGTGTTTAACAAGGTTTAATCCTTCACTTTTGGTGGTTTTTTTTTTCCATAATGGGATTTCTAGAATGTACCTCATCTTACGATCAACTGTGACTGTTTTCTAGTGGAACAAATGTCCTTGCCTTGTAATAGCAACTGGTATGCTTTTATGGAAAGGCTTCAAGTTAATCTAAGTAAGTGGTAAATAGTAAATAGTAGCATATGAATCTGGTTATCTCTCTTCAGGAGGAAGAGGAGGAACAGGAAAACAAAATGTCAGAAGAAGCAGAAAGACAGCATCAGGAACAGCAGAACAAGCCACAAGCTGAAGCTCCTGTCCAGACAGACCAGCCTGGAGCAACAGCATGCTCTTCATTCGTGAATGTAAACTTTGAAAGTGAGGGAGATTGCCCGCCCATTGCAGAAAATAAAGAAGATGTAGTTCCTGTCCCTCCTTAAGTGTAAAGCTCTGTATAATGTAGGAAATAAGAACTGTCAGGTGTCACAATCTGCCTATAAACAGGAAAAATAGGATTATACTTGTTCAGTGAAATACAACTCCTACCATTCTTATTGATCAGGAGAGAGCTAGGTGATGTCTGTTCAGTCTGTCTGCCTAATAAGGCTGAGGCATTCTGCCAAATTGGCACTTCAGTTAAAATGAAAATTGCACTACAAACATTTGGTCTGAAATTGAATGTGTGAGCTAAGTTCTGTGTAAAGCAAGTAGAAATGTCTTTTCTTTGAATTGCTGTGTCTCTCAACACTTGTGGATTGCAGAGGCAGTGCTGTTTCCTACTTCTAAAAACCTGATTTGCACATTGTTAGCAACTCGGCTCTCTATGAATAGATTAATAGGAATTAATATCCTGTAACTCAAAAGTAATTATAATAGAGTCTTATTTCCCCTATTTATTGTCACTGTTGTATGCATGTATTTTTTTCTGTTGTTAACACAAGAGAAAAATGTTAGATTTAATGTTAATTAGAATCAAGGGTCCACTGACTTTTTTTTTTTTAAGTAAAGAAATTCCAACTTTCCAGGAGGCTATAAGCACCCTTAAGAACTTAGGACAAGTACCACCACTCTTGGAGGCTAATAGTGCTCAGCTGCTCCATGCAGTGCTGTAGCAAAGTTCAGAACTAACATCCATGTAGGATGTTCTCACTCCTAACCCAAGAATTAAGAGACCCGTGTGCTTAAATGCATGCTCTCAGTGGTCCTGGAAAGAAACTAAAGTCTTGCTAAATTATGTTAAGTGCACTGGACACTCTATGTAGTACCAGTCTAGAACTATGAACTCTTCTGGACATCGATTACCCAATTTAGGAAATAAAGAGAGGTTTACGTATGATTAGGATCTAGAAGAAAATTCTTAAAAACAGTTTTATTATAAAAATTATCACCATCTTTCCTGAATGGTTTTCTGTAGTCCTATTTCACTCACAAACATTAGGTTACTGTACTTCAGTAACCTAAACAAACTGTGTCTAATATTAAATTACCAGGAAGGGATGTACCACTGCAGGTGGTTTTCACCCTGTAAGCACAGAATACAAAAATAAATAGAAACAACAGAAC
>NW_008239553.1:21053672-21068724 GCF_000691975.1 Corvus brachyrhynchos
CTTTCCTTCTCATAAATAATGTGTTGTGATACTGCACTTGGAACAACAGAAATTTTTGTCTAAATGAAGTGCAGGTAGCTCCAGAGCAAATAGCAATTAAGGCTCTTTTAGTGCAATGACTGTTGCACCTGTAGCTTGTAAAAGGTGAATGGTTTACTTCGCAACAGTCAGATGTCATTGCCCCAGTCATTTTCTGTGGACAACTGTTGCAGGCAAAGGAGCAGAGAACCTGCACTAGTTAGCATGTAAAACAGTACTTCTGTCCTTGAGATTTCTAAAAAAAATTTAAAAACAGTCTTCAGCAAAACTGGGTTGTTGGGTATCATGACGTGTCCCTGGCCTTGCTCCCACTGCCAACTGAGGAGCCTGATGTAACACCACAGGCCAGGTAACTTGGCTCTTAGTTTCTGGAATGGTTACATATTTCAGATGACCCTGTGCCTGAACCAGTGTCCTGTACAGCACAAACTCTTCCTCTCATCTGTCTGTGGCACTCCAGCACCACAGAAAAGCTAAGGAGGAGGATTCAGTCTTCAGCTCTAGGCCATCTATTTAGATACTCCATTCTTTGCCTTTTCTGAATTCTAAGACCGAGGGTGCTGACCACTGTGTAAAATCCCTCCTTAGCCCTGAACATCTGCAAGAGACAGCTTGGTTCAACACCTGGGGAATACACAGAAAACGAGCTTGTTCTCTTATGGAGTTGAGTTCTCTTAAGAGTTCTTAGAGCGTCAAAGAAAGAAAACCTCACATAGCTTGAGTAATACCTTGACAGCTGGAGAATACTTTGCTTTTCTTCCAAGAAATTAATTTCTGTTGGTTTTTTTATCTCCTTTCCCTCCTATTTCTTGCGTAACAAATGCTCTCACTGCCTTCTTTGTATAAAATACTGTATTACTCACTGTGCCTTAACTTAATCCTTCCTTTTTTGCAAACTGTATGAAAGTGGTTACTTTCATATTGGTTTAATTTTTCTGTAAATGCATTAATTGGTTATTTTATATTTAATATAATTTTTGAACTGGAAGTTGGCTATGGATTTTCCTTTAAAACTGTGTGGTCTTTGAAACTTTATGCCTGTACACAGGTGTGCGTGGCTGTTTACTGTTGTCATCTTTACTAAGTCACACATCGTGGTTGAATATTCAGGCACCAGAATTCAAAATATCATTTTACCCCCACCCCTTCCTTAGACTCTTGTGTAGTACTCTGTGTTCAGCACTACCTCAAACTAATAAATCATGCAGAATTGCAAACATTTCTGGCCTGGAGCTATTGTAATTCTGTCTGAAAGTTGAAACATTTCTATGGCTTTCTTCAGGATTAAGGGACTTTCGCAGCTCTAACTACTGCTGTAGCTCAGTTGTACAATTAAGATAGATTACATAAAATACTTGCACAGGAGGTTAACTTGTTGAAAGCCTCTGTACAGGTGTTTGGATTGTTTGGATTACTTTTAACTAGATGTAAAGCTAGTGCAGTTTTATTTCTGTTAATGAGCCTCTTAAAAGTTAGGTGTCCAGTTATTTTAATTTTTAATTTACTTATCATTCCTGTTACACACTTAAAGCTGGTCATGCATAGAAGAAAAAGTCCTAAATTCTTTACTTCTTACTGAAAACTACTGCTTTCACAACAGAATGTTCAATGGTGCTGTCACTAGAGGAAGCCATACAGAATGGAGTGGGAGGCTTGGGATGGCTGAGTGGATATAGGCCAGTGCTGAAGATACCAAGACCCACATTCTTACTTTCAGGGAAATTCACACTTAGAATAAGGTATTTAAATAAGAATAGGGCTTGGTACACATGAAAAAAGTCCAAAAATATTTATTTAAAAAACAGGTGATTTTTGCCTCTTAAACAACACTTGCTTTTTTGGTTTCAGAAATTAGTTCTGTGATTCATGTATGTACCGCATTTTGTATCTTACGGGGGGGCAAAGGAGGAAGGGGGAGAAGTAAAATGGAGGAGGAATTGATTCAGATAATGAATGCTTCCAGCTTCCAACAGTTGGCCCATCAGATTGAGATCTCTCTATGGGTACAGTCTGCTCCCATTCGAAGTCATGTATCATCAACATCAGCAGTGTTGTCATTATCGCTTGCCACAAGGACCTCTCTGTTCTCGTATGTCCAGAACCCATTCAGATCAATTAGAATGCTGGTAACAGTGTCTCCTTGACTGCTATTGATCAAGTCTTGAAGGGAGATTTTGTAAGGGTCCTTAGGCTTCACCATATCAAAGATTTCATCCTATGAAAGACAAGTCAAAATTGGGAGAAAAACCCCCACACATTAATGAGCAGAATAATGGCTATTTCATACCATATACAGAATGATCTTTGGCTAACTAGTGCCACCCACACCAATTTACAAAAAGCAGCTGTTAAGTCCCAAAGCATTGAAAATACAAAGCACACTGACTGATTTGCTACAGTTCGGAGCAGTGTCCTCAGCTCCCACATCTCAACTAAGAATTTGATTTTGTGGGGAGGCTTCAGCCTCAAAGTGGTAAAATGAAACTCAGTTCACTTGTATGAGCTAAGTTTTGCAGAAACTCCTGTACTTTTTTTTTTTTTAAGTACTAAAACTGCTAAATATAAAGTAGGCAGTATTTAGTTTTATAGGCTGTTTTTTTTAATTCACTAGTCGGTCCCCTGTCCCCCAAGGAATGATCCTCAGAACTGTGAAATGGACTTAGCAAGTACCTTCAAGTGTAAGAAACAGCAACATGTATTTAACAGGTAATTTGTCTATTATTAAGGAAACTACTAGAACATATCAGTTATTTTGGAGAGCAACTGCTGACCAGAAAGGAATTTTCAAACCTATGAGTAGGACAAGTCTGCTTATTTCTACTACTCTGCAGGTAAGTATACAGCAACCTACAAATGATGACATAACATAATTAAATCATTAAATGCTTATTCAACGATTATACATAGTACTCCATTTGGTAAAGCTAACCTTGACATCCTGAAAAGAAACTGGTTCTTGTCCATGAATTTTCATTTGTTCCTGAATAGCCTAAAAAAAAGAGAAGTTAGCAATGGCTAGTGCAGTATTATACTGGCGCTGTATGGAAGTTTTTTAATGCTTCTGCATCTTAAGCTGCATTGCCCTCTAACAAAGCATTCATGGTACAGCTTGCAATTGCTTTTCTTCTACAGGTGAGGCAGGGGTGAGCTACGGCATTATCAATGATATACATCTCTAGGTTCACAGTTCTTAATTAGTACGACATGAATCTCACTTTCATTATGACCAGTGTTTGAGAAATTTGCATATTATCCTTCAGCACTCAAAACTTAAGATATTCATACACTCGAACTATAAGGTTACATTTTCTGACACAGTATGAAATACAGACTAGGGGAAGAGAAAAGGAAAATGACCAATCAGCAGAAAGACAGATTAATTCTTTTAAACACCTGCATCACCAAACCTGCATCTGCAAGTAACTGTGAACAAAACTCTTTCACTAGCATAAGCTGCACAGCCTTGTCAGCACAGTTCTGCCAGCACAACCTCTGGAAGTGCAGACCTATTGACACTTAATGCTAGCAGAAAAGCAATCATTCAGAGTCAAGAGGAACTGTTCTGATTTCAAGGAAAACTTAGAACATTCCCTGTCCAAAAGGCGACTTGTTACAATATAGAAATAAGGTGGATATAAGATTATGCCTTGAGCAGGCCTGAATGCTTTAATGACTAATGAACTACGTACATTGTTCTTCATCCTTTAAGCATACAGCTAAGTACAATGACATTACCTATTTTTACAGTTATAATACAAAGATCCACATAAAGAAATTTGGAGTGCTTGCCCATGTCTGAATAGATATCACTGAGGGGATCCTGTACATGAATAAAGCATCAAGCTCACAACTCAGCTGAAACCACCCACAGCAAAAAATACAATTTTACTGCATAGCACTTCCCTTCCCAAGATATCTCAGGTATCTTTTAGAAAAACAAGACAAAACAACAAAATACCTGCCCCCTCTCCAAACCAAAATCACCACTAATCAGAAGGAAAAAAACCCAAAACAACAAAAACCCCATCACACACAAACCGCAGTTTGGAGGAAGATTTTACAATCTTAAGTTAATTTTAACAGCAACTAAAAAAAATTAAGCTTAGTTTAAATCTATTTTGGAAGCAACATGTAAAAATGCAGACTATGAAAAATGCAAGAAGCTTTTTGCAAGCAAAGCACTGAATGAAAAATCCCACAGCTGTACAGGCCTATCAATAAATTTAATTTTCTTTTCTTTTACTGAATTTTAGGATTACAGTTGAAATTAAAACCATGGGCAATAATCAGTTAGAACCATCATAAAAAATCTTAATAGGTAATCATCACGCAATTTTAAGACAATTCACATTTAAAAAAACCCCAAATCAATAGAAAATATTTTTCCTAACCAAAATCAAAACAGTTAACTTCAACTGCAGATAAACTACTGAAAATACCTTTTGAAATCTTTCCAATTTTTGTCTTTTTAAAAAAAATATTTTAAATCTTCTTAGAAGTCATTACTAGCCTGCCTGTGGCTATTGGTAATTTAAAGTGATTTCCTGCAGGTCTGCATGCAGAAGCACATAGGCTATAACACTAGAAACACAGAAAATGGCCTACTTGTATAAAGAGACTTACCCTAAAGAAATAATTAAGGGAAAAGACATTCAGGTGTCCTTTGTTCTCTATATCAAGCAGTTTGAAAATATATTGCAGAGCTGCAGGCTCCTTTCTGTTTTCTAATGCAAGCACAAAGTCCAGGTAGGTTTTATAGTCCTAGAAGTAGATACAATCATGTTTATTACAGTCTTCTTTCTAAATTGATTTTGCAAGCAGGAACTCTCTAACTGGCAGCTATTTCATTGTAGGGGATCAGTCTATTTTCTGAAAAAGACAACATGAAATAGAAAATGGCTGCTACAACTAATGTGCACAGGAAAGTTACTTTTTAATGACTGCTGATAACGGGAACTCCTGCCATTTTAGAGGCAAAATAGCATTCCAAGCATAAATCCAAATTAAACATGCCATATATATGCTTTTAAACAATGTTTAATATATCTTTAAACTGCTGAACATACCCAACTAGTGAAGAAAAAACATTAAATGTTTTCATTACCACAAATTAAATGTCTAGCGGCAGCGAGCCTGCTGTTACCAAATAGCTAATTAAGTATATAATCCTTAGACCAGAGTCAGTGGTTTGGCAAATCATGTGCTAGAAACATTGGTCATGATTACAAATAAGTATCACACTTTTCTTTTTCATTAGTACTGATTCTTGGTTTCCCAATCAAGATACAGTTGTGACAAGGGCAGAAATCCTACAGCCCTGTGTGTTTAATAACCCCATTTACCTGCAACATCTGAGAGTTGTGCTGTCATTCAGAGGGAGCTTGACAGCCTGGAAAAATGGGCTAACAGGAGCCTCATCAAGCTGAACAGAGGGAATGCAAAACCCTGTATCTGGGGAGGAATAACCCCATGTACCTGTAGAGTTGGGGGCTGACCAGTAAGAAAGCAGCTTTGCAACAAACAGGCCCTTGCAGCAAAGGCTGCTGAAAGCACCCTCAGCTGCATTAGGAAACGCTTTGCTGGCAAGTTGAGGAAGGTGAGTGATCCTTCTCTAGTCAGCACAGCTTACACTACATCCAGGCACTGGGTCCTGCTCTGGTCTCCCCCACACAAGAGAGATGAACCTACTGCTGCAAGTCCAGGAAAGGACGACTAAGAGGATCCCTCATGACCTCAGTGGCAAAAGGGCTGTATAGTGAATTTGTAACTTGTCACTGTACACTCCAGTCATCTAAATGCAGACAAGAATAGTGGCTAAACATTAAGAAAACCTTCAAAAAATATAGATATAAGGTGTTACTTTAACTCCTTTTAAATTAGGTAGACTTCTCATTTTTCACAGCTATGGAAAGCTTACAATGAAAAACACAACTGTCTTCATGAAGAAGTAGACAGCTTAGCTAACTTGCACTGATCTCAGGTGTGCCACTTGTCTTTGGCTCTCTTTAAAGCATTACATTTAACTAAAAAGTACTGCTGCATCTACACATTTTTTCAACATGCACTTTTGTAATTGGATCTACAAGTGGCCTTATCCTAGCCTGTCTGGATTCTGTATCACCTCTGCTTTTTCAAACAAGCAATTTATTTTTAAGCAATCACCTTGCTCTTAAGAAAATTAACTTTCTAGTATGGTGCACGGTCATTTGTGTGCACAATGATAAACAAAAGTTACCTCAAGCTACTCTTTCTTTTAAAAATACTGATTATTAGACATTTCTCAACTCAGTAAGCCAAAGCTTTTATGCTGTGGACAAAGTGAAAATATGTGATTACCATTTCACCATCATAAGTTAAGCATTCTTGAAAGACACGATCCAAAAATATGTTGGTCAGAGTCCCTGTTCCATATCGGGACAGTTCTTCTTTGCTGAGCATGCCATTGTGATCTTTATCAAGGTTTAAGTACTGACCTAGGGAGTAGATGAAAAAATCCAGCCATAATATACCTCTATCAGAAAAGAACTGTTTCAACCGAGAAAAATAAACACTGAAATTTTGTCAAATCCATAATAAAATTAATGCAGCTAAGTGAGAATATGCTAGATCCACAATAATATTTATAAAGCATTAGAAATAAGTGCAGAACATGGAGGGAGAGGAAGTGGGATTCCCATAATGAGGTGTTAGTAGTTCTGCTCTAAGTTAATAGCTGTGGATACAGAGAGAGGAGCAGAAGGCTGAGAGCATATTATTTTATACAAATATGCTGTAAGCATGAAAAAAGAGCTAAAGACAATTCAAAGGCATGAACAGAGCCAGAAGAGAAGGTTACACAGGAATCTTGTACCTTGTGCAATAAGGTGACTGATTATAAAACCATGATAAAGAGCAACAGCAGAGAACCAAAACTATGAAGAAAGTCAGGAAGATATACTGGAAGGGTGGATACAGGATTTGAAAAGACGAGTTAGCAGGAGGGTTTAACATGACAAAAGCAGAGGAAAAATACAGTAATAATGTGACTAAGTCATACAAGAAAGAAGTGTTGACATAGAAAGGACCTACCATAAACTCTTAATGCAGAAGGAGCAGAAAACCAATTTGTTTCCTGACTTTCTTTAGAAAGTTCTTCATCCCTTAACTAAGTGAAACATAAAGTTAGAATTCAGAAAGAGTAAATTAAAATACAACAGTATATGTTAGAGACCTTTACCTCCAGTAAATCATCCAGGAAGCTGCAAGCTAAAATATCTTGTATCTTTATCTTCCCTGTAGCAAGAAAAGGAAAATACATTTTAACAGTTGTTCAGCCATTTGACTATTCCATTTGACTATTCTCATTTAAGTGGTTCTACTTAAGAAAGAAGTATTCGGAGCAGAAAAAAAAAGCCTTTTTAAAAAACCAAAGCTAAACAAAACCCACATCTAACATCAAGGATAAGACTCTAATTTCAGAGATAAAATAAAATACCTTTTAAAATGACTGGACAAAACTAGCCTGGTATAGGCAGGAGTTATCCTGAAGCCTTAAAAGCCAGAAAACTCGATTAAAATAAATGTGAGTGTTCAACTCAAAATGTAAAATAAAAAACGCAAAGAAAGCATGCTTAAAACATTTGATGAAATAACAGTCTCCTAAGTGACATGATATTCTTACATCTTCGAAACTACAGATGTGACACAAAGCTAAGGTAGCAGAATGCACTTCTGCTGGTGCAGCTCTGACTGGTGCACAGACACTGTGCTCACCGCTGTGCAAAGTAATGGCATTGTAACTTCCACACACCCTCTCCACACGTTTGTAATTACCTCTGTCAGAGGCTGCTGCCCACACAATTCTGACCTTTACAAGGGGCACAGCTGGACCTTGAAAACACATGCAGTTTGCGATTTAAATCGAGGGCATACAAGGGAGCTGCACCTGTAACAAGGATTATCATACCTAACTGCAGACCTTTTCTAGTGGGTCTACACAGCGCACACAGATTTAATCACAGGAAAAGCACATCACTGCAACCATTCCTGACCATCTCCAGCTCTGCGGAGGTCCTGACAAGCAGTTGTGTTGTTGGTTGCAGTGTTTTCTATTCACCCTGAACACTTATAAAATTAGCTACTGCTAATGGCTCATTATGATGAAACAGTATCTTGTTTCTCAGTTTCTATGAGATAAATCTATAGTACCTCAACTGATGGATATCTCACAGAAATTCATTAGCTGCAAAAGTAGATTATTAGATCCACAATAAAGAATTGTGGTCTTCAGTGGAAATGAATCTCCAATGATGAACAGAAGCCTACAAAGACAACTACATATTACTTTGAAAACACAAGTAGCTTCAGTGGAAACATTTCAAGAGACTTACCTGTTCTGAGAGGATCCAGAAAGAAGAAGAACTTTCTAACTGCTGTGCAGACATAAAAGGAGTAAAAAGATTTTTCTAAGCCATCCAGTTGTGGCAAAGTAGGGATGAGTTCCAAAATATAGTTTTCTAAATCCTGCAGAATTAAGAAAGAAAAGAAAACAAGCATTAAACACCACTATTGTTGCATCTTTGCTATATTCCTCCCTGGCTTTCAAGTGTATTTTATTAAAAATAAACAGTCCTGAAACAATGCAGAAAAGAGCAAGAAAGCAGGTAAAAAAGCTTCTGTCTCTGTGCAAGAAATCCCAGATCATATACATGCACCTGCAATTCTAGGGCTGAAACAATCTATAATAAAGCAGAATTTAACAAAGTACATGATATTTATATGTAAATATAAATGCAGTCAACTGTACCTTTTTCAAATATCAGTGCATAACTCCTGACTGGATTATCCCACTGCTGAATACTCTTTAATAAAACTTTTTTCTTTAAGTTGAGCAGTAACTAGGACATTTGTATTTATTTTATAATATTACCTCCCGTTAGAGCAGGAGAATAATTCACTGAAGAATAATTTGTTATTTTTACCATATCCTAATAAATCTAGTAAAGTGCTAATGACATGAAATCTTTATAGATACAATCCCATTTTCAGAAAATTACCCATATATTTGAAAGGCTAGCACCACTCTCACCACCAAATCTCCTGAGCACATGAATTGCAATTTATCCCAACAAACGTGCCCACTCCAAATCTATGTTATGATACAAGCTTTTACAAGACAAGACTAGAAAAAACCTGGAATCTTTCTGATGCTCTGCCATTTGATTCTAAAGAGAGACATTAAGTTAATCAAGAATTTACTTACTGATTCTCTGAGGTACCCTTGTCCTGCCACATCATATAAACTGAGACCTATTCTTGTCTGATGAAGCCATACTGTGAAACAGAAAACAGAATTACAATGCAAGAAACCTATGGGGCTTTTGAGTTCTTGCCAAAATTTGAAGTTATTCTAGAGGCCGCAAGGCACAGCTGGATTTTAAGTGCCTCTTCCCATTTTTCTGAGATTTAAGCAAAGCCATGTCATGTACTGCTTAGAAACACTGTTTCAGTCTCTAAATTTGTAAAAGTCATTGGCAATATACTATAAATATACACTTTATAAATATATACTATTTGTAATATAAATATGCACCGTTGCCAAGACTGCCTTATAATAACTAGATGTGAAAAATGGCTGAGCAGACACCACATTTTATTTGGTGTATCACAGAATCATAGAATGGCTAGGATTAGAAGCAACCTTAAAGATCACCTAGTTCCAACCTTCCCTCACCATAGGCAGGGGTGCTACCTACCCACTAGATCAGAGTGCTCAAAGCCCTGTCCAACCTGGCCTTGGAACACTTCCAGGGATGGTGCATCCACAACCTCTCTGGGCAACCTGTTCCAGGGCCTCACCACCCTCTGAGTAAAGTATTTCTTGCTAGCATCTCCTCTAAAATGTTTCCTCTTTAATATAAAACTGTTTCCCCTTGTTCTATCACTATATGCCTGTGTAAAAGTTGCTCTCCCTCCATTTATACACTCCCTTTAAGTACTGAAAGTGCACAGTGAGGGCTCCCCCACAGCCTTCTCTTCTCCAGGCTGGACAACCCCAACTCTCTCAGCCTGTGGTCATAGGAGAGGCTCACATCTTTCCTGTGCTGACTCCTGGTGGGGTCTCACAAGTCTCAGAGCAGAGGGCAAGAATCATCTCCCTTGACCTGCTGTCCATGCTTCTTTTGATGCAGCCCAGGCTTTCCAGGCTGCAAGCACACACAGTTGGCTATACAGAATCATATGGATTTGTTCTCTCTCACTGACTTAGAAATGTGTAGCAGGTGCACTTTCACTGCATTAAACAGCTGTACAATGTCATATACATATAGATTGCTACAACACCTTTGTACAGCACCAGACACTGCAGCTACAGCCGAAGATCCTGCCCTCACTTCTGAGCTACGAGAATTAGAATTGCACAAACGTCTACTTTGTAATGAGAAAGCACATTAATTGGACAATCTACAGGACAATGTGCTTGAGGCCATTATTAAAGCACTGGAACAGTGATGGAGAATAGATTAGGCATAAAAACTATTATTCACAAACTCAACATTAAATTTAACTCCCATTTTATGAAGAAACAGTTCAAAAGTTCCTCTTATGCAGTATGAGCTGTCCTTCAAAACATTCACTCTTCAAGGTAAGTGTTTCTCATGGTGGGCTAAGCGTCATTCAGATGGCAGAGGTTTTACAGTGAGGCTGTTTCTTTGTTGGCTTAAGTTTAAAGGTAAATGCATCACACATTAAATGATTTGGTGGTGGCAGCTATTATTATTATTATTATATTTGTTTGCTTAGAAAAAAGGCATCATCCTAAATACACAAGACTTAAAACTTCTGGGTGAAACAAAGCTCTGAAAAAACCTCTGTTTGTGTCCATCTGGTTGGGCCTTTTTGAAACGCATACAATTTTAACAGACTTTGCCACAAGTCTCCTATCCTGCAGCTTTTGGGCTCGTTGTTGGAAATGGGTCTGTGACTAATTTCTTGCATATTGTACACACCTGCACATCACATTTCCTGCTCAACACATTTCTCATCCCTTGCACCACAAGATTTTAAGTTAAGCAGTCTGAGCTGCTCAGAGAAAGGTGCCGTTCTCCTCTCTTGAAGGCTCTAGCAGATCTAAGAACACAGTAGCCGGGGCAAAAGATAATAACACAATCTTCCTTTCTGCTAGCCAGCCTAGTGTTTTAAACAACGTGTAATACAGATTTAAAAAAAAAAAAATTTAAAAAGGCATTTTTCAGCCCAAATGGCTATTTATAATAAAAAATAGCTGAAAATATGGTAAGGCTACAGTGACAAGCACAGAAACATACTCACATATTTGACAATCAGTTAGAAAACATAGACAACACCACTCTGTAAAAGGACAAACAGCAAACAAAGCTATCTGCCTGATCATAGTGGTTAAGATCACACCTGCCATGGAACTTTATTGTTTTGCACTTCACAACATTGCCTGAATAAAGGAAATCAGAATGACAATATACATAACAAACAGATCAAGGATAACTGTGGCCAGGGAGAGGTGGATTTTAGAGGTATGGTGGACTCCCACCTTTTAGTAACCAGAAAAAAATCCCAAGCCTCAAGAAAAACAGCATTTGCAGTTAAGTGCAGATCTCACTGCTGCTGAAGGGAACATCAAGTAACTAATAAGGCTGAAAATAGCCTTAAAATGAAACAACTTCTCTCTAAGCAGAAGAAGCATCCACTAACCTTTTCGCATGACATAATTGAAAAACTGCATGATAGATATTCTCCCATAAGGATCATTATGGAGTAATTTAGCAAAGATCTTCGCTGTAAAGAATTGTCTGTAAAACATAAACACAAAGCTACTTCTATGCATCCGATTACACTGCACTGACAAATCCAGTTACAGTATCTGAAATTTACAGATCCTGTAAAATAATGTTTTAACACAGAATATGTTAATATGCTACATTACACTCATCAAGTGGGATCCTACCAAGTAACAACAGTAAACTCAATAAAAAGCAGCCACCTTTTCTGCTCACGAGACTCTTCATTGATGTAGAACTTTTGAGAGCTTTTATTCAATTTAATTTCTCTTTAGTACAATATGTTTGGTAGCTTCCAATCTTCAACAACAGTATGCTCATAAAAGAAACTGCCAGTACTGACAAATAATCTGCTTCTACCCAAAACTCAATCACAAAGCCATGTGCACAACAGCCATCTCCAACAGGAGCACAAAGAAGACCATTCATTGCATGCTGTGCACAGAACATCTGGTAGAAAATTCTGCATCAGAAGGTATTAGGGAAGGTTGGGCAATATCACTAGAGACATGACTTCCAGTTCAAATACATAATGTGCTATTTGCTGACCACTAACATCATAAAAATGCTAATGCTGATAAAAAGTTCTTCGTCAAAAGGATGCACTACCATTCTTTCATGCACCTCTGTTAAAAGTCACCTCAAGAGATGCAGAGTACACCTTTGCAAGGATGTCAAGCAACCAGTTCATCAGTAACTACATGGATATGATTTCTTCTCACCATTAAACTGTTCCCATCTATTTTAGCAACTGAAAGTTACAGCAGCACTTAGGTTTAGTCAAAATGAGCACATACAACAGAAGAACGCCTTACTTGCATTTTGGTCCAGCTTTTTCACCAACTTTCAAGAAGTTCTCATAATTGATCATTGCTTCTTCCCCAATCATTGGTGATGTCTGATGTTTGTCCAGTAGAAACCATAGATTCTTAAAAGTTATTTATATTTGGTTAAGAAGGTATCTCTAAAGAGATGTCAATGTACTTAAGATACAGTGTTTTAAGAAACTCAGCAAAAATGTGGGCTTGATGCAAGGCTCTCTCAGTTAATCAGTACACACAGTCAGTTCAGCCAGAAAAGTGAGTATGCACTACTTCCACCGCCTTACATGCTGTTAAACACATGCACACTCTCTCTCCCTCACTAGGATTTCTAGGGTCACACTAAAAAGTCTAGGGTCACTTCTGTCTTTGCAGTGCAATAAAATCAACCATCTTCGGAGTGTCTCTCAGTGATACATAAACAGAACCTATTTCATCATCTGGGCCCACCAGGGGAATCACTGCAACATGCTGGAAAACCAGAAGCCATCAATTTAGTCCTCACATACATCATAACGAGGAAGCTTCATGCTGGCATTACCAGCCCAAGGCTATGCAGGACTTCAGCTTTACCTAGTACTGTGTGCCCAAATACAAAGCATCTTACCACAAGATTCTGTGGGCGCACAGGAGATAATCAAACTCTGACAGGAGATAATCTAAATCCATTCAGAAGCCATTACAAGATATACAGAAAATAATTTTCTACCTGCAGCTCTTCATTATCCAACAGTTCTCTACTTTTTCTTTGCAGAAAGACAGCTCTAGATTCTTCTCTTAATTTCTGAAGCAAGACTTCATCTTCAGCTGGCAGCTGGAAACATTGTGGCATTTTAATTTTCTGCACAGTGGTAGCATTCAAAAACTACACATACAGCAAGTAGTCTTAGGTAGTCTTGAGTCATACGCTCTGATTGAAGTTGTTTACGTGACAGAAGACAGCCAGTCTACCAGACTTGCTTCTGCTACAAGGGATATCACTTGCATACTGTCTCAAACCATTTCAATAATGAAGTATTTAATTAAAGCAGGACATCGTTAACACGAAAGACACTCTAAGTAGCTCATACCTGAGGTACCCATCTAGTAAGCACTTTCCCATGCTAGATATGAGGGCTCACACATAAAAGACATTTACTGCTGTGTTCTACTTGGGAGAGAGCAGCACATTGTATTTTGTGGTAGGCCTGATTCTCAAAAGTGTGAATGTCTACTAGACGTGTTTTGGCCAACAAATAAGATGAAAGAACACCTAGTGTAAAAATTCTGCCAATATTTATGTGCCAAACTGTACAGCACCACCAGAATTTGGAGAGTTGCACATATATCAATCAACTGAAACATAGGTACTCCAGAACTTAATTGGCAGAAACATGAGATCCTAAGGAATACATGACCATGAGAGGTTTGACAAAAGCTGAGTGGTCAAGTTGATGAGTGCCAGCAATATCAAGATGTCAACATGTGCTCCCATCCCAATCTGATTCATCTCACAATTAGGTTGCTAGACCAAGCATTTCTGCTGGATGATGCAAGCAACAGATTTATCTTTAGTCTGCAAAACCAAAGACCCACCATTTTCATTAGGCAGCATCCCATCATGTCTAAATAGGAACCTGAAGATAGATATGTGTAACACCAAGACATCAAAATTTAGTTAGAACATGAAGTGCCTCTGAAAGAGAACTTCCTATCTTTACCAATCAGGCTGATTAGCAACCCATTTCACTGCCTTTGGTAAGATTCTCAGTAATTATTTAAAACTAATGAAATTCACAATTGAACAAAACAACAAATTAGACTAATCAATCCACGTCAGTCAGATTTCAATCTACTTTAGTTTCTGAAGGTGCAGGGTCCTTGTAAGTGACAACAACTTTCTTTACAACACAGAATAGCCTCTTATTAAAAGTTTATCTGGATACTTCACTTACCCTGTAGTAAAATCGTGGTATGTTTGCATATGATATACTGTCACTTTTTTTCCCTCCTTTCCATTCCATGTAATATTTTGTGAACAATTCCATTTCTTCATCCTTCAGCTCTTGTTCACTCTTTTTGGCTGATTGACACAGAAAAGAATGTTCACGTTGTACTCCAGAGTTCTAACGTAACGAGAGGCTTGAAAAATACAGTTAATACTGAGGCTTATCCGGTTGTGCGGTTTAGTAACACAAATATTAGGTGGAAATCAGTGGAGCACAGACCAATCATATAAATTACGTAAGAATACATAACATAAGTATTTTGAGTATATACACAGCACCTCTTTCACTGAATGACTGTTCACACCCGATTCACTGCAAGGTACGCAGCGGTAGCAGCTACATAGGGATGCCTGACAGAGCAGCAGTGCTCCTGCTTCAGTGACAGCCCTGTTTGAGACGCTGCGAGGGGCGA
>NW_008239553.1:21069565-21114659 GCF_000691975.1 Corvus brachyrhynchos
GGGGTACCGGGTGAGGAATGTGGGGCCATGCGGGGTCACCCCGTGAGGCGGACCCGCCTGCGGATCTCCCGGTATTTACCTGGATAACCTAACTTGTACCTGGGATTTCAGTATAATTACCGCCCGCAGTGTTGCTCCGCCTCTGCAGCGGCGTTACCTAGGATTTGGGATTGGGGAAACAAGTCATAGAGGAGTTTGTCACCAGGTGAAAAATGTGAGGGAAGCAGTGTAGGAACCCCGTCCTGGGACTGCCTGAAGGATCAGGATTGGGATTCCTCACCTGAAATCATCGAGTAGCCTTGAATTTCGTGTTTGCTAGCATGCAGATGTAAATATCTATCACAGGAAACCACGGAGCAGGTCATGATGTCGTCGTGTTGTTTTGATTTTTAGGAAATCTCCCGACTTGGACAAAGGCAGGAAGAAAAACCCGGTGCTTTTGCATAGCTGTATCAGCGTTGCCTTTCTGCGTACAACACAGACAGTACTCATCATTGCTGTAACCAATAAACAGGAATCATAATATGCAAAAGATCTTCTCTAGAAAGAAAGATACCCTCATTTTGGATGATTGTCCTTACAGTCTAAGAGATTAACTGTTGTGAAAAAAGATTTTACTGTTTTTTGTGTCCGTAAGAGACAGAAAGGACTCAAAGAACAAGCATTTTGAAACAGAACCTTATACAGCTTGACAGCCCTTGGGCTTTTATTAATAAACATGCCCATGCAAACTGTATTTTTCATTTTATAACTTCATCAGATACAGTGAGCTAATAGTGAGATAATTTCGTCTTGTGATGGCACTCTTTTCTCAAACTAGTCAGCAGGGTTTTCAGGCTTTGCTATGGAAATGTCACATGTTCTGGCCTGTTTCAAGATGCCGACAACTGTTTGCTGCCTCTTTCAGCGTCCCCAATAGGGAAAAAATTAACTATCTCAGTTTTGTGACATCTTCCAGCACTGCATTACCAGTGGACCCCAAAGAAACTGACGTCTTACCTACCAAGAAAAGATCTGAAATTGATTGCAAAGAAGGAAAAGGATGGGATGAGGAGACTAAAGAAATACCTGAAGGGAAATTCCGCTTTTCTTCCTCTCTTGGAGCTGCAAAGAAGTGGTCAATGAGTCATGTTCAGTCAAGGCATAAGTTTAGCAATGTACAACCTCCAGAAAAACCTTTGCAGGCTGAGGAATGGAACAAACTAAGGGAAGATTTCCAATCACCTGAAATATTTGAAGAGGTCATGCTGAACAGTATGATCAGGTGCAACAGCCCCATTGATGTGGCCAAGTCCTTGCTGACCCACCTGGCAAAGCGTAATGGTGACATTGCATATAATGTGTTGGTCAAATACCTGACACTGTGTGTCCAGCAGGGACAGGTTTCAGAAATCCGTGATGTGTATGATATAATGAAAGTCAGATTTAAGATTTTAGAAAGTGGTGCTTACAACCTTCTAATCAGGGGGCTGAGCAACTCAGATCAATGGAGAATGGCCTTGACTCTTTTGGAAGAAGTAAAAAAGATTATGATTCCCTCACGGACATGCTATGAATCTTGTATCAAAGCAGCCAGCCGTCACCAAGAAATGAAACTCGCCTTTGAACTGTATGATGAAATGTTGGCTAAAGATGTGATCCCAACCTTGGATGTCCTGCAATCATTTTTTGACTACAGCAGGGGTATGAAAGATGCTGAGTTACAAAAAGAGCTCTTTGGTATCCTCTTATATTTGAGAGAGAACCAGATATATCCTCACAAAACATTTATGCGGAGTATAAAGCTATGGTTTGAAAGGTAAATAATGTTTCAATAGCAAGGTGCAGTTCATGAGGAGGAGGGATTCAGATTTTCCCACAGATCAACTCTGAGACCCCTCAAGGTCTCATTTTGATTTTTGCTTCTCCACAAGAGACTTGTTGTCATGAAAAATTGCATTTTATTTTTGCTCCCAAATTATTGTGAAAGTTTAAAATTTGTACTGATTTCATCTTTTCTTTTACCTGTTAAATATTACTCCTTGGTACAAAAATTAGGAAATCATGGTGGGTCATGGCAATTCAAAATAGCTGACTTCTTGTCTTTCTGGGGTGGTACATGAGGAATATTGACAGGTGTACGAGGGCTTTGCCTGTAATTTATTGAAGTGTAGAAGTAGTAAGCTAGTTGAAAGTTAGATAGTTTCTTTTTTTAAATGAAAGAGGCAGCAAATTCCACTAGGTAAAGTGAAGATTAAATGTATTGACTTTGTTCACCTCCTAGTATTCTATACAATCTTTATAGGAGGCTCTTTGTTTCAGCACGGTATTTAGCAGGTCACACGGTTTGTTGTCATGAGAAGTGTTTGTCAGACTCTGCAAATTACAGCTTGTTACACTGTGCATGCACAATGGGGTTCACCTGAGCCCATTCCATTTTGTCATGAGCTCGTATGTGAGCCCATCTGTGATTTTTTTTTTTTTTTTTTTTTTTTTAAACTGTTGGCTTTGATTTATGTGGGCTACAGAGCCATTTTACAGGTTACTCTTCCTGGATGGAAAATGTGGCAGTGGGAATGCACTACCATTTTTGGAATGGTTTATGAATGTGTAGGGCAGTAACTTAAAAGTTGTCAGTGCACCCTGATTGTTTGTATGGTTCTTAAAATTTGGGGACAACATAAACTGTGGAGGTTGATGGTGTTAGTTCTTTGCATGCTGTTAAATGCTGGTTCTTTATATAGTATTTCCAGGTGTTACTAAATTAATATGGATCTTTGTGTAATTCCTATGCAGGGTAGATGATTGTTTGGTTTTTTATTTCTAAATGTTGACCAAAATGTAATTATTCTGACAGGTAATTCAGATATCATTAAATAAGAATCTAATGTTTTTATTTATCTTTCCCTCTGTACATATTAGTATACCAGGAGGGAACTGGAGAGGACGCCTGACCAACATTAAAGACAGGTAAATGCAACATTTTATTTATAAGTGAGGTGTTGTTTTGATTATTCTATCTTGAAATCTTCTTTCAAAAACAAAAATAGTTTTCCTTATATACGACAATATTTTAATCCTTGAGGGTATGAGCCTTTGTTGTGACATACGATTTCACAAACTTCAGTTTCCAGCTCTTTCTTGTACATTAAACAAGACCCAACATGCACATTTGGAAAAGAGTTATGCTAAGCAGAGCCAGGATGGAAAAACACAGCAAAATATAAGAGTTTTTAAGTAAAAAAGTTTTACTGTGTGGCTTATTTGTCTACTGTTTAGGATTTAAAGACTTTATTTTTTGTTGGCTTTATAATACTGTTGTTTAACATGATATATAGTGGAGAAGCTTTGGTGTGTAAAGTGTTATCTTCTTGAAAACTGATACTGTTTGCACACTGCAGTTAATTTGTACAGATGGAAGGTTTCTCCCTTCCTATCTGATTATCAGTGAAGACAAAATAGTTCTTAGGTTTTCACAGGCATAGCTTGGATGTGTGTTTCTATTACAGTGCAGTTTTCTTAATGTCTGTAAACTGCTATTTTAAATGTTATTCTATTTGAAACCTTGTTCTATGCTTTTGTAGCAATTTGGCAGCTATAAATGTATTAATTAGGAGCATGTTTCCAATGGATTATGGGTTTTTTAGGTGGTTTATAAAAATACTTTATGTTGCATACTCTGAAGCAAAAGCTCGTATAGAGCCTGCAGCTTTTGAAGCCCTTGAAACAGCAGCACAACTCACTCTTCTAAGAATTGTTTTCTATACAATAAATTATTATTGTGTATGAATGTGTGTGGTACTGTACTCTGTTATAATAATAAATAATATTTTAGACAACCTTTTCCAGCCTTTAAGAGCTTCAAAATTCTAAAGTCATTTGTCTTGACTAAGAGCTGAGTCTGTTTTCTATCTTACTGTCTGTAAACAGTTAAAGACTTTGAGAGCTAAAACTGACTTAGATCACCTCACCTTTTACCATGGCTTAAGAATCTGTGAACAAAGTGATGACAAGTAGTTACGTAGTAGTTATGCTGTTAGAACTGTAAGAACACTTTATTTTGAACTAAACAAGTTTGAGGTAGCCTACTTGGATAAGTATTTGAATAAAATTAAAATGGTTTCAAGAAAATAAAAATAATAAAAGAGCTTTGTTTTGTTTAAATAAAGTGGATGCTGACAGATAAACCAAAAAAGAGTTCATTGGTTTTGTTGGTGTTTTTATGTGGGCTTGGTTTTTCTTTTTGGCCCTAATCATAAGGGACAAAGCCCTTAATGTATCTCTGAAACTCATGCAGTGATTGTTACTAGATTCTTCTCTGCAGTCAGCATAACTGATGTCTTAAAACATGAGTCTTGAGTTAAAAAATCCATGGTTAAAAACTGTTTTTTCCTAAACTGACTTTGGCAAGTTAATAGGCTTATTCATAGGTTATTCTGATTTTGTATAAATACTGGCAGTTATATCTAAGATGCTCATATGCAGGATATTTTCTTCTTCCTCTAGCACTGAGTTCCTAGTTTCTTTAAACAGTGATAGCCAGAAACTTGAACCCCCTACAAATAAACCTTGAAATTTGACCATTTTTTCTTTTGAGAGTTACAAGACTTTTCATCTGTGGCCTTTTCCCAGTGCTGGTAAGGTTTTGCAGCACTCGGTTGGTGAGATACATGGTTGTGCCTCTTGGCGGGCATGGATCTGAGTGTTCTCTGTAGTGTAACCTCGCTCATGCTGTTCTGGAAAATTGTTCAGGATCTCTTGCGACATGCCAGCACTCTTCTTAAGGAAACTAAAGAGTTTGAGGGCTGTTTCTTCACATCCCCTATTGTTCTATACTGTGATCTTTTCTTTTATGGTGGATTTTCAATCTCTTTGATATTCTAGTCTTAAAAAACATGCATGGACTAATCAGTGGAGAGTTCTTGCATGTGTCAGAGACAAAAAAATGTATGATTTAGGATTTGCAGACTGCAGTTGCTACCATAGCTGCTGGTCGTGCAACAGGGAAAAAAGAATACTGAGAAGTGGATGATGTAAGTGATAAGGAAACTGTGCCAGTGCTTGCAGTCACACAGTCCCTGACACAGCTGTGCCTCATGGAAGTGTTTGTGGCTCTGGGAAATGAATGCCAGTTGGTGGCATTGGTTGACTGTACCTGCAGAGCTTTTTCTTCTGCAGCAGTCTGCATTTCTAGATCCGTGTGAGACTCAGCCTGTGCTGGAGAGAAATAGTTGTCAGGAGACAGCAATGTAAAGCTGCTTTCTGTTTGGGTGCAGTCAGCCAGATATTAGAAAGTCCTTGGTGTTATGGGGCATCGTACAGGTATGCCAGTGTGACTTAATATTCCTGAGAGCTTTCTGAGAAAAGAGTATTTCTGTCTTAGTCCCATTCTGCTCTCAGTCTGTTCTCTCTGACCACCTTGGAGAGATCTGAGCAAACAGCCTAGAATTAAGGGGAAGTCTGGTAGTGAAAGACAAGTGGCACAAATAAGTCAGTATTGGTCACTATTTGCTTTTCCAACTGTACAACAGATTTATGTTACCTTTTCTTACTTTCCTTGTTTTTTTTTTTTTTTATTTTTCCTTATTCTTTTGGGCAGGGTTATTCCTATACCTGTGGCAGGTTTGGTTATTCTAAACCTTGATAAACCAGGCACATATAGCTTAGCTTTTTTTGTTAGGAGCAGTCGTTGGCACAACAGTGGAGCATTTCACTGGTGCATTTTCTTGTTGTAAGACTTCGGAATGGATTTATAGCTAGATCAAGGCTCTGCAATGTGCCTGCTAGCTTCAACTAACATGTCTACAGCTGTTTCATATATTCTGTTCAGGCCAGTGCAACAGGCTCACCTTCCCACATTGACATCAGGGCTCTGTGTGTCCGTAATGACTTTCCTGTCTAGTAGGGAAACTTTTGAATGTTTGAGATGTGGGAATTTGTGGTAATGCTTAGGATAGAACTCCTATCTCTCAAGGTATAAATAAATGCTGAGGAATTAAATATTCTGTTTTCCCCCTTGCTTTCCTGCAGAGTTTTACTGCTAAGTCTTCAGATGTCACTAGAATTAAATTTTTGGTGCTGATCCCACTAAATCACATAAAAATAATTCTAGTGACTTTAGTAGGGTTTGGATGCATCACAGAAAGAGTACAGCTGATTTTCTGATGATTGTACTCTGTTGGGGTTCTTGTAAAGAATTGTGCTCGTTGATAAGTTAGTAATATTTAAGGAGTTTCTTATTTAAAAGCCTTTTTCCTTTTATTTTCTTGTTTCGCTATTATTGCAGTGGACAATGCCCAGTTTGCAACCATCAGCTGGAGGATAGTAACCTCACAGAAGAGGAGTACAGTAATCTCAGCGAGAGAATAGTAAGGGATGTGATACATGGAACCGACACTTTTAGAAAGACAAGTCCACAGGTAGGTCTTGCACACTGCCAGGTTCATTGGCTACAAAGGTAATATACAAGTAATGTTCAGACACTTCAAAAACACTACAAATTTTTTTCTTTGTTTTAAACATTGATGGGCCATTAGATACGTCATGAGGTATCCTATGTGTCTTTTTCAGTTGTGTTTATTATTCAGGTCTAAATCTCAGCATCTTTCATATTTTATTTGTTCTTGTATCTTCAGCCAGGTATTAATGAATGCTGAAATAATTAAAGTGTGGGGGTTTTAATGTTAAAAAATTAAAATATTTTAATCCTCCAAAAGCTAAATTTAAAATATGGAATAAAACCCAGTAAATAGAACAAAATAAGACGTCTAGTATTTTGAGCTTGCAAAAAAGTAAAAGAACCAGTTGTAGTTTTGTTCTGTCACCTTTCACAGCCCACCAACCAATCAAGTACTCCTCAGTTTTAAAGATACACTTTCATATTTATAATTACAGTATACATTAGCTTTTCAAAGGTTGTGGTAAACTTATGAGAGGGCACAATTTCCAGACACTATAGTATATTGCAGTTCTGTGACTTCAGTAAAGCTTTTGACTTTGCCTCACAGCATTCTCCTGGGGAAGCTGGTAGCCCATGGCTTGGACAGATATGCTCTCCACCAGGTGAAAACCTGGCTGGATGGCCGGGCCCAGACAGCAGTGGTGAAAGGAGCTACATCCAGTTGGCAGCCGGTGACCAGGGGGGTTCCCCAGGGCTCAGTGTTTGGGCCAGTTCTGTTTAATACCTTTCTCGATGATCTGGATGAAGGGGATCAAGTGCGCCCTCAACAAGTTCACAGCCAACACCAAGCTGGGTTGGGAGTGTTTATGAGCTGGAAGGTAGGAAGGCTCTGCAGATGGATCTGGATAGACTGAATCAGTAGGTCGAGGCCAACTCTATGAGGTTCAATGAGGCAAAATGTCAGATCCTGGACTTTTGTCACAACAACCCCAGACAGTGCTACAGGCTGGGGACAGAGTGGCTGGAAAGCTGCCCGGAAGAAAAGGACGTGGGGGTGCTGCTTCACAGCAGCTGGACATAATCCAGGGTGTGCCCAGGTGGCCAAGAAGGCCAGTGGCATCCTGGCCTGTATCAGAAATAGTGTGGCCAGCAGGACCAGGGCAGTGATTGTTCCCCTGTGCTCAGCACTGGTGAGGCCATATCGCTAATCCTGCATCCAGTTCTGTGTCCCTCGCTGTAAGGAGGACATTGAGATGCTGGAGCGTGTCCAGAGAAGGACAACAGAGCTGGTGAAGGGTCTGGAGAGTATGTCATATGAGGAGTGGCTGAGGGAGCTGGGGTTGTTCAGCCTGGAGAAAAGGAGACTCAGGGGAGACCTTACTGGTCTCTACAAGTACCTGAAAGGAGGCTGCAGCCAAGGGGAGGACAATCTCTTCTCCCAGGCAACTGGCAACAGGGTAAGAGGACATAACATCAAGCTGTGCTGGGGGAGGTTGAAGTTGGATGTTAGGAAGAATTTCTTGACTGAAAGGGTGGTAAAACATGTAATGGGTTGCCTAGGGAGGTGGTAGAGTCACCGTCCCTGGAGGTGTTCAAGAAATGACTGGATGGTGCACTGAGTGCTATGGCCTAGTTGACAAGGAGGTGATCAGTTGGATTCGATGATTTTGGAGGTTCTTTCCAACCTTAATGATTCTATGATTCTATTTCTGAGACATTTTGTGTGGAGATAACAGATTTGGTGGTAGTGATACGGAACAAAGCTGAGCCCCACTAGATGGAGCCCACACCACATCTCAGGGCAGGTTTGCTTTATCTTTGAGTATTGATTTGGGATTTGTTGCAGCTGGCACCTCAGTTCTTCACCAGCTTTGAAAATATAGAAGAGGAAACCAGGTTTAATTCTTCAGGCTTTCTGCAGGCACAGACATTAAACATGCTTATCAGTTACAGAAACTTTAAATAATTAATCTTGGGGTGTTTGTAATATGTGCAGCCTATTGTGCAAACATCTAATTTCCACACAGATTTTATTTTTGGTTCAGGACTTTTGATCTGATCTAGCTGTGAATTGTACAGGAGAAAAAAAATATCCTTTAAAATGTAGCAGTAATTTTAAGTATTTAATAGGTACTGGTGTTCTATAATATCATAAAGTAAACAAAAGGCTGTGTTTTATCGAATGCTGTATGGCTTGAAAATTTCAAATGTGTCAAGTAGGCAGGGCTAGATTGGCAGTACCAGTTGAAGGTGGGGAGATTTAGGAAGGGAGTTCTGGGTAACAGGACCTTCACACACAATCTGAACAGTAGTAGAAATTATGTTCCCCCTGTGTGAGAACCTGATTGATTAAATGAATGCAATCTAATGAAACAAAGACTCAATACACTATATTAAATTTTGATGTCAGTAGATTCTGTTAGTTTGTGTGATAGCTGAAATTCCATCAGTTATCACTCTGGGGCCACCTACTTACTAGTTTCAAACTCATCTTGTTCCAGTTCTGTATCAGCAGGCAGTCCCTGAATGGAGATGAACTTGGTGAGTTTACTGTTGTTTGTACAGCTTAAAGCCTGCTTCTTCAGTGAATTTTGAGTATGGATGTGGGGGTAGTGGCAAAACAGTGTCATGATGTATCAGATGTTTCCAGAAATAAATTTGGGACTTTTTAGTTGCCCTTGTGCTGTGAAAGCAGACATGTGGTGATGAAAATACACTGCCCATTTTAGGTATGTCAGACTGTGTGACTTCTTCTGCAGCCAGGGGCTTCCAGAGGGGAACTAGGTGATGAGGCTGAAATAAGGATGTAAGCAAATATATCTCAGAAGGCGGGGGGGGGATTCATTTTCCAGTCAGTCACTTTTTTTGTAGTAGCCATAATTCAAGTAGGAAACTTTAGCTTTGTATTCCTTCTTCTCTCCTAACTAGTTTTCTTTAGTGCATCTGTATTTCTTGCAATGAAATGATTAATCAGGGAAACAGTTTGTTTTGAGCTCAGTATTTTTTTTCCAACAGTGTTTCAAATTGAATGTGTAATGCATTTGGTCTTTTTTTCTTCACTGAGGAACAGTCTTTTGTCTTACTTTTGCAACAGCATCATTGCTTTATTTTATTTCTGTCACTTAAGAATAAATGTGATCAGAGTAGAAAATTAGGAACAAAGACTTGGTTTGTTGAGGATCCCTCAAAAGTGGTTTGTTGTGCTGTGATTAAAAAAAAGAAACCTTTTTTGTAATTAGTTTTAGGAAAGAAAATCAAACAACATGGGTTTGTACATCAGAATGGTAGTGAACACTGTTTACAAATATGTTAAAAAGATGGCTTGCATGAACTATGATTATCTGTGATAAGGAAATGTTACACATTAAAAGTAGGCAGTAATTCAGATCCTTATGCATAGCTTCTGGAAGGTCTGTTAGGCTGTCATATGATGATCTCATACAGTGAGCTGTAACCTTGTAGGCTGCCATAGAAAGAAAACAGTTACAATAAGACTGTCACCTTTCATACCAAATTTCTATGTGATATTTTCAGTCAGATGCTTGTTTACTCTGGCTGCATTTAATTGAGAGCTATGCCATTGAGCCTGGGAGGCTATAATTGGTGTGCTGAGATGCAGAATCAACTTTAGCTGTGATGACTTTCATGTCGCAGCTGCTCCTGGGTGTTTACGCAAATGCTGAAATTTCATTCCCTTTGTGGTCCTACATACCTCTAATAAGCCTGAAAGGACTGTTGTGCAGTGGGAAGGAAGCTCATTGGAGATGTTTATGTGCTGTCAAGAAGGCAGGAAGAGATGGGCTTGTGGATGGGATGTGAGTTTCCACACTAGATCTGGACTAAGCAGGGATTTTACATATTCTTCTAGAACATAAGGGGAGGACAAAGAGGAAGTAGCCCATTCATCTCAGCTGAATGAGGCGGTATTTTTTCCAAGGAACCTTGAAGATAAAGTTCTAACTCTTACCTTTTAGATTGATACTTTTTTTTTCTGTAAAGCTTTGGTTCTCCTTCCAACTCCATGATTTGCTCCAAAGGCTAAGTGACCCAAAGGGGGCTTTGGGTACATGTCAGTCTTGTTCTGAATGGAGTAATTAATTACTTCCAAAGCCTCTATGTACTAATGTTTAAGAAGCCTCTGTCTGACACATTCTGCTCTAACCCCACCTGGTGGTGCCTTCACTCTCAACTTCCACTGTGATCTTCTCATTTTTCTACCTGCTTCGTTGACTCTCAGCTTGTGGTCAAAGTCAGCTAAATTGCCTGCACTTTAGCTGTTTGCAAGGTGAGCTACTCTTACTTGCCCTGAGATGCCTGGGTGATTATGGCTGTCCATCTTGGATGTCATGGCTTCTTTGCTTGAGCTCAGGAAGGCTAGTTAATTCACTTAGGCTGCTGTGTCTCCTTGGAAGATCAGGGGCTATGAGGAGAAAAGCGCTTCCAAGCAAACAGCTGATACTGTGTGCACAGTATGTGCCACAGCCCAGGATACGTGTGCCATTTACCTCCTCTGCAGTATTCTCATGTGGGTTAGCTGAGTCCTGTGCCAGCCGTGCCCGCTGCGGACAGAGGCTGTGCACGGGCAGCACGGCACACATCGCAGCCAGGGTGCCTGCAAGCACCTTCCTGTTCATGACCATGCCTCTGAAGGCTACAGCCACAGGAGTTCCTGACTCTGGGATTATTTGTAAACTCAGAGACGCATGTAACAGGCCAAACAAATCGTGTGCAATCCAGGCTACCTAGGGATACCATACATAATACCGAGAAAAGCCTTCCTGTTTAGAAGGGTTTGGAGGGGATTTCCAAGCTTTGAAACTGTAGGGGAAGTATTCAAACCCTTCAGGCATAGGAACTAGATTTAAGAGTGCTCCACCAAGGCACCTTAAAAAAAAGAACTGGCTGGATTTCAGTTTGACAGCTGAATTTTATTTCTCACACTTAGTATTCATTCCTGTGTTTTTCTTCTGATATCAGGAAACATTGCTGAAAACAAAGCAACCCCCATAACATTGTATTTTATGAAACTGTTAAAAATTGAATGTTTTCACTTCTCTGAAAGCTGCTCTTGTGATACTGGAATACACCCTGTTTGATAATAGGGATAGTTAAATTATAATTAAGTGCAGTATAATATTTGGTTAATTAGAATTTGCTCTTTCCTTGCACTTGAGGATATTGTCATTTAACAAGAGGAGAAGCACTGCTTCTGTTGTACAAAGCTTAAACTATTGTGACTTCCTCTTGAAAAAACACACGTTGAATATTGTAGTTTTGCATTTTTTAATTCAACTAGTATCTCTCCACCATTCCTGAAGTGAGTAAAAACTTTATTGTTTAGAGGAAGTGACAAACAGCCTTTTCTGCAGTGATTTGAATAGGTTTTAGTGTAGTTTTTTTTGTTCTTAACACTTAGAACTGTTACAGACATTAAAATTATTTCAAAATACTAATGTGGATTACTCTCATTGCACTTGCCAAGGGACATGCTTGTTTAGCTATATTTTCTTTGTTTTGAAATATTTATTTATGTTATCATGTTTAACATAGTGTCTGTAAATGCTAGTAATGAATTACTTCCCTCATTTTTGTTGTGGTTTTGAAGCTTGTAATCTGTATGTGCACTAGTATGGGAAGAAAAACATGTATTTCTGTTCTATAAAGCTATAGATGTATTTACAGAAATAGTATTGTCTTACCAAAAATTACTATTTTCATATTTATTACTACTGCTATTTCAAATACTTTTCACTGTGCAAACTAGACTTTTGAAGTCTGAGGGTACACTTACTTAAGAAAACACCCTTTAAATGAATTATTTAAGGTAGCAAAACTAGTCTTTTTATTCTTGCTTGCTTTTTCAAACAATAATTCCTATAGTTCTTTTTATAAAACCAACCTCTCTTGCTTTTCTGTAGTATTCCACGCTGGGAGTAACATTTCATAGAATGTTGTAGTTTCATAACTTAGTCAGCATAGTCAGGGCTACCTATGGGAAAAGGTGATCCCAGTAGTCTCAGCTGTTACCAATCTCATTCCATATTCTGGCTGCATTTTCATGCCAGGACAATCCTCTGTGTTGTAACCTCAACAGGGGGACTGGTGCAGACTAAAACTGTTGTATGGGCTCAGTTCATCCACTTGAGTCTTTCTCCATGTGCTAACATGTGTGCATAGGTAGGTGAGGGAACAAAGCCAGGAATGAATGGCTGAGGAAAGGGAGAAGGTAGAAACACCCTTTTCTGGGGCAGCACCGGTACATACCAGTATAAAATGATGGTGAAATAGTGCATGAGCCATCCAGCTGGTGTGAAATACAAAAAAAATGCAACTCTTTATGCTTTTGCCAAGATATGAATGGACTTGAGCCACCCACACCCTAATGATTAAACAATTAATTATTTTAAAACTCTTAAATTCTTTACATCAATGTAAATTCCATCATGGGTTTGGTTATAGCTGGCTTTTTCTCTCAAATTGATTTAGTCAGTGTGTATCCGTTTGTGAAGAAAAGATTTTTTTAATAGAAGGTGCAGTGAATCATTTTTAAAGGTTGCGTAGTTGGCCTTCCTCCGTTTTCCCAGTAAGGCAATGAATGAAATCAGGTGGGTTTTTACAATTCCCTTTTCTTTTGTTCGTGGTGTGAAACAGGATATCACTGGAGCCACTGTGAGCGCTGTGCTGTGCTGTGCTGTGCGTGTGTGTGGGGGGAAGTCCTGCAGTGAGGTAACAGCCCTGCTGTATTGCAGTACTTCTCTGCATGACCGGAGCCTTAAGAGGGTCACGTCAATAAGCAATACAAAATGTGGTTTTAGTTTAGTTCCTTCAGTTTGAGTCATGTTTTTGAGGCTGGGAAAATGGATTTTTCCTTAAAAACTTTGTGAGATGAACCCAGTCAGAACAAGTTAGAAATTAGTGTAAGATTTGCTGTGTTTGTTTTGGTGCTCTTACCTGGAGGATGGGGGGGGAGGGAGGGGGCAGGGAGAAAGAGAGAGGTGTGATTTGCTACTTGTTGGCTTATTGAAGGAGTTAATCAGAAGTGCCCTTTGTCTTGCTGAGCAGGATGTTTCCATGTAAATGCTCCTGTGGCATACGCAGGGGTACGTGTAGATCATGTTGCAGTCTCCATTTGGAAGGGTAAGCCTTTGTGAATAGCTTGCTTTTTTTTTGCCTAAACCAACCTGGCTCTTGGGGATGGTCCTGTGCAGGGCCAAGAGTTGGACTCAATGATCCTTGTGGGTCCCTTTCAGCTCAGCATATTCTGTGATTCTGTAACCTTCACGTCATCCTTGTACTGCCTTGATGGCCATCATGTTTGGATTCTCTTGATTAGTTGTACCCTAACTGCAGCTGTGCTCTACTTCATTTACTGCTTAGAAAGAAAGCCTTTAATTTCTTCTAACAGTTAGCTAATGGGGGAGATATCTTTAGGGAACTGTGGATGAATCATCTGTTTACCACTGTGGCTGAAATAAGATCTACATAAAATCCAGACAAATCCCAGTCTTTAAAAGATCAACATCCTTTGAATTGTCTCCTTTCTCTCTTTGTGGTGGGTTGGTCTTGGTTGGACACCAGCTGACCACCAAGCTGCTCTGTCACTCCTCTCAACAGGACAAGGCCAGTAGGGGGAGAAAATGAGATGGAAAAACCCTTGTGAATCAGTATAGAGACGGTTTATTAAAGGAAAAGCAAAGGCTGCATGCAGAAGCAAAGAAAAATAAAATATTTATTCTCTACTTCCCATTGGCAGGGGATGTCCAGCCACTCCCTGGGAAGTAGAGCATCACTATGCATAGCAGTTGCTCCAGAAAACAAAGGTCATAATAACAAATGCCCTCCCCTTGCCCCCTTCTTTCTCTTAGATGTTGTTCTGAGGAGGTGTCATATGGATGGGATATCCCTTTGGTCAGGTTGAGTCAGCTGTCTTGGTTATGTCCCCTCCCAAGATTTTGTCCACCACCAGCCTACTGGTGAGGGGGAATGTTGGAGACACAGCCTTAATGTAGGAGCACTGCTCAGCAGTAGCCAAAACACTGGTGTGTTAGCAACACCTTTCTAGCTACCAGTGCATCACACAGCGCCGTGAGGGCTGCTATGGGGAACATTAACTCCAGCTCAGCCAGACCCAGTACACTCCTACAGTGTAAGTCTTTGGGTGTTTGTATTATTTCTGGATGAGGTAGCCTGCTGCTTATTTCCAGGGTTTGCCCTTTTTTCTTCCCTGTGTCCAGACAGGATGAGAAATATGGCAGCTCAAAAACTGTCTCTCATGGGAGGAGACCTTCTCTGTCATTCTTAATGTATTTTTTTTCTGGGAAAGGAGAGAACACACTCTCATGTGTTGCTGGGGAAATATGGGTGGTGAGGAGAAAATGAACTGTCCCTTGGGATTTTTTAGTCTGTCTGAGGCTTTTTATTGGAGTCTTCTGTGTTTGGTGACATGAATTAAAGTTGGCCATTTGTCTTCTGCACTTTGCTATTAACTCCTCATCTCCCTGCATGGATAAGTCTCCTTGCCACCAGCAAACCTTCTCTCCCTGTTTTGCACAGTTTACTCATAAAGATGCACAACGATTAAGCTGATCTGGGAGGCTGGCAGGGCATACTGTCTGTCAGGCATCTGTTGAGAATGTTAGGAGATATGGGCAGGAGGAAATGGTGGGGAAAGGTGAAGTGGCCAAAGGAATGACACTGAAAAAGCTCCAGCATCTCCCCAGCTCCAGAAGAAAATCCCAGAGAGCCAGGAGATGGCTTTCTGAGGAGCGCTGAGCCTATCCTGGTGCCTCTCAGCAGGACCCTTCTGACAGCCTCGCACCATCTGCCCTTCTGGGAGAGGAGAGGGATCCAAGCAAAGAGTGGGCAGAGTGCAGACCCACTGAACCCCTCTGCTGCTTCCCCAACTCATGCTGTAGTATTCCCTGAACAAAACAGTCTACTCTGCCCATCAGGGAAAACCACCTTTTCAGGAACTGCTCTGTAACTATTGTTCCTTGAAATAAAATAAAGCTTGAAAAATTCTCTGCAAAGTGCTTGTTTTGTATTGAGCTGAGCCTGTAAAGACAAGGTTACTTGTACAGCTTGCTTCTAAAAAATGTCTGCTTGACTATAACTATGTTACTTCAAATAATATTTCCATTTGTTGGCATTGAGAAAATAATGCTCTCTTGGAGTATTTACCACGTTTCACCTGCTTCCACTTGTTTTGTCTTCTCTATTTTCACTCATCTTTATCTTACCTTCACTTGGGCTGTGTGTATTTTGCTTCTTTTCGCCTCTCCCACATTTCAGACAGCCATCCAGTATTGCAGTGATGACTCACCAGATTTGGAACCATGCGGAGGTCCGTGGATGGCGTATGCCCGGAAGTCAGGAATCCATGTTGTTTGGCTTTGCACTTGTTTCTACCTGCCATCCCTGCCACTGCCTTTCCTAGTGACTTCCTTTTGTGTCTTGGTGTCCCTGTCAGATGGCAATGAGAATTTTTATTGATCTGTAGAAAATATGTTGAGATTAGGGCACGGGGCTGGGGAAAATACTTCACAAGTACCAACAGTTCATTTTTGTTTTAGGTGACAATTTCCTTGGCCAGCTTTTTATATCAATAGTAACATTTATTTAAGCAATGGAGAAATGAAAGATCACATAAAAGGTGATTGATTCCTAGGTGCTAGGCTGAGCCCTGTGTTGTCTGTATTCTTATCACTGTGCTTTGACTGGTACACCTCTGTTCACTTGGAAATTATTCCTGAAATTTTAACAGCTGAGTGAGGCATCTTATCTTGCTTGGTTTGTACTCTTAATACAAGTAACCCTTTTCCTAGTATAATTTGTCATAAGCATTCCAACTAAATTTGAAGTTGGTGATCGTTTGTTACTGCCTGACAGCATTGTGGTTTCTGGAAAAATGAATTCTTTCTTTCCTTTTTTCTCCAAGGAAGAATTGTATATGCTGTATGTGTTTTTGGGTGCTGAGGCAGTGTTTTTTATGTAGACATATGTTGCCATATTGCTGTGTGGAAGAAGGCAAGATTAGAAGAGTACTTCTTGAATCCTTTGCAGAAGGCATGAAATATTAATTGTTTTGAGTTCCTGTGAAAGTTAATTTATAGCCTGGACTTTGAAAGCTCTGTCAGTGATAAATAAATCTTATTTGTTACTAGAAAGGTAATTTATGCAACTAGGTCATTGCCCATCCAGATAGTGCAGAGTTCTTGTGCTTCTTAAGAACAGTCAGAAGCAAAAAGTAGAAATCTTATGCAAGTGTCTGCAAAAAAACTACTAAATCTTTCCTCAAAAATCAAGGGAGAAATTCCTGAAGATTTTATTATAGCTTTGTAGTCTGTTCTCCTCTTATGGACTCTCAAACCTAAAGCAGTTGTAGTTTCCTTCTGATGGAAAAACTGGACGGATGCTGCTGTTCTGCTCAATCAGTGCATTACATTTCTGACCTAGTAAGAAAGTTCATTGTTTTAGCTTTAAAACCACGTGTTTCTCACAAATGGAGTACTGTCTTTCTAAATGAATGTTTATTTAAATACTGAATGACATTCAGAGATTTCATAATTCTTCCATAGAACCTAAGTATGATGACTATTTTACATTTGGATAAGTTAAGAGCTACTAGTAGTGAAAGTGTCTACTGGTCTGTAAAGTTGCTTTGTTTAGCAGCTGCTGTGTGACAATGACTATAGCATGTATCTTTATATAAAGTGTACAGTTCAGATTGTAATTCTGAAAATCTGGATGTCTGTAAAGTTTTGGTTTTCAGTTGTAATGTAATTTTTGGTTGTAATGATTTTATCGAATGTATCCAATGTAGGACTTACGGTTTAAAAGATGGGGTGGTTTTTTTTGGTGTGGTTGTTTTAGGAAATAAGCAAGTAATGATGTGAAGTGTAGCCAGCAAAGGAAAAGTGAGACATTTGGGCTTTGTTTCCTTTTTTAATAAAAACAGAATGGAATTTCTTTCTGTTAAACTCGATGTATTACTCCCCTGTGTTTATTTATTTATTTATTTCAGGAATTTGAGGCCTTTCAAACATTTGTGGAAAATCGACTTCCGTTTGATATTGTTATTGATGGACTCAATGTTTCCCACATAAAATCCAGAAAGATGCAGTGTGAAAATGTAAGTGCTGGTTAAATATTCATTAAGTGTTTTGTGTATACTGATTGTAAAACAGTGAGTGCCTCATTATTAGTTATCCTCTAGAGAAAATGAGCAAATACTTTGTAGCATGTCACAGTGAAGTTCAAAGAGTTACCTAAGTTTCACAAATTAAAAATTATTAGTGGGGAGATGCTTCTTCTTATATATTTGCCTGTATTAGCTGTAAAATGTCATACATTTCATCATGTATTCAATGTTTATAGTTACAGCTAAGGTCTCAATAATAACATTATTACACAAACACTGTGTGATTGTGTAAGTTTTCATAGTAATAGGGATTTGGGGGAACAGGGTAAATCTGTGTCGAAAATTTAGTCTAATATAGTTATGCTGATAAAAGCTGTCATTAAGATAAACCCTTACTTAGTTCAAACCTGTATACATTTAAACATTATTTCACTTCCTATTGCTTTGAGACTTGAGTCCTATTTGACAAGGGCAGCTCAAACTGGCTTCAATTCTTTCTGTTTGATGATCTGTAGGAGAAAAATCCTGCTCTTTGTCAATACCTATGTTTGAGAATTCTTGATACTCACATGTAGCATTTCACTAAGAATTGGCTTAAGGTTATTTGGAGTTTTTTGTCAATCAAATATTTACTTTGAATTAGGAGTAGCAAAAGAGCTGCTCACATGTATTCCAATGCCAGAATTTAAATTTTCACACTCTTGAAATTAAATTGAATTTATAAATGAGCTTGATAATAAAAGAAGAAATTCACTTGTAGTAATTACAAGAAATGCATTTTTGTTCTAAGAATTACCTAAAAGCTATTGTTAGGAAGTAGTGTATATTCTCATATATGTAGATAAAAGTGAGCTAGGGAGGTTAGATAAACCTCCCTAAAAGATGTTTCTGAGTGGCAGTGAGATACTGTCTCACAAAGAGGCTACTTTACTTAGTACAAAAATAGAAAAAAATGTTCACGAGTTATTTGGGTAGGATCAGGGAAGAAGTTTTGATGATCTGAGAAGGATTTCAGGCAGAACGTAGAATCACATTGTTTTAGGATCTAGAAAGACAGATCTGTGCTGCCAAAGATGAGGAAGAGAAAGGAATGTCCTTCCTCAGGACAGCTGTATGCCTGTCCCTCTGGGGGAACTCTAAACAGAGTTCTGTGTGGTTTGTAGAAACTGGAGGTGATGGAGCTAAGAGCCAGCCTGGTTTTGACAGATCATTACTCCTGATTTCTGATCAGAAATGTTACTAGGTGGTATTAGCATGCTGAGCAGCATAAATTGCCTTTGAGTTTCTCCTTAGCTTATGCTGTAATGGAAGGACATTGGGATCCCTGGTGCCAAAGAGCTCCAGAAGGACTCTGTGGAGGCATGAACTTTCACTTAGGTTGTTCCATTTAGGTACATGTCAAAGTTCTTTTGAATCCCAGCTGTTTACTGATTAGGGGATTTTTGGGAAGACCTGCCTTTCCTTCCTACACAACAGAACAGTAACTTGGGCTCACCCCAGCTTATCTCCAGAAGGTTCTCTTAGCTAAAATTTACTTGTCCTATGAGCTATGTTGCTGTTTATTATTACATTTTGTAATGCACAAAAAATGTTAATCACTGGGTCTTCTACCAGCCAGTCTTTTGCTGCTCCTGTTTTCTGGATCCTATTTTTGGGAGTATGGAGTCATTATATGAGAGACTGGAGATGCCTGGTATTTCTGCCGTAGACCTGTAGATACTCACTGGCTGAATAGTACCTGTGTTGGCATGGGAAGTGTATATTTGCACTCTAAGCAACAAAATAGCTCCTTCATTTCCCAAAAGAAATAATCTTCTAGACACATGGACTACTAAAGACTTTTTTCTGCATTGTTCCTCTCAATTAATGCTAGATGTCTTTGTACACAATTACAGTAATAACCATTGAGTTTATAGATTTTTCCAAGTGGAAACATTGTTTAAATGTGAGATCATGCTGGATGCTAGTGGATCCTGTTTAATTTCTTCATGACTCTGAACTTCTGTGTTGTAACGTGTCAAAAAAGGACTATGTCTTTGTTCTTATTTTGGATACTTCTGACAAGAAGCATGTATTCTTGTTTTCTGAATGTTTTTTCAAGACTGCTAAAAACAGAAAGAAACCCACAAAGCAGAGCAATCATTTCTTCTGTCTCCAAACTTCTTTCAGAGGAGGGAAGGGAAGGCCACAGTAATCTGGTCACGTGTTGCTTTTCTGGTTACGGGTGTTGCTGCCAAGTAGTCCCCCATCTGTGAATGCTGACCTCCCTCCCTGAATGCTGTAGTCTTGTCTTTGAGGGCTGACTCTGCTACAAAACATCCTCTTCTGGAGGCTCCTATCCTCATGCCTTTGACAGCCAAATGGAAAATGTAGAGTGGCACATATGGGGCATTTACAGCCTGCCTTATTAAGTTCTTCAGTTTATGTAGGTAAACACAGTGCCGAACTGAGAAGATGGAGAGGAGAAATAATGTGAGAGAAGTGACAGGCAGAGCACAAAGGATGGAAAAAGCCAAGAGTGAAAGCTACTGAGGTCAAGCTGTCTGACTAGGATAGCATGACAGTCCCATTTTGGAGAAGAGAGGTATGCTGTGACTACTTCTGCTTGACTAGAGAGGTAGTAAATGAGCAGTGTTTCTGAGGACCTGTATTAAAGCTGTCCAGCCTGTCAAAAGGTAAATTATTTTACTTGTCAAGAAGTGAAATTATTTTGAGTCTCCAGGTATGGGTGAGTCTGTGTTCTTTTCAGGGGTTCATTACTACAGCTGTTAGACCCAGTCAGGATATTGTTTTATAAAATTTATTTTGTTAGAGTGTGTAGTTAGTATGCAGCATGGTTGAAAGAGAAAATGAGATGGTTGCTCTGTTTCTAACACACTCTTAAGTGTTACTATTTGCAAATTATTAGTTTCTTTGGAGCACGTCCCTTATGTGATTTAGAGAATGGCAAAATAAAGGGTGTTGTTAAACACAGGAGAAGGCTTAAGATTTATGTGACAAAAACATGGTAATTTAAATGCATTCTGGTCTTAATTTAAATTTAACAAAAAGTACTGTTTAACTTCATAATTTAGAAGTCTTTCCAGAACTGCAGCTGTTCTGATGAAGACCAAGACTCTAAGTAACTCTTATTCATATGATTAAAATAAAAAAACATTGATGAAATATTCCTCTCTGTTTCAAACAGCCTAGCATTTGTAATTCCGTTTAGGCATCCCTTAGACATCTTGGAGAGGGGCTGGGTTGTGTGGCAAGGCACAGGTACCTTGAGGGATGAGAGGAGACAGAAAAAAAGCAGAAGTTGAAGGAGTAAGTTTTACTCATTTAATGCCCAAAGTGTTCTGACATTCTAGAAAACTAGATATGTGACTACCCAGGCAACTTCAGTCCTCATAGCCAGCACTTAGCAAATCATCATGAATATTACTGACTTGGCAGATTTACTGGAACATCCTGTGGCAGTTTCTCAGGTTTATGACACTCTTGCTTTGTCATTATAATCCCCAATCCCCCTTTTTTCTAGGTGGGTCTTATGCTAGGTCTGTTTTGTGGTAGAAATCACCATGTGGCTGCATCAGTTACCGAAAAAAAAAAAAAAAGGAGGCAGCATGAGGATGGTAACAAAGATTTTTTGAGGGCTAGGAAATGGTGAGACCATTTGACTTGAAGGCATTGCACACACAGTGACTCTAAACTGTAAAACTGCAACACTGGACAGCACCTCCTTTCAACCCTTTGCTTCCTTACTGTAGCATTGTAAATTAGACATTAAAGTTGACTCCTTAGTAAAAGATATTATAGAATGGAAATTATTTTTGCTATATAATTCAGACAGTAGAAAAAAAACCCCAAACCTCCCTAAAGTCTAAAATCACTCAGCCTAGTCTTCTGCTGCTGTTTAAGACTGTACCTGATGCGTATTTGCCTGACTTGAGTCAGTCACTGTGCTGCAAACGTGTGGTTTGTAAATGGAGATATCCTTGCAGTTTAACTAAGCAAAGTTGATTCAGGCTGTATCGTGACATGTAGTTAATCCTTTCCTCCAGATGTATCTAATTACATAAATCCTTGCCCAACACAATCATATTTTGGTACTCTCTGTCCTCTGCTGCTGTAACTCTCTGTAGTGCTCTCACCTTTCATCTTGTAAAGGTCAAGAGAGGGAATTTCCACACACTAATGGTCCATTTCTCCTACTAAACAAGCTGTTACATAGTTCTTAAATGGATGTTTTCCTGTTTATCACAATTTTCTTCAGAAGTATTCCTTGGAAGTGAGAGGGAATCCCAGTGCAAGCAGGATATCTAGGCTCTAGAGACCTCTCTTTGGTTGCGAAAGAGGAGTGAAGGCATTTTGCTCTGCTTCAGTTACCCCTAAACTGTGGAGGACCAGGGTGGGAGGTGAGAGAGGGGTGAGAGAGCATGATCTGCAAGAACAATTTGAAGAGTATTTTGGTAATTTTAGTTTACAGTGAGTTTGGTATACTGTAAATTAAGTATGCAGCCAGGTCCTTTTTTTTCGCTGTACCCATCTGGTGTTAGAAGTAACTGAACATACATTTCAAACGTGTGTTGGATCAAAGCTAACTCACAATTCCCTTCTTCAAGCAGTTTGGCAGCTGGGATCAGCTCTGCCCTAACTTTACCCTCTCTAATGTCTGTATTAAACTCAGACATCTAAAAGATTGGTAAAATAGTTCCAGATTGAGTTACTCGAGGCTGACAATGCACAAAGGAGTAGTTTTTGCTCTTGGCAGATAATTCAAAGTAGTTTCTCCTAAACTTAATCAGCACTTCTAGAAATGGACTACATGAGTTTGTGTAATTCCCATGTAAATTGCAGTAGGCCTGTACAATAACTGAGGAAGCCAGATCCTTGCTGCTCCACTCCCTTCCCATCCCGATCTGGTGTCAGCAGCCAGCATACCACATCTCTGGCCTGAAGCAGCAGTCAGCTCCTGCCAGGAAAGCCACCACACCTGCCCTCCTGCACCTCTCACAGGCTGTCACAAAAAGCCAGGCTGTGACTGCTGTAATTCGGATTGCTCTGTGACAAGTGCAGGGGACACCTCATGTTTTGCATCTTTTTCTTGTCTCTTCCAGGGAAGGAAAGAGCAGCAGGCTTGTTGAGTGGAGATTGCTCTCTGAATTGGGGAAGGGACTAAGTGAATTTTGTGGTACTAATAGTTGTGTGTAAACATATTATTGCATTTTGTTTTTCTGTATGTTAAAGATTTAAAATTACATTTAACAAGAGGATTCAAGGTTTAAAACTAATATTATCATTTTAGTTATTCTAGTGGTTCTGTAATAGTTATTCCTGGACTCCTGGCTGCATTAGCAGTAGGGAAAAGAGTGGGTAGAGAGAAGTTGCAGTTTTGAAAGGAAATATGGTAGTGAAAAAGAAGTTTCATCAAGATAAGGGAGAAAAATAGGACATAGCATAGTAGTCTACAGGAAAATGGTGAATGGTCCTGTTAAATTTTTGAAAAAAAAACAACTTTGGCCGCAGAATTAAAGAACCTTGATGAATTATACTTTGTGAATTCAGCTCAGAGCCATTGCTTTGGTATGTACTTTATTCACATTTGCAAGGCTTATTTTCCAAATATAAAAGACAATTATCAAGACAAAAAAAACCCCATCAGCTCATCAAATGAAGGCAAAGTTAAAAAAAAGAAGGAAAACAGAACATCTGTGACCCACGATTCTCTTGGCTTAATAACCCAAATAAATTTTGAAACATAATTTTGCTTCTTTGAAATCTCTGCCTAATGCCTATAAGTCCTCTATGATGAAACAAGGAGAGCAAAAAATGTATTGGAGCTTGTAGTGTTTGAGAAAAATAGTGAATGAAACTTTCTCTCCTGAGCTCCAGTTACTAAACAGTTTTTGAAGCCGTGAAACACACAAGAAAGTTCCTATGCATACATAGTTGACAAATACACATACTAGTATGCTCGGGTTTTCATGTGGTAATCTTTACGAGTCTTCAAGTCTGTCTTAACTGTGCAATGTGCCTAAAAGATCATCTGTTCAGTTATTGAGACAGTGATACTTTGTACAAAACATTAGCTCTACTGTATGAGCTGTCCTACAAAACAAGCAGTTATTAATAATTTCGACCCCAAAATCTCATGCATGGAAAAGAATTTTTTTCTTCTCTGACTCCTTTGGCAGCATCTGTGATTTGTTCAAGTACTTTACTGTCTGTAAATGAAGCAAGAATGAAGTAGATCCATGAGTCATTCTCTGTTCAGAATCAATACATCCAACAGAGGTCTTATTTGTCATACTGTGACAGTTCATCAATTCTTCCTCCCACCAACTCTTGTCTTACCACTCAACAAAGCAGTCAGATATGTTTGTTCATTTGCTCTCAGCCTTTTCCATCTCTTTTTTTTTTTTTTTTCCTGTCTTCTAATGGTAGTTCAAGTTTGCATTTCCATGATAACAAAACATTTGGCCTATTGCTCAAGATTGGAGAGATTTTTATCTTTGCAACATGTGTTTCATTCTTTAGACCTGTACTTTCATTTCCTGTAAGTATTGCACAAAGCACAAAGATGAAGATTTTTGGTGTTTTCATTGAAAATCACCTTCAGCATCTGTAACCTGATCTTAGAAAAGAAAGATGCTCAAGCAGTAAGGGGTACTCTTGAAACTTCGCGTATTTTTAGTGTTAGAGATTCATGACTGAAATATTCAGCATTGCATCCATATCTCATCAGTTAGTTTCTGGGGGTTCCTTGGATATCCCAGCAGAAGAACTCAGTTCTTCTCCAAAGACACATCTCAGAGATTGATACCAATCTGCTGAAATCTTCCCCCTCTTCTGTATTGGGGCTATCCTAATACAGCATAGCTCAAGCTCAAGAATTTTTGTCACCAGATGCAGAAGAACAAAGCTGTTAAGTTTCTCAGGAGAGCTGAAGGAGATAGACTCAGTTGCCAGTGAAATCTAGAGGGAAGGCCTGGCCTGCAAGTTCTCCTCTCCCTGCAGCTCTTCTGAAGCCCAGCAGTTCCTGATTGTGGCTAACAGAGAAGTAAAAGGGCATTTATTACGTTCAACTTTGTATACCTATACACTGTAAGTGAAGATGGATTGGACATCAGTGTGTCAGAGGTTTTAGAAGTACTCCTACAACTGGTTGGCACGGGTGCTTCCACCAAGGAAATGCCCGTGTTGACTACACACCTTAAACCACCAAGTCTGGCTCTTTCCATAAGGGTATGCTCCAATGTCCTTCACTGCTTCTGCAACACTGGGACAGGAGAGTAGGAGGTAGATGGGACATCTTAAGAAGGGAAGCACAAAGTCAGACTGGCTACTTGTGAATACAGTGGAAACTTTCTTAAAACTTTAAAATTCCCAACATTGTGAAATGGGGGAAGGGAAGCTGACAGGATTCCCTGAGTAAATGCCTCATCAGTCAACTGTAAGCAATTACTTTTCCTTTCAGAGGTTTCCGCTCTGGTTTTGCGCTTCCTGGTGAGAATAGAGCAGCAGAAATTGATCAAGTTAAAGAAATCTGACTATCAGGCATTTTGACAACTTCTCCCTGTTACTTTCTCTCAGTCAGATTCTTCCTGGTGCTGCCTCCCATTACTATTTGTAACCTTTGTATCTGGCTATAAATCAATGAAGCCCATGTGGTTAAATTAATGATCTCTATTGGTTTCCATTTGGTGTTTGTGATTTTTACCTTTGTATTTGGTGATAATAGAAAATCAACAGTTAATGTAAGTACAGGAGCACCCAAGCACACCTTTTTTCTTTGCAAGTGAATTTGCACCACATATGTTTCATAACAAGATTCTTCTAATCACTAGGAATATAAGCTTGAAATTCAGCAGACCAGAGTGAACCTGCCTTGATGCTTCATGTTCCAGTGAACTTGGTAACTGTAGCAAATAGGTTGGTTGTTATCTGCTGTAGAGAAGTCCTGCTAAAATCTAGGTGATGAAGTCAAATAAACATGTCTTCTGACCTGGATGAGCTTCTATCTTGCTGTTTTCACTTCTCCCTTAGAAACCACAAGATGGGGTTTTTTGTGCGTAGCTCAACTGATTCACATAATCATGGAATTGTTATCAGTGCCGCAGTAAGAGGTGTTGGGCCTCCAAATTGGAAACCTGGTCTTTAGGGAACTGAACTGCTTCTTTAGAAGTGATTCTCATACGAAAAGTCTGCATAGTAGTGCAAGGTTACGAGAAGCATGCCAGAAAATGTGAAGGTTGGGTTACTATAGGCCAGTTCTCTGTAAGAATAAAGATTTTATTTGAATGTGAGAAGTGCTGGTTTACTGTCATCTTAAAGGCAGCATAGATAATCCTCAGGACAGTGATTGTGTTCATTCATGTACATCTGGATTTATTTACATATTTGAAAAGCAACCAGTTTTGGGTTCATGCTTGGCTTTTACATTTAATATGCTATTTCTAGTAAAAGTAGGAAAGAAAACATATTTGAAAGTTGTGTTATCTGAAGGAGAAAAGGTACAACATAAAAAAAGCCTAAAGTCCATTTGGATTTGTTTATGAAGCCATGAAATCCTAATTTTTTTGAACAGTATGTTATTCCTAGGGATTTCCGCATATTGACATGATGTTTAATGATCCAGCAATCCATTAAGCTGCATTTTTTGTTTTTTCTCTAGTTGCAGGATTGGAAGAGACATTTATTTATAAGTAAATATATTTAAATTGAGATTATTAAATTATTATAACCTGCAATGAAGTTTAACACTGAAGTTAAAGTAATTTTAATCTAGACTCATAGAAAATCAAGTACAATTGTCCACAGCTTTTAATCTAAATCCCTTCATAAACTGATTATTTTGTGTTGTCTGGAACATGGAAATAGGAACTCCTATTTGAATCTAGGAGACTGATGTCACCAGAATTAAAATTCTATTCTGGGAATGACAATCATGCTGGCAGTATTCTTGCTTAAAACCAATTCACAAGAATTCCTGTTTCAAACTGAACTTCCGTAAAATGGTAAGAACTCTTATCCAAAATACTGTTGCCTATTAGAGGTGACATTCTGTATCAAACACTTCTTAATGCAAACCTCACCTTTTGCCAGTATTGATTTTGTACATCAGATACAGACATGAAAGGGAAGAGGCTATCCCTATTCTACTTTTTACTTATTTTGTAAGGGTACATTTATGTAGTTCTTCCAAATAACCGAGGAGAAAGGAGGCAAGGCAAAAAACCTAAGAGTCAAAATAAAATAGTCCCTATACTAATTCAGATTTATGCTTTTATCTGTGGTGTTAATCTAAATTAGATCAAATCAGATTAAACTAATATGTTTACTTGTGTTCATATAAAGAGGAGATCTCATTCAGGTAGCTGCTGCATTGTCCTATCCTTGCACAATGCTTCCTGTAGTGACTGTTGAAACTGGACCTGTACTTCTGTCATATCATTGATACCAATTTACCTCTTAGATAAATCAGAAAGTATTAGTGATGCTTATGTCTGTCCTTATCATTGTCCAGCTTTTATCCATTTACCTGCTTGCTTCTATGCTCAACAAAAAGGAAGCAGTGAATTGGCAGTAATATTTCTTCTGCCTCTAATGTTCTGAATTTTTAAGTCTTGAGTTTTTAAGGAGTCACGTTGACATGGCTGAGCAAGCTGTGTACAGTGTGTGTGTACTAGTTTAAAAACAAACCAGTGAGAGGCACCAAGTCAGAATAACAATTTGATGGGGAAATTAAAGAAAAAGAAAAAAAAACAAACAAAAAAAAAAACCCACACTGGTTCAAACTGACAGAGTCAAGATACAACCTGACACCCTGTTAGTCAGGGTGGTGGTAGCAGTCCAGTGGAATGGTGGCTGCTGTCCTGAAGCGGTGATCCTATAGAAAAGGGTCTGCTCTTCCTCAGAAGGTCCAGTGGTGACTATGTAGCTCCTGTCCTCTAGAAATCCAGTGGAAAGGTTGTCTCTGGTGTTCAGAATCTCAGATTATATCCAGGATGGAATGCTTGGTTCCTCCCTCTGGGTGGAGCATCTCACAATGGGGTAATGAGTCATGAGGCCAAGTGTTGATTAGGCTCATTAACAGAAGATGGTCCGGAGGGAGTTACCTCTGAGTCGTGAGGCATGGCATTGATGGGCCATTAACAGAGAGATAGTCTGGGGGGAGGAGGCAAGGAAACACTGCCCCTCCTGGTTTCAACAGCTCATGAGGATGGTAATGGAATACACTGCAACCCAGGACAGTTTGCCATAAGCTCTCTAACAGCAGCTAAAAGCCAGTTCAGTTCCAAAGGTTCTGAAGCTGTTACTGTTCAGAAGTTGTTCCTGACTTACGTGGTATACCAGTGTGGGAAGATCAACCTTGCTGCTGTCTTCTCTCCTTGTTTATTTCCTAATTGTGTGATACTTTGGTAAGCTAGGTAGCACTTACACTATACACTGGAAAAAAAAAAGTAGAAGTATGATGCAGGTGTTTGTTAGAGCTGTGGTTCACTGGAGTTTGTGCTTCTACACTCAGTGCAAGCTTAAGAAAAGTACAGTGGAATACCTATTTCTTGAATGCTACCTATATCTGATTGATTGGTTGATAGGAATTAGCTTCCACCACAGCCCTAAGTTGCCACACATGTGAATAAATAAAATTAAGTAGTAGTAAGAGGGCTGCAAACAAGTAGTCATAGAGCAGAACCAGTCAGTCTTAATGATGTTGATTTATCCTGCTCCTTATTAGGACCTTATTAGGAGTAGTTACCCTGGGTTCTTCTAATGTTAGTGTCACTATGCTTCTTTCATCATCAGAAGTCATGTACATGGTCTCACTGTAAAACATTGCAATGTGCTCTTTAAATCCATTTATGTGGAATGGCCATAAGACTCAATAGTGAGAGGAAGTGTCTTAAAGAATTGGAGGGTTTTGACATTTTCACTTCTCATTGATATGTATCTGCATATCATGCCTTAAAGAGTGAAATTTCTTAACTTTCCATTGAATGGGCATTCCCAAATGGGCTTTCAGAAATCTGAAATGCTATAGGTTAGGGATTTCTTTTCTGTCATCCCACCCACTCTCGTTTTCACAAGCCCATTTAGCCCACCAGCCTAGTTAACATAACCAGTAGTAAAACAGTTTTAACCATTTGCTATCTGATAAATTTGGTAAACAAAACACTTCTGATATTACAGTTCTGTCTTGCACTTGAGCACTGCTGTTCAGTCCTGGATGCTCCAGAGTTGTTAGCTGGGTATCTGCATCTTTTCCATGGAAATGGACAAAAGAGGGAAAGATGCAACATAATTCCTCAAAACTGCTGGCTGGTATAGTCATACAGATACCTGGAAAGCATAACTCTGAGTCCCCAAGCCACAAGCTGCTTGAAAAAAATAGATCCTTTTATGAAATAGGGGTGGGGCTTGGGAGTTGTTCTTATTTGGCTTCTGTTGTCCAAGCCGTTCTGGTGGTCATATTTTCATATTCTCAAGCTTGTTTCTCTTGACAAGGGGAAAAAAACGGCTAAGTAGACAAAGTTTTTCATATAACCAGTTGTTCCCAAGGGGTTGAGCCTTTAGACAAATGGCAAATATTATCTGTAATTCATTTGTGTGAGCTGACAGTATTATCTATTTGTCAAATTTCTGTATCTTCTGAGTTAAAGAAAAATACTTCAGATAATACAGTGGCCTGCCCAGGGTCCAGGTATTGAGTATTGCAGACTGCTACCAATATACTTGCATTAAAAGCATCAAAGTAAAAAGATTCGATCTTGTGGATTTTAGCTATCATGGTGGGCTTTGAGGCTTTCACTGCCTAGGATGTCCAGGCATGGACACTGCTGGCAGTGTTACTAGTAGTAAAATGACCTGTCTTCAAAGATTCACAATCAAACGTAATGGCTGTCAAGATAAATAATGCTGACCCACATTTTACATCAGCTGCATTGCACTGCATCACATTTTTGTTGGTTTTGTAGGAACAGTGGGTTTCTTGCCAGGGTAAGCCTTGATCCAACTGAGACAGTTGAACCTCTGTCTCATGGTACTGGCAGTGCAAGGTGTACTCATGTATATGAAAGTGCCCTGGGTTTTCTCCAATCTGGTAAATATAGTTATGCTCTTATCAATATTAAACAGATTCCCTCCTAGGTTCGTCCTTGCTGAAAGCTTTGGTTTCATGGTTGACCCAGGACTGATAGGTCGGACTCTGACCACACAGCTGCTCCTCCCTCTCAGACCTTTGTGCTTTAGTTTGCTTCTGCTGATTTTTATACTGTTGAAGAAGAATATTTTATATGTTCTCTTTCATATTAAACAAAATTTTCCTGTTCCTGACCTTCACAGAGAAATCACCACTCATTTCAGTAGTGTTTGTTAATGTATTTATATGTGTTAAGAGCTGCAAAGGTTCTTACTGAAACAATTGTTTTAGAAGGTGTATAAAAGTTTTGAAGGTAACCTCTGTATAAAAATCTGTAGCAGGCAACTGGAAAATAGTACTAATGAGAAACAGCAGAAAGGCAGTGTGAAAATTGTGTTATAAATATTTGCAGCATGTTGTACTCTGATGCTTTTTTTCAACTGCAAGTTGTCAATTTACTGATGTTTCCTTGGTTATCATGTCATTCTACCTGGATGTCTGCTATCCTGTGAACATAGAAAGAGTCCTTATGTTAAAGTATTTGTGGAACTCTCAAGTTTATTAAAATCTGGGATGTCTCTGTAGAAGCATATGTTTAATATACCATAACAGCATCATGCCTGTGCCTGCTGTTACAGTGATGTCCCCAGCTGCTGCAGGACCTTTTCTCAAAGAAAAAAAGTACTGTCTGGGACTTTTTGAACCACAAATAGGACACAGGGAAAACACTTAACAACACACTAGGTCAGTCACGCTGTACAGACATCTGCATAGGACAGTGGTGAGAGCTGAGGTGTTTGTACCTTTTAAACTGTCAGTTTCAGTCTTAAAAGCTGATTTCAGTCCTGCACCGAGTTATTTCCTATCTGTGGAAAGGATCAGTCAAGCTTGTGCTTTCATTTTCATAACATCCCATTACCACTGCCGCCGCCACCACCACCTGGAGATTCTGCTCACATTCTGGATTTTCAGCACTTAAATATAACTTCTGATCCACTCTATGAAAATCTTAAGACTGGCACAGCTCCATTGGGTTCACAAATGTTCCTTTTTAACAGCTACATGGTTTCTAGTTCATTTCCAATAGCTAGATTTTTACATTGTTTCTAAAATGAAAAATGGTAAGAGAAACTGCCTTATGTCCTTACTTCTTTGTATACAGTGCTCTGATAATAGTAGAAAAGCAAGACTACTAATGTAATTGCAAAGACTAGCTTTCCAGTGAAAGAAGTGAAGCTTATGCAAGAATAAGAGTAAAACCTCCTACCTGTTCATTTTTATGTAACTTTCTTCCTTAAGAGTATAAAGATGATGTATGTGTAATATTGGTGCAAGAAGCAATGTGTAGTGATCAGTAAGAAAATACTGTTGAAGAAACAGCAGTACAGGCAGAAAGAATTAAAGGATGAGAACAAAGGATAGTATTGATATGTGGAAATGCAAAGGGAACACTTGCAGGTTTTACACATTTCTTTTCCTACTTTGGTATAATCACAGAGACTGTTACCACCTAACTCCTCTCCTTGGTGTGGCGGGTTGATACTTTCTAATCTTTTGTAAATCTCCAGGTTTTGGTACAAAATAGTAGGTTCTCAGGAGATGTCTGGTTAAAATTGAATCCACGTAAGCTGCCCCTTATATATTGTCAAGATCTTGGTATTTATTCTTTTTTACAAGAAAGAAGATGAGTAAAAGGAGAGATAAAAGTATACAACAGTATGAGCTATGGAGAAAAAATACCTCAAAGAAGATCAGAAAAGGACAAATACCTTTGTCCTTTTACATGACTCTAGAAAGGAAGACATTCAGAAAATTTAAGTTCATGAACAAAAATGGTTTGGTGCCAGTCCACAACTAAAATAGAAAACTCTAAGTTTTAATTAAAAGAGAAAAAGTAAGTTGTTAGGACTGGGCTATAGTTAATGGTGAATTGGACATTTCCCACTTGCTATCCTAGCAGAATGCTGCTTTGGATTTCAGATTCACCCTTTCTCTTACATCTTTATTCCTACTTCATAATTGCTGACACAACATCAAAGGGTCTGCTTGTACATTTAAATCAATGTTACATTTTTTAGTAAGTGCTTGGGAAAGAAAATAGTATTGTAGCTGATTAACAAAATTTTTGGATTTAGAAACTTGACTGGCACTGAAGTAATTTACAGTATTCAACTTCCAAAAATGCAGTTAGACAGCTGAAGAATATTTTTTTGTCTGTGTATTTCTTGAATTGTAAGAGTCAGAAAAATTTGTCTGTTTTTCTCTTTTGCAACTTGTACTATAAAATTCAGCAATTCCCCAGCTGTCCATATCTTCTTTAGTCATCATTTCTAGAGTTCTTGGCATTGTTCATTTAATAGCATGCTATGTTAACTATTGTCACTACCCATTTTTCTTCCTTTTATTTGTGGTTGAACTTCATTCATCTAAAGATCATGGTGATGAAAATATTGCCATTCAAAAGCAGAGACATTCAAAAAGCGTGAGCAAGAATGTTCACACTAAAAGGTTTCTCAGGTGTAAGGTTTGACAAAGTGGCTGAGATCTTTCAAAGATGACAGTCCATTCTAAAAAGCCAGATTCCAAAAAGCTAGTGGCTCCTCCCCCTGATGATCCCCCACCTACCTCCCCATTCTTCATGTCATACACACACTTCAATTCTGTGTTTAAGTTGTGTATGTATTTCTTCGCTCTCTGCATGCATCCCACTGTGATTCTGTTAATTCTCCTAGGAAATACTGCTTCACTGCTGGTCAGATTACTCCTTGTGCCTTTTGAGAATAAGACAGAGCAGAATATGACTGTAATTAGATAGAAAATACCTATTTCAAAACATTTTTTCTTATATGGTTCTCTGCTGGAAGGATAGGCACCTATCCCTCCCTATCTGCACAGGAGAAATTCATAATAGTCTTACCAAATCTGAAGTTGATTTACACAGTTTTGGTTTATATTGTGCTGTTCTCTGAGCTCATCAGTAGAATAAAAGACAGGGGTGGCTCTGTTTGAAATTGGAAACTTTACCTACAGTTTATAATACAGCAGAATGTAGTCTCAGATTATTTACAAACATATTCCTTCTACATTCAGAATTGTTTCAGGGATTATCTTGAGCAGATTGCATCTTCAGTTGAAATCAAATGGAGTTGTAATTAAAGATATCCCCATTACTGGTATAACAGCCAGGATACCATGAATACAGAAAAATACAAATTGTGCTGTTGCTTCTGTATCTGACCTGAATATATTTACAGCTACTCTGCTTCATTCTCCCCACTACTCAGGATACAAGATGGTTCATTAGCTTGGTCACACAGTCCATGGGGTATTGTTGTAGTTAATTTTGACCTGAAAGGAATGCATTTACATTCACCCAGTGTTGCAACTGAGCCAAGTCCTCCAGGCAGTGGGAACACTGGACTGTGCAGGAGCACCAGGTGTCTTGGTACACACTTGATACCAGTTAGTTTGGACCTGACTGCAAAAGCATCTTTGGCCTCTGAACACAAACTTACTCTGCAAGTAGCAGAGCTATATTTAGGCTTCACCTCATCTGAGCAAACTGAGGCTACTGTACCATCCTCAATCTATATTAAATCAACTTGGGAATCTGCTTCTGTGGTTTAGTTTTCCTGCTCAATCAATAATCTGCCTTTGATTAATAGTGTTGACTGTTAAGAGTGAAAGCTAACATCTAAAAATGAACTGCAAATTTTAATGAATTGTGATAGGGAGTTAAGGCATATCTGTAGTGAATGTGTCAAGAGAGGATAAGTCAATTCTAGGTGCAGAGTCAATGCAGACAGGTTAAAACATGTTAAACATTGTGTGATTGCCATCATTGATGTGTGAAGTGCTGTCACTGGTAGAGTTTTGCATCATGATGTGTTACATCAATCTAAATAGTTTTACTGTAACACAGTATACAAATATTCCCAACAAAATAGTTTCTGCAGTATTGCAGAGATCCCTGGTGTTGTAAGGGATAATTCCAAGGGTTAGCTGTTGGCTGTCTGAAGAGCAGAAAGTAAACCAGGCTGATTAATCTGTGACTGTTACTTACTCATCCATCCATCACTGCTTTCCCTTCAAAGTAGCTACTCCCTTCCTAGTCAGGGACAGGTAATCTCTAGGGAAATCAAGAAATGTGTATACTGCCCTTGTATTTGAGTTAAGAGGACTTGAGACTAATTTATACTGTGTCATCAATAATAATGTGGAGAATATAAGCAGCATTTGTATTTGGTGCTGTGGTAATGGTATTGAATGTGGTTTGGTGAAATTACCAGGCTCAGCGAGAAAGTCCAGCCTTTCTTGCAAGCAGCACACATGCCTTCCCTGAATAACTGGCTGTCCTGTGGGAAAAATCTCTGGCTTCTCATCGTGTCTCTCTCCTGTGTGTGGACTAAAGTAAACAGGTTTTTCTTGAGGTTATTTTCTTGGTCTACAGTATGGAAAAGGGGAACCAAAAATGGTGAAACTCTTAAATAAACGTGGTGGTGAAAGGAATTCATTCATAGAATCATAGAATGTCCTGATTTGGAAGGGACCTACAAGGATCATCAAAGTCCCAACTCTTGGCCCTGTGCAGGACACCCCAAGAATTGCACCATGTCCCTGACAGTGTTGCCCAAGTGCTTCTTGAACTCTGTCAGGCTTGGTGCTATGACCACTTCCCTGGGAAACCTGTTCCAGTTCCCAAACACCCTCTAGGTGAAGAACCTTTTCCCAATATCCAATCTAAAACTCCCCTTACCCAGCTTCAGGCCATTCCCAGGACATGGGTTCTGTCACTGGTCACCAAAGAGATCAGTGCCTGCCCCTCCTCTTCCCCTCAAGAGGAAGCTGTAACTGCAGTGAGGTCTCCCCTCAGTCTCCTCTTGTCCACACTGAACAGACTGAACATGACCTCTGTGCTGCTCGTACGGCTTCCCCTCCAGGCCCTTCACCATCTTCATTGCTCTCCTTTGGATGCTGTCAAACAGCTTAATGTCTGTTTTATATTGTGGCACCCAAAACTACACCCAGGACTCGAGGTAAGGCCGCACTAGTGAAGTGGGACAATCACCTCTTTTGACTGGCTCCAATTTCTTGCTAAACTTTGGAGACAATGCTTATGCTTAGCCCTGCCTGACAGAGTGCAGTAATGGCAGCTCTGAACCTGTGGTCTGTGTTGGAGTTTCTTTTGCAGTTTCACAGCTACAGTTGGGTGGGAGGCAGCACTAACAACAGGTGTAAATAGAGCAGTTTGTTGCTCTTACTAGCAGATAACCTGTAGGTGAGTTTTGCTTTTAAATGGCAGTTAGTGAAACCAAATGTTTAAGCAATGTTGAGCATGATTTATTAATAAAAAATGTGATTTAAATATTTTTTGGTGGTTACTTCTTCATGCTATAGGTGTATACAGGTGAGTCACTTTTTGCTGAATCACTGAGTGGTGTGCCTCCCAGCAGCAGTGTGTAGGGATTTCCCATTTCACAAGTGGGAATCTACCAGTAGTACCTAAGGAGAAAAGCTGTCCTACCTCCAGGTGACCTGTGAAACTGGGGACACATGGCACAGTGTGACCTAGTGATCAGAAAGGGACTGGCAGTGAAGTCTTAGGAAATCCGTATCCTGCTCTGTAGATAGTTCCTTGTATGAGTTAGAGTAATTAATCTATCTTCCTTGTGTTCCATTATACACTCATGTAACTTTGGGAAATACTAGATTAATAAAATACCCCTGACTTTTAAAATGAGAGATCACTACTGCTGTTTTTGTATTAACACCATTATGTTCAGTTAGTTTCCTCTGTGACTGAAAAAAGTGTTACTGAGTGTCTCACATCTTCCTTTCTTGAGAAGCAGCCAGGCATGGGAGTAGACACACTTAGGAAACCCCCCATGTAAGTTCTGTGACTCCTTTCAGACCACCCCCATTAAGTGCCCAAGCCTAAAGTGAGATAAAATGCTTTTTGCTAAAGTTGTGTCAGATTGGGGGGGTGTGCAGTACAAAATTATTTTTATCTTAGGAAAACAGAAATAATTTCTGTCTTCTGTATTTTAGTTGTGTAAGATTAGTATCTGTGTTAAGTAGAGGAGGGACAGTGGGTTGTTATGTAAGCAGGAGTTTCAAAATGTTAAAATGTTGACTCTTTAATATTCCTACATTTTAAGCCTGGTTCAAGTTTTTCCATTGCTGTAGCTAATGTATACCAGCCTCTCAATTTTTTTCCAGAAGCACTTCACACTAGAAAACCTCATATATTAATAATATGTAGGACAAGGAAGTCCACATGACTAACAGGTACAAAGTGCCACTAGTTATAACCTCGAGAAAGAAAGACTTACAGGAGCTGGATCCAAGACACTTTAAGTCTTTCATAAACTTGGGAACAGCCACTATTGACCAATCTGTATCTGGAACAGTTTTTTAACTTCGTTTTTCACATTATTTTTTGCTAACCTTCCCTTAATGTAGCAAAGCATTAGGCAAAAAGAAAAAGTATTTTCAGTTGGAATTTGTAAGGGTTTGCTAAAGTTACTCATGGTTATTATTTCTTCACTGTTGACTTCTGTACATGAAAATGTCTGTGGATGCAGTAGCTACATTCCTAAGTTTCATTAGCTTTAATGAACTCAGATTAACCAACTTAATTCTCCTTTGGTATTTGTATCCAGCTATTTGCAGGCCTGGTTCAGTGCATGAGAAGTTACTGAATTTGACCTTTTCCTGCTCATGTTATGTTTTGTTTGTTTTAACTAGGGAAAAGTAGATTGTATGCATGTATAGCCAATAGCCAGTGTGATCTCCTGGAAGCAGGAAGCCAGTTCCAATAGGTACTGTTAGGTGTTTGTGCTTTTCATTAGCACCAAGCCCCTATATCTGTATGAAAACAGAGCCTTTAGTCCCTCAGAATCAATACTGGCAACAGCAGCTTATAGCTCAACAGTTTGAATTAATGTAGAAAATCTTCTGGCCTTCTCTCCCCGATCTCAGATCCAGATTCATGGCATAAATTTGAGCCATCTGCAGGTCCTTTCCGGTGAAGGGCAGTCCCACACTTCCTGTCCTCACCACCTCCAGCAATGTGTTCCCATCAGTCATTGAACCTTTGACTCAAGTCTGTCTGTTGGGTTGCTGCAAGCTCAACCCTACAAAAAAAATATCTTTTGTTGGATTAGTGAGCTTGTAGGTAGTTGTGACATAGATCTGACACAACAGAAGTAGTGAGAATGTGCGTCTTGAGAGAAGACTGAGTGTTGAGAGAAGACTGAGTGGGGCCACTCCTTTCTCTTGGTACTTGAAGGTAGATGAAACAAAATGCATTGTAAAATGGCACACAACAGTTACATGAACAATTCTTTCCCTGAACCAAAAGCGAGTGATACCAAAAAACAATAAGGATCACAAATAGAAGAAAAGGAGGGAAAAGAGCAAGAGGAGAAGGGCAATTGAAGGTATTACAGAGAGAAAAAGTAACAAGGAAGAGAGAAGTAGCTAGAAAAGCAGGAAGAAGGATTAAAGAATAATCAGGAGATTGTATGTTGACAAATAGTGGCAGCAAATGCAGGTAAAAATTAGGAAATACCTTTCCCTGGTGGTTGTGCATACTGTCCGTGTCTTTCAAATATGAGAGATATATGAATCTCAAGAAAGAATTCTTCTGTCTTTCTGGGTCGAACTGAAATGCCATTGTTTGTGAGCATTCCACAGTAATAACCTGGATGCTGAAAGCCAGAACCTTTGTCCTCCCTGAACTCAGTCTGGGTGAAGCAGGGAGGGAAAGTCCCGGGCACAAGTGTCTGTCCTGAGAAGTACTTGCTGCCGAACAGGCACAGCCCTAAGAGGCTGCTGAAAGGCCCCTGTGAACGCACCTCAGTGTGTTGGCTCACAAGTCTGGATGTGGTTTTCATAAAGCCTTAATCCCGCGGTCAGGGATTTCCATCTCCTGCCGCTCGCTGCTTCCCCACAGGGCAGCTCGGGCCGTGTAGTTCTCCAACTCCGCCAGCAGGTGGGGCTGGAGAGGCGGTGTGCTCAGGGCTCCCGGTGCTCCGTGATGAGAAACGGGCATTACTTAAATCCCAGCGTGATTCACTTCCCGCAGCTGTCTTGGAACTTCCTGACATCTCCATACAACTCTGTCCGAGGTCATTCATGTCATTTGAACTGCAAGAGCTGGCGTATACAAGCACTGTATTTTCTGTCTGGTTGAGAGCAGCTTCCTTCAATGAATTGGTTTGTCATTTCTTTTTTTTCTTTGTGATTAGGGAATTAAATCGGTTAACTGCCTAATTCATATTGCAGTTAAGAACTCTGTGAAACGAGAGTAGTCTAAAAGTCCCTCTAGTTGAGACACACATGAAAATGTTCCGTGTCACTCTGTTTTTACAGCTAAAAAAATTTGTGTTTGCTTTGTTTTCTGCAGCTGTTTGATGCTGTCAACTGCCTGGCAAAAGAGAATGCCCGGTTGCTTGTGCTGGGCCGCAAACATATGCTGATCAACTCTTCAAATTGGAAAAGAGAGATTATGAAGGAGATGCAGAATAAGGCAGACTTCTTCTTTGCTGAAAATATGTAAGTTGAAGAAAATGGCTCAATATAATAGAGACCAACACCTGATTTATGTGCATTTTGCTCTAGTTTTTAGTACCATTACTAGTATCTCTATCTCTGCGTGTGAAAGAAACATATCCCTCGCTATACTTGCTTCAAAAATACATAAAAGGTGACTTTCATCACTTAGAATTATATTGACAGCTGTGTGGTTTATTAGCATTTATGGCTGATAAAACCACTGCCAAGAGCACATTAGTTTTAGCAGTTCTGTTCCACACTGCATGGTACTCTTAAACTTTGTGGCAGGAGATTTTATTGTCCTATTATCAGATTGTGATAAGAGAAAAAAAGTGCTCTATGTAGCATGCAATTAATTTTTATTGCGCTCCAGTTTTTGGCGCCCTGTGGTAAGTAATTTTTTATTTTACCAGGGAACTAGAGTAGTGGTGGGAATTTTCAGTGTTGCTGATGAATAAATCTTGATCAGCATTTGAATCACTTCCTGCAACCACTTACTGCCGTGTGAATGATGACTGTCTTTTCCATTTGTTTTGTGAAGCTCTGAAGATGATGCCTTCTTGTTATATGCCACTCTCCGATCAGGCAAGCATTGCAAGTTTGTTACTAGAGACTTCCTCCGGGATCACAAGGCTTGTCTTCCCGACAGTCTGACACGTCATCTGTTCCGTAAGTGGCAGCGTGGACACCAGATAGTGTTCTTCCCTTCTGCAGAAGGAAGGAGTATGAAGTTTTTGGTAAGTTTTCCCGCTGCAGTCAGAAAACACACAGAGCATATTCACTGAAGATACATTATTTCAAACTCTGGATGCCAGAATATCATGGTTAAGTCTAAGAAATAGATTTGTTGCAATGTGCTCAAAACTCCCATGTTAACTGAAAATTCACTGGATCCACAGAGCATGCCACAAACAAGAAAATTGTCAGAAAGCCAAGAAATGCTACCTAAATGCTTACAGTGTAAATATAAATAAAAGTTTGTGTATACAAATCTTTCCAGTGCTGGAAACTCTGTAACCATTCCTGGCCTCATTAAAACCTGAGTGTCAATGTTTTAATTTATTTAAACTTTGAAATCCCTTATTCTCCTCTGCAGCACTATTATAAAATATCATGCTTCTAATTTTACAATAGAAATTATTTCATCTTTATTTTAAAGAAGCAGAAAAATACAGGTATTTCAGTATTTACTGTAATAGTAATCTAGCATAGGTATAGTTTCATGAGGGAAAGCCCAGAACAGTCAGGTTTATAGTTAATATTCAGCTGCAGAAAATGCAGTAATGTCATGTTATGGCAGAATACTACTGTTATTGTCTAGGAGACATGTATCCTTGTGAACAACACATTAACAGGATTGCAGCTGTTTTAAGATTTTTCTAGGGAAAAATTCATCGTGACATTCTACATGTAGTTTTTCGTTATCTGGTCTGTCTGGTTATTCCTGGCTTAAAGGAAAACTGCACCTATGCAGATTAATTTTCTTCCTTCTCTGGTTAAAATTGTAAAATAACATTCATAATTACAAACAGAGATAGCAGTCTGTAAGAATTACACAGCCTTTCATTCAGTGTTGCCATATATACATTTCTTCTTATGGAGCCATAATGAATGTTGGGTTACCTGAGGTACACCTTGTTTCTTTCTTTTGTACAAAGGGACTACTAATTTTCACATCTGAATTCCCATAGAAGTGATTTGGATGATTGATATTCCCAGTCATAGCTGTTTTCTAAGTTATTCTGGAAGCTACCACAGGAAAGTAGATTTCCAAGATTATACATATGGAGTGATAGTATGTCCTGACAACCATAATTACCAACCAGTAATGTTTCTTTTGCATTTGTCTTATATATGTTGAATTAGTATACCTGTAACATAATAGAACAGAAAAATTGTTTATTCTATTTGTTCAACCAGATGCTTCTGAAAGTGTTAGTGATAAACCCTCTTCTTACATCTCCTTGGGACACAGCAAGTCAGCTCTGTAAAGAGAGAGACTGGGAGAACAAATACAAGATGTCATTAATGTCATTAAATCCTATGTTCAAGCCTATAAACTCCACATCCTGAGTAATTCCCATATGATTTCATTTAACTGAACAGAACAACAATCATTTTGCTATTTCTAGAACTTGAGTGCATTATGCTGAAATCATTAGTATCTGGTGCTGATGGAAGATAGAATTTATAATGACTCCTAGACCACAAAATACTGAAAGATAGTTTAGTTTTTTCTCCAGTACTAAAATTTAGAATTTGTTTTGTGTAAGAAAATAAAATGAGAGTTGTTAAGAGATAAAACTATGGAGACTTTTAAGGTAAGCATTGGAAGTCATAACTACCTGTAATTGATATTTTAGTAATATGTTGTATAAAGTCTAAAAAAACCCGTTTTTCCTCTGTTTTTTCCCAACAGCCTGCTTTCCATTATGACTGTGTGGTGCAGACTACAGGTGATACATGGCATATTCCCTATAAAGATGTTTTTGAGGAAAAATACTCATATCAAGTACCAAGAAAATGGCTCTGCATTCAACAGAAATGATGAAAAATGGAATTGGACAAGCTGAAGCTGCCTTTTTTTTTCGTAATTTCTGTTGCTGGCTAGGAGAACTCAGCAGGACAATTATGGGATTAATGTGTGAGGTGTGTAACTAAAGAAAATTCAGTGACTGCATTTTGACGAAATCATTCCTGCATACAACTGTTAACATCAGTGGGGCCCAGGGGGAATGAATTAGGTCCATTATTTCCATTTTTACAGGCAATTTTTGTGATTTGAATTAAAACTTGATTTTTCCTGTTGGAATTACAGCTTGGACATTTTTATCTTTTATTTTTCTCAAGCTTTTCATCTACACTGAAATGCATAAACTCTGTATGTTGAAGAAATTAAGCAGGACTTGCAAAGTACCTTCAAAGTTTGTGGGGCTGGCCTTGCAACAGAGTTGCAGAATGTCTACCTCTGATCAGTGAAGCTGAGGGGGACAGATGGTGCATTTATCATTCGCCAGACACACACAGACCCAATACTTCCTCTTGATCACATAGAATGCAAGAGGTTGGTTATAGCAGTAGATAGCAATAATTTGTTTGGAAGAATAAGAAAACAACCTGTGGAATGGTCTGTGGCTCTTTCACACTCCTAAGTTTTCCGTTTCTGACAGCATTTGGAATCACTGCAATAATTTGCTTATGGAAATGCATGGATTTTTTAAAATTAAAATTGATAGCTAGAAATTCTTAAAGGCAATAATAGGATGAAACTGATTCTTGTACATTTCTATAAAATCTGTCCCAAGTTATAAAGCAAAAAAATAGTATAAATTACAGGAAAAGTGTTCTAAGTTATTTGTAAGCATATGTGTGGTAAACGTGTATGTTTATTGCACCTACAGCTTTAATGCAAACCTTTCTCCCCCAAAAACAGAAATGCCACATAAATCTCAGATGAAATATCCTGGGTTTGTCACATTTGTCTTGTACAAAAATCGTCTGTTTGAAACTGAGATGAACCATGAAGATCTTTTTGTATAGAACTTCCAGTTCTGAGCTCTTGCAGGACCCCATGACAAGCTCCCTCAGGACTCAGCATTCAAGCATGTTCCTTGCTATTTTTTTTCCAGGACAATCCTGGCACATGTTCTACTTCTGCTATCAGTTTGTAAACCAGCAGGTGTGATTTGCATACAGTCATGTCCTTCAGGTACAGAAAGTGTAGAGGAGCTGGGTGCCTCTTAAGGTAACATAAAACCTTGGCTTTAAATTCATCATATTGTTGGTAGTGTTCATCACAGACCCTTTCCTGACGGAACATAACAGCTCCTATGAGTCCACTAGGGAAGGCAGAGAGATTGGATCTACTTCTCTCAATCCTCAGTACTTTTAATTTGTCAGAAGATTGCTTTTACAATTCTTTAAGTCAGAGAACTGCCACATCTCCTTTAAAGTGGAAATACTCCTTTCAAATTAGGTGTCTGCTCCTGTACAGGACTGCTTAGTTAGTAGCTACTGCTCTGTACGAGGCTGCCTCACCCTCTGTATGAAGTTCTGCATGGCATGAGCTGCTGTGAATCAGCGCTGTTACAGTCCTTGTTTGGTACTAGCTCTGATGGTCATGCAGCCCAAAGCAATGCAGAGCTGGGTCTTAAAAATTTCTTTTGGCTAGGTCAGAATTGGCATTGTTACACTCAACTAGCACCATTGCACAAGTACTGGAACCTGTGTGGGAGTGGGGTTCAAATGTCAGGCTGCAGAAGCTGGGTCCCTGCAGCAGCTCTGCCTTAGGTCAGCCCTAGCTGAGCAGAAACTTCACCTTCAGGATATCCATTTCATTGCCAGACATGTTCATCTGTTAAAGTTTGTATTTTACCTCACCCTGGTCATTAACAGACATGCATAATATCCATATATAACTGTAATAAATGCATCCTCTACTTCCTTTTTACTGAGGACATGTCCCTAATCAATCACATGGGTTTCACCTCAAAAACTGTTCGTACAAAGATACCGTAATGCCTCCTAAATAATAACAACACTTCCTAAATACACATTACTAGTATATTTAGGGAATGATGGAACGGAATATGGAATTTACAGTTGGAAGGTGTTACAACATTGGTGTCAGATTTGTGACTTCTTTTTTCTATGTTTGCTGATAATACACTTCTCTATAGATCCTTGCAGGGAATTAATGGCCTGTCTGGAACCAGAGGGGAAATATTAGTGATGAACATACAGACTTTATCAGCTGTATACCTGTTACATACATGCACATGGTATCCAGAGGCTCAGTTCTGACTGAGGTTAATTGTTTTAATTTTATTTAAGACTCTGTGAAATAACATTTTTGTGTTGCTCTAAGTCTTCAAATTTCAGATCACTGAAATATGGCATTTCAAGATAACAATGAATATGAGGATTTGCTTCTAAGTATCTAAAAGGAATTCTGAGGGTTTCACTGGCAATAAAAATTAATGTGAGAGCCAAACCAAAGCCAATAGCTAATAGCAGATCTATTTGACAGCTATTGCTGTTTATATAGTGGTACAGTAAAAATTCAAGGTAACTTATTACACAGATGGGTTCATGCTGAATGCCAGAAAGGCAACTCTTCCAAACAGCACAGCAATTGGTACCCCCAGATAGACACTGACTGCCATTTACTACCATACTGAGTGAGAACGGGAATCAGAAGGAATGTGCCCTTAGCTTAGCTTGCTGTGTGCCATGGAGACAGAGACACGCTGGCAAAATAGAGTTGAGAAGGACTGAACTGATTCAGCCTGCACTCCAGCTGTTATCACCTCCAAGACTCCCCACTTAATACTTACCGTGTTAAAAAGATGACTGTGAGAACAGCTTTCCTCAGGATCCTACAACACAGAATTTGACTGCATATGGTTGATCAGAAGTGATTAATGTTAAACCACAACCATGTGATTGCTCTTCTGAAACAATGCTGTACTCTGGAAGCTATGTCCTGAAAGTAGCATGACTTCCACTCCATCATGTCCATGGTATTGAGCAACTATTACTCTTTCCTTTATCTAATTCAAATATTGAGTCTTTTATTCCAAACTTAAGGATTTTCTTGATTACTATTTGGCAATCAAGCTGAATGCTTGATACTTACTTCAATTTTCTCATCCCCTTTTTCTCAAGGGAAAAAAAATCATTCTAGAGAATAAAAGCTTTGTAGATGGAAGAACTGTAAAGGTAGGGATCATCATCTTGGAGAAACTAGTCTTAAGAGACAGAGGTCATAAGAATCACAAGTGTTCTGGAGGGAATGCCTAGGGATCCATTGTTGGCTCTGTCAGTACAAAAGCATCAAATGGTACTGGCAGATAGATAGCAGGTTCAGATAAAAGGTGAGGTTTCAGACAAAACCACACAACATGTTGTTACACTGAGCAACTCTTTGCCATGGCATGTCTTGGATTCAAGAAGTTCATGGGGGTTCAAGGGGAGACCAGCAAGTGCATGAAGGGGAACCAGCAAGGGTTACTAAATAAACAGACACTATCCCTGCCTTGGAAAGTCCCTCCAGATGGTTGGAAAATGGGAGAGGATTCAGGGAGTGTACCATTAAAGGATCTCTCTAATCTGAATACCTTGGGTATCCCCCCTTTGGCCACATTTGGAGACGCAGCATTGGATAAGACGGGCTCCGTGTCTGACCCAGCGGACGTGGTCATACATTTTCACGTTCTCTGTGTTCCAGTGCTTGCATTACACCTTTGAACGTTTCATGTGTGCCCACAAAGTCCTTCCCTAATGAAAGGGACCAACTCTGAGTCTTGTAATACATAGTGGGATATTATTCTCCCATAGTATTAACAAACAAAGAGAAGTATTTTGAAAAATTTGAGAATGCAGACTTTTAATGTGTGGCATACACAAAATCCACCTTTTATCTGTTATTTCAACAAAGAATAAACTCACCTAATAATTTTTAAATAGAGGTGTGGATACCAGAACGAAACTTTTCCAACTCTTTTAATGAGCAACTTTAAAAAAATGCCTTCCCACAAAGAGTAGGGGAATTCCAAGATGTTGAAAGGCAAAAAGAGCATACATTCACGAGTTTAAATTTGGGGAATTTCCCTTTGCACTGGACACCGACAAAAAGTCTTTTAAACATCGCATTATAACGCAGCTGCGGCAACAACTACCTATGACTATCTCAAACAAGTTTTTTTAAGTATTCGCTTTAAAGTCATTCTCATTGAAGAGGACAGGTGGAAATACTTAGTTTGGAACTTAAGGAAGGGTTTTGTTTTCTTTTATCCAGTGTTGATGGATGCCGCGATGATACTTTTATTCCGTTTCCTGCTGTTTCCGTGCGCATTTCCTGAGGCACGTCCGACGGGCTTTCAGGTTT
>NW_008239553.1:21115130-21117335 GCF_000691975.1 Corvus brachyrhynchos
GTCCCGGTCGTGCCGGCGTGGGGCCCGGGGAAGGGGTCCTCGCATGAGATAAGGAAAACTTAGAGCCGTGGTGGGCTCCCTCAAGTGTCCCCCGCCACGGGGAGCGACCTCCTCTGAGTCCTCGGTGTTTGATTTCAGATGCTTGGAGACCAAACTTGCAGCTATCCAGAGGCGTTTATTCCCCCTTACGTGTTTCTTTCAGTGAATCTTGCCAGGCCTCGGAGCGCTGTGTTTTGGGATCTGGGAACTATGATAGCTGTTTGAAATGGGATTTGAACTGCCTCAAACCCTGCATGCCAGAGTGACAAAGTCAGTTCTTGGATGTAACTCATGCGCTTTCTTGTTAGACCTGAATGCCGTGTCTTCTGTGCACTGTGGCCTGTGAGATAGCAGCAAGCATCCTTTGTTTTCAGGTTCCTTGGAAAAATCTGAAGCCAAGCTTCAGCTCCTTCTGTAGGCCTCTGTTATTCCTGTTTTTGCAGTGCACCAGGTTGTACGGAAGCACATCCTGGTGCTCCTTGTGTAGAATGCTTGATGACAGCACAGTTCAGCTCACAGTCTGGCAGGACAGTAGTTTGAGAGTGTTTCTGGAGGATCCTCACAACAGGGACAGATGAACTGTTTTGCAGCATCATCCAGATGCTGTCTTCCCCAGCTGCAGTGGCTTCACTGCACATCCACTGCATGCTATGTCCTTACATCTGTTTGTTCTCCAGGAAAGGAGAGATCTTTTTTGCTGGGACCGGATTGCATGAATTGCCCGTGGCAGCCATATAGTTTTTCTGTGACTGCCCTTGAGTTTTTCTCAGGAAGAAGCCTGTGTGGATTAGGCCTTGTGGACAGGTGGCCCAGTCTTGAGCAGTCCTTTCTGCAAGGAAGAATTAGGAAAGTGCCTGTGTGTAGGTGTCTGTACACAGACAGAAAGTTACCTGTACTAGATACCTGCATATGGGTGCTGTCATATATCTGGAGCATGTATAATGCTTGCAAGCAGCTTGCATGGTGAGCCTTATACATAGGGGTGGTAGGGACAGCCCTTCCTCACACAGGGTGTCAGTGGTTCTGTCACAGAAGAGGCCAGGTCTCCAACCTTCCGCTGCCATTAAAACAGGCTGGTTGGTCTGCATCACTTTTCGCTGTCTCTGTCACTGTACTACTCGTTGGGAATGGTTTCTGCATTCTGTAGCAGAGAGGAAACCAAGCCTTGGTTTTCTACCTCTGGGATATATTTAGCCATTAGGTTAATGTATGAGAAGTGTATAGTACCTCCATACCTCTTAATAGTGTCGTAGAAACAAGTATCTGCATGTGTATTTGAGAGCTTCTGCACACAGTCTGAAGCTGTCTTAAAGCTATTTTAAGTACCTATGTGCTATAGGAAGAAAAATATGTAGATGTGCATAGTTAACTTCAAGCAAGAATGAGCTCACTTTGCCTGCAGCCAGGCTGGTAACTCGGACGGACGTGGTGCCACATGGGTGTTGCTGTTTCCCAGCATCTAGCCTCAGGCAGAAATCTCATGTTTGCTTGCAGTCAAATGTCCAGGTCTAGGTGGTTTTGTTTTATCTTTGTCCCTGTGCTGGATTAAGATTAGCTGGGGGCTCTCAAGGATGAGCATGGACATGTGCTGCTTTAAGACTGCCTTAAAACTTGAGGCAATTCTGGAATTTCTGGAATTTGGCAGTATGGGAACAGAGATTTCCAGCATAGTGATATTGGACTGAAATGCCTATACTTTGTCTTAGGTCTGTCTTCTGCTTTCAAAGCTCAGAAAACTCATGTGCCTTTGAAGTGATCTCATATTAGAAAACAGTTATTTCACATTACTGTGGTTAAAATCCCTCAGAGCATCAGTGTTCTCCTGCTACCTGTTAGTTTCTATTTTCAAAGGTGATGTTTCTTCTAAGTGGAGTTTTGGGAGGTGAAGAAAATTACTGCAGTCAAATTTCTGACTGTTGTGATGTATTCAGGGAACTGCAAGGGGCTGCTGTTTTGAGAGAGATTGTCTGCAGTGCTATTGAAATACTTACATAGCAGTAAACAGACTTAAAACAGCAGTAGCAACTTGGACTTGTTACATTGTAAGAGCCACTTCACCTTTTGGCATGTTTCTTTGAAAACGAGGTGATAATAGTACCTAATGGCCAGAAGGGACTGCAGTTTAGCAAGCCTGGATATTGATAGTTGTGAGCAAAAACTAGTTTG
>NW_008239553.1:21117375-21119267 GCF_000691975.1 Corvus brachyrhynchos
AATGGCTGAGATTAGGACGGACCTCTGGAGATGAGCAGGTCCCAAGCCCCTGCCCAAGGAGGCCCACCCAGAGCTGGATGCCCAGGACTGCATCCAGATGGGTTGTGAGTAGTACAGGCAACCTGTGCCAGTGCTCAGTCACCATCACAGTAAAAACATATTTTCAGGTGTTTAGGTGGACCCTCCTGTGTTGCAGTTTGTTCCAGTCGCCTCTGAATTGGTCCTGTCACTGGGCATCACTGAAAAAAGGCTGGCTCTGTCCATGTGCTTTACACCCTCCTTTCAGGTGTTTGTACAGACAAATAGACAAGTGTTGCAAAGCCCGGGCTTGGGGCTTCAAGCATGACCAGTTTGTGGGCAGTGCTGGCTCATGCCTCACTGGGTTTTGTGCTTTGCTGTAGTCTGGCACTGATCATCCCAGGTGAGCAGAGTTCTACAGAGGGAAAGGGAGACCATCCTTTATGGCACGTTTGGGTAACCAGTAAATGCTCTGATGTCTGAGAGTAGTAAATACTGTGCCATAAATACAGAACAGTGAGCCCTTCCTTAACACTGACTCAGCAGATTGAATATTAAGATGAAAGATTTGACTTTTTTCATCTTCAGATTATTACTCTTCTGTTGTGCAATCCCTTCCATAGATCTGAGTGCAGCTTTGAAAACAGACAAGTTTCTTGCTCCCATTATTTTAAGATAGTTTTAGCAATTTGCTATGCTGTTTGTAGACATGTTCTAAATTCTGGGTTCACATGCATAGCTAACAAAAAAATTCACCTACTTTTAGCTGCTGTCTGAAACTTGCCACTCACTTAGGAAGTTCTGAATGTTTATCAAATATCGCCAGGCAAACAGTTTTTAAAGTTGTTGTTCCTAAGGCTTTTGAAATCATTAATCAAGGGAAATTTTTTTCATGGATCATTTCATGATCATTACCTCAGTGTTTGCTTCTTAATCCTTACATGAATAAATTCTTCTTAATATTTACATGAATAAAACACTGTTTAGTTGGCATCTGTGTAGCTTTCATTATAAAAAGCAAATAAAAGCATTGTAGTGTTTGAATGTCAAGTCAGAAAATATGCTAGTAAGGTTAAAACCTGTCTCCTTTGCCTCCTGTGTCATCATATCAGTTTCCATCTATATCAGTAGATTAGAAGAGAAGTTTATATCCTTTAAAATACTAAACTCCATGTCAAAAATCCTGTAAGAATTTATGCTTACTGTACATTAAGGTTGGACAATTTTGATCAAGTTCAGAATAGCCTTTTTGTTCTAAAAGTTATTCTGTTATTGTTAAGCTTGAACTGAACAAAAAATCAAATTATAAGAAACATTTGAAGGAAGCAGTGGCAGTGGTTTTGTGAAGAGAGTCAATGCACATTGTACTAAAGACCGTAAGGATACAAAGTATTGCACAAGTATTAAAGTATTAAAAAGGCCATAAGTTGGCGAGATTCATGTGTTGGGGGAAGGTGTGTCAGAGTTTATTTTACTAGTGTCTCTGACACAAGTTTTTTACTAACATTTATATATTTTTCTAGAATATGCGTTTAAGGCCATAAACCAAGGTGGACTTACATCTGTAGCTGTTCGTGGGAAAGATTCTGCAGTAATTGTAACACAGAAGAAAGTACCTGTAAGTAGTCTGTTTTTGAGGGGAAGTCTGGAAGGAGAGGAAAAAAAACGTGGGGGTGAGACTCAGCAATACTGATATTATACTTATTAGCACTGACATATATAGCTGTTTGAACTGAATATCTAATTATCATTCTGCTTTTTACGAGTTCTAGCTCCATGTAGTGCTCAACTGTACATTTTCTCACGAAGTACTGCAATATTGCTTTTCTCTGTAGTTCTTGAAGGGGTAAAGCTAAAATAGAAGTTGCTCCTGC
>NW_008239553.1:21119342-21124872 GCF_000691975.1 Corvus brachyrhynchos
CGGCTGAGAAAATGTTATACCAATAGCATGTAGAACAGGTTTTAATGAGTGTTTCAGCTCAGTGATGATGTACTGTTGATAAAGTGGGGAAATTCTTTTATGTTTGAAGGCCAGCATGCAATAAGAGAGCAAGCTTTTGTATGTGGGTTCTCAAAGTTTCTTCAGAGAGAAGAGGACTGTGCTGTTGATCATGTTCTTGATCTTATCCTTCTCCAGATACTGTGGTTTTAATCTTCCCCGTTCTCCAATGTCTTCCTTCTCATGCCTACAGCAGTAAAAAGTGGAAAGCCTGAAAGACAGTTTTTAGCTGCTATGGGTCCTTTTGGGCCTTTCTGTAAAAAACAGAGCATTCAGAGTTTGTCTTGGTGTTTTTTTTCTTTTTTTTTTCTTTTTTGTCTTTTTTCTTTTTACTTCAAGGACAGTGTTTGCTATTACATTATTTCTGTTTCCCCTTTAGGACAAGTTATTGGATTCCAGCACAGTGACTCATTTATTCAAGATTACTGAAAATATTGGCTGTGTGATGACAGGAATGACAGGTATTTAATTCACCATCTTTTTTAAGTATCTAAAATATGTCAGATTTTTTATGTAGTTTACCAGCGTTACATCATATAAAATAAATAAGTGCTCTAGGAGATTTGTTCCACTCAGTCTGGTTTTGGAGAACTTACCTACTTCTAATGGATATATTTAAAGACAATGTAAAGTTGGACCTGGAATTTATATTCTCAGGCAATGCTAGAAATAAACATGGTACATGTTCAGTGAAATTAATATTAGTTCTTTCTGTCTAGCTGACAGCAGATCCCAGGTGCAGAGAGCCCGCTATGAGGCTGCTAACTGGAAGTACAAGTATGGATATGACATCCCTGTGGATATGCTGTGTAAAAGGATTGCAGATATTTCTCAGGTCTATACACAGAATGCTGAAATGAGGCCCCTTGGTTGCTGTAAGTATAGTGTATGAAAATCATCTTTTCTGTTTCTTGTCTAAGTTTGCAAATTTGTATATAAGAAATTCTCACCCATTTTCAAAATGAATAACTGAGGGAGTAAGAGGGCTGAACAGGTGAATGAGAAAGCAGTGTTTTAAGTCTTGAATTGGAGCAATGATGTTACCATTGACTCAGCATTTGAGATGATGTAGCCTCTCTGACACTATTTCACATTAGTCTTTGGGGACTGATCTGTTCACACTGCAGTGATGTCTGTGAGCGGGAGATGATCTTTATAACCCTGTCTGTTTGTAGTGGTTTGACCCTGGATGGATGCCAAGTGTCTGCCAAAGCCTCTCCATCACTCTCTTCCTCAGCTGGACATGGAAGAGAAAAAATACCATGAAAGGCTTGTGGGTCAAGATAAGGGCAGGGAGGGATCACCCACTAATTACCACCATGGGCGAAACAGACTTGCCTTGGGGAAATTAATTGCATTTATTAACAAGCAAATAAAAATAGGATACTGAGCAGTAAAACCAGATCTTCAAAACGACTTCCTGCTGCCTCCTTCACAGATTTAACTTTTTTCCTGATTGTCTAGCTCTCCCACAGTAGCACAGGGAGATGGGAATGGGGTCTGTGGTCAGTTTGTAGCACATTGTTTCTGCTGCTACTTCCTCCTCAGAGGGAGGACTCCTCACACTCTTCCCCTGCTCCAATGTGTCTCCCACGGGAGACAGTCCTCCATGAACTTCTCCAAAGTGAGTCCTTCCCATAGGCTGCAGTTGTGTTTTCAGACTGCTCCAGGAAGGAGTCCACCTTACGTGGGGTGCAGTCCTTCAGGAACAGGCTGCTCCAATGTGGGCTCCTTTCGCCACAGCACCACACAGGTTTCACATGGGGCCACAGCCTCCTTCAGGCATCCACGTGCTCCAGCATGGGCTCCTCCAGGGGCTGCAGGTGGATGTATCTCCACCATGGATGTCTGTAGGCTTCAGGGGCAGAGCTTCCTCACCATGGTCTTCTCCACAGGCTGCAGGGGAATCTCAGCTCTGGCGGTTCCTTCCCTCCTTCATTTGCCTCAGTGTCTGCAGAGTTGTTCCTTTCACATGTTCTCACTCCTCTCTTCTTTGTCTGCAATCTCCTTCTTTTTTATTTCTTAAATACATTATCCTGGAGGCACTATCACCATTGTGGATGTGCTTAGCCTCAGCCAGCAGCAGGTTGGCCTTGGAACCAGCTGGCTTTGGCTCCTTTGGACATAGGGGAAGCTTCTGGCAGCTTCTCACAGAAGCCAGCCCTGTAGTCCTCTCACTACCAAGACCTTGCCATGCAAGCCCAATACACTGGGTAAACATCACTGTTAAAAGAGAGATGCAGAGTGCAATTATCCTTGTACAGGTTTTGTGGCTTTTTTATCTAAGTAGTATGTATAGGACAGATCTGCATAATTTTTGATCCTAACTTAGCCATCATATATATAATGTAGAGAAAAAGTGCCTAAAAATATTTCCCTTGCAAATATTTCTACATGTCTTGTTTTATAGCAAGCTTAAAAAAAAGTTGTGTGTTGAGTCATTTTTTGTAGATATTCCTGGTCATCTGTGTGTTCTGCGGTTGGTTCTGAGTTGTTTTTTCTCTTATGTTTGGCTGTAAGCAAATTATAACTGTGCTGTTAGGCTGTTCAGGAACTGAGGTAAAAGACTTAACAGGTTTCCTCAATTACTTTTTCATTAAACATTCTGTCTGGGTTTCTTTTTGGTTGGTTGGATTTTGGTGATTTTTTTTTTTCCTTTTAAGGAGAATAGTTTCAGAATTGATGAATCACTTCTTGTAATCATAGTAGGCCCTAAGACTTGTGACTAAAGAAGCAACATTCAGGGTTGCACCACAGTTTCCATGATGGGGCAATTTTCCTATGCTTGTGTGCTTGTAGTTTTCAGGAAGGATTGTTTTTTTCTTCCCTTGGCATTTCCCATGCCTTGATACTACTGGAAATTTCTTTTTTAAAATACATGAATAAAAATATATTTTTCTTAACTTCCCTTAGCCTTTTTTGAAAATATGAGGGGATTTTTTTTCTATTGTATTGCTGCTCAGAAGTTTATCAGCTCTAACTACTAGTTAAAAGTTACACAAGTGTAAATAATTGAAAACCATTACTTTGTTCTGTTTTGGGTTTTCATTGCAAGTATTGCTTTTGACTTATTTTTTTAATATGCATATTGAGACAATGCAGCTGTAAATCAAGAAGTGAGGGTGAACATAGGTGCATCTCAGTGACGTGGTCAGTTTGTGTTACTTGAAAACTATCCAGCTTCCAAGCACTTAGTCAGATGGTCTTCAAAGACTCAGTTATGTCCTGATGTTTCCAGTTTTCATTTCAGATTTTTTTTAATTTAAAGAGGAAAAGGTATGCAATGCAGTGTTTTTCAGGATTACAAACAAGAAAGATAAATTTGGTCTTTTAATATTTCTATTAGTTTCAGCATGTTTGTGAAGTTGCTTTCTAGAAAAAGACATGGTAATAGAACTATTGTTTACACTTTTGTGTCATATAACACAATGTGATGTGAGCTGTGGCTGGGTAAACTTTGTATCAGGATTAAACTGTTGTATTTCCTGACTTTGTGGTTCTCTACACACTGAGCATGGCAAAAACATTTGTATGTTTAGTGAATAGCCTTCTTTGGGAATGACGGAAACACAGTGTCTGCTAAAAGGAGTTGCACACCTGGTAATGTGATGTTGGTAAGAAATGGCAAATTAGGGATAAAAAGGAAATCACAGCTCCAGGTACGGGACTGATTCCCAAAGATGAACTGCTGTGCCTGCATGTTTTTTCGCAGAGAGCGGTATCCATTCTGTTCTTCAGTTGAATTAAATTGCTAAAGTTGGGGAAATAAATAAATTAACAAATTTTCTCTTCAAGGTATGATTTTGATTGGTATTGATGAAGAACACGGCCCTCAGGTATACAAGTGTGATCCAGCAGGTTACTATTGTGGATTCAAGGCCACAGCTGCAGGAGTTAAACAGACAGAGTCAACCAGCTTTCTTGAAAAGAAAGTAAAGAAGAAATTTGACTGGACATATGAACAAACAGTAGAGGTAGGCCAGCAGAAGGAAATGAAAATTTGTTAAAAGTATTTTTAATGAATATGCTGCATGTAGGCTTGCAATGAAGAGAAATGCAGTTAGGCATTTCCTCTTTTCCTACAGTTCTGTATTGCTGCCAGAGCAAATATAGCTATTCCGACCAGAAAATCGCTTGAAAGTATTCTCCAAGTGTTTGAATAGTCATCTAATCTGCTTTTTTTGCTTTAGGTTAGCTGAAGCAGATTCTATAATTGTAGCACTCCCACTATAGCTAATGTTTGGTTACTACAGTGCTTGATTTTGAGGATACCAGTATGACTTAACTTTTAGTAACATTTAAAACAATCTTCGTATTAGAAGGCATTTCAGACAGTATCTTTGCATGATAAAATGATTTGGTTTCGTTGTGTTTTTTCTGCTATGAAAACATGTCCCTTTGCTTTTTGTAGATTGGGCCTTTTAGGGAAATGGCTGGAGAGGGACTGTATTCTGTAGCAAGGGGAAACTATTTGGAACTTCTAAGCTGAGATTTTGAAGTGAAAGGAAATAACTTTAAACCAGAAGGAAGGGTAGTTGTTAATGCTATGTCTATTAAGAAAAAAAAGCCTTAGTGCTTTCTTTTTAATGATAGCGGGTTTTGTCATCTTTCAGACAGCAATAACATGCCTGTCTACTGTACTATCCATTGATTTCAAGCCTTCAGAAATAGAAGTTGGTGTAGTCACAGTGGAAAATCCTAAGTTCAGGTAAGTGGTCAGTGTTGATAAAATTTGGTGTGTTTCTCTGGTTATGTGCAATTAGTTTTACCTTCTTGTGTAACTGTAAATTGAGAAAAAGAGATAAATTTCAGAGGTTGAAATTTTGAAGGGTTTTTCACTTGTAACTCTTCAAAATGTGTAGGGGTGGAAAACATTGTCTAAAAAAACCCCCACAGTTTTAAAATATGTGACATGGGTAAAGGATTTAGTAGAGAAAAGTGTTCTCTTTCATTTCTTAAAAGGATATTGTTTCCTCTGGTGATTGAAATGTAGTTACATCTGGTGTAGAAGTGTTTTCATGCTTAGAAGCATAAAAATTGTTTGTAGTATTGGTATCTGGAGTCCACTCCCAAATCATAGTAATGCTAACTAATGCAGTAAAGTCTGGTTTATATTATGGAATATTTACAAGTCACTTAAATTCTTTAATCCTTTTCTAAATCGAATCTTTAAAGTATTCTTGCTCATCTTTTAATTGCTAGCATTTCTGAACATCTAAAATGTAGTCAGTAGATCATGGATTTGTATGGTTTGAAATACTGTATTTAAATTTGGTAAGATTAAAAGATCATGGATTTAAAAAATCACTAGTGATTTGAAAATGGCTGAACTATTTACTTTCTGAGTATGCTGCATTCCCATCTAGCATGAAAGCAAGGCACCTGCTATTTCTTCCCTCCTCCATTATTGCCTGCAGTGCACTGTGTGCACCAAAATTGCTTTGTCAGTGTT
>NW_008239553.1:21124916-21157442 GCF_000691975.1 Corvus brachyrhynchos
TCACAACACAGTCTATAGCTGCAGAAGTATGAATTAAATGTGGGAGAAAAAGTTTGGGGGATTTTTTATAATGCAAAAGAACCCTCCAAGTTTGGCTTACCTAAAGTTTAGGTAAGTCTGGCTTGCTGCAGAGGGATTCAGTTATTTCTGCTTTAGTCTTTTATTGTTTGTTTGTTTGTTTTTTTTTTAAAGAAAGAGAGGAACAGTTAAATGGGGGACAGAGTCCTCTGTTAGTGTAGTCTAACTACTTGGTAAGTGGGGATTGAAGAGAGGCTTCAAGCATTTGGGGTCCACAGGTTCAATCTTTTAAGTGCTTGCTTCCTAACGTTTTTAAGGTTGACACGGTGGTGATGGCTGGTTTTGCATTTGGTGGTGTGTGCTGAGGACAACAGAACAGCTCAGTGTTTGTGAGAAAGCACACAGGAGCTGCATGACCCCTTTCCTACTGCCACTCAAGGGTCAAGTGCTACCTTCTCACTAGGTCTCAACTTGCAAATGCATTACTCACAAAGAATTATTTGTTCATTTTCTATCATTTGTTACCTCCTTAATCTCTAGTGCCTTTGATTCTTCCTTTATTTTTCAAAAGAATTGGAATGTCAGCCTGTGGCCCTGGCAGCAGGGCTTTAAAGGGCAGAAAGATGCATTGCTGTAAAACTTATTTGTATAGATATTAGGTTGTAATATTGGAGCTTAAGGGAAAGAATCATTTAAGCTATTCAAGATTTCTTTTTGTTCTTTCAGGATCCTTACAGAAGCAGAGATTGATGTGCACCTTGTAGCTCTGGCAGAGAGAGACTAATTAGCGTTCCTGTTTCCATTGTCTGTGCTTCTGGCCAGGATGTTTGGTGAAAAGAAAACATTTAATAATGGTTTTAGATTATGGGTGGAAAACAGTGTTCGCTATATGATGTATTTTACTCTGTACAAATAAAACAGAGGTTTTTGAAATTCTTGGTGTCTTCTTTTAATGTTATTTTTTAAACTTCCAATTCTATGAAATTGTCATAAAAATGCTTGATGACTTTAGTGTTTCTGCGATACTTGCTTGCCTTTTAATTGTATTTTTAAAGAAATTTTGTACTCTGATCTGTATTTTTCATCTGAGCTATTTGGCTCCTCATGTAGAATTAATATCAGGTTTTGTGGTGTGTGTGTCTTGAGATAATTCTTACATTCACATTCATTCTCTCCATGGCCTGATGTTGAAAGCCTTACAACATTACTGGTTTAATTGCGGGGAGGTTAGGAAGACCTTACTTGCTCAGGTTTATATGAGGATATAGTGCAAAAGCTGAAGGAAAAAGCTTGAGCTGTGAGTCCCAGTCCTTTGGACTAATTTATTGGGAGTGCATGTAGTGCATTTAAGAGATGTCTTCTATAATTAAACAGCTCTAACCTGACATTTATTTAGGGAAAATATTCTATATGTAGTGTACTTTGGGATTTTGGCTGTTAGTCACCTACCAGGTTTTGAGGCTTTGGGCAGTGCCAGAAGCAATGTTTGGGCTAGATGGGGCCAAGACAAAGTCCATCAATGGCAGTGTTGATGCTGGGAAGCAACTCCCCTTGCTCCTGCAGAGGTTTTGGGTTTGGAGATGAGACTGCAAAAACTGCAGTGAAAAAAAATGCCTTTTTGTTTTGCTTCAGTTGAAGAGGTTCCAGCCTCAGCAGTAAATAGGGAGATGATGAAGTTGTGAGGGAGGAGGCACTGAGGAGAAGGGGAAGATTACCAGGTAGTTTTAGCTGTTGCACACGAGTCTCCTTGAAAGAATGCCAAGCTAATGTAACTTCTTACCTTCATTCCTCTGCTGTGCTTTTCCCATATTGGCTTTAATTATTCCAAAATTCTCTGATTTTTTTCAATGCATTTGGGAAAGGCCTTGTAAGTTGTCAGAAACTGGTTAATTTTTTTCTTTGTGCTTTACAGTTAAAGCCCCTTGAAAGTGTATTTTTCAAGTTCATTGTAGCAAAGAAGATGCAATTCTGTGTTTGGTGGCTTTAATAAAAGATAATGCTAACCTTATGTGATAACTGAGTTGAGGAGATTTGGATGTATAGTGGATTGTTGACTTCACAAAGCTACTTGGGTTTCTATTCGTGCCTCCAAATTTCATCTTCCCTCATGTCAGATAGTGTAGTGTAGATGGTAAGATAAGCACCCCTGCTTCTGGTTTTGGGTTGGTTATCTGAGAATTCTGTGTGGGTTTGTGCAACAGTTGGCACATTTGTGCAACTAATGGCACATTCAGAAAGATCTGTGTTGTTTCAGCTGCCAGTGATGGCTGTGTTTCTGAAAACCTGTAGGGCCTTTCTTCCTAATACTCCAGTTGTATAACAACCTGGAACTTGAGTAGGCTTAGGTCATGGTTTAGTCTGCCACAAAATACCATCCACTGGTAGTTTGTTCTTGATCAGCTTTAATAATGTATAGAATACTTCACTAATGACTTCTTGAACAAAAATTAAAGGGAAGATGGTAATCGGTGATCCATATGACTAGAGCATATTTGCATAGTATTCAGTATCAAAATTCCCTGCAAGTCCTTTAATTCTAAATTTTGGAGCTTGTATGGGGTTGTATAACACAAGTGGTGGTTCTGAGAGCAGTGAGTGTTTGTTCATACCTTGCCTGTTTTGCAACGCAGAACATCCTGTCTTGAGTTCAGAGATGATGAAATAAGCTGTCTACAATATATTGATGGTGAACGTTGCCTTTTTTTATAAGGAAAGTTAACGTCACAGCAATTGAAATGGCATTTTTGCTAGTATTTTGCCCTGTAGAGAAAATTCATGGTTCTCTTTTCATATTAAGAATGGAGAAAAGTCAAAGCTTTTTGTTACTGAAGAGAAGGCTGCAATGCAGCTGGGCATACCTGACTGAATGGGAAACCCCCGTGTATCACACATAACACATAATTACATTCTTCACTCCCTGGAGCAGATGTCACCTGCAACCAAGCTGTACAGCTGTGGCCGGTGCTGAGCTGTACCTGGTATCACCTGCTGTTCCAAACCTGGCACTTCCAAAGAAACTGGAGTATGTGTGGTATGGTCATGGTGCTTCTAGTTTGGGTAGAGCTTACCAAGAGCGATACCAGACTTGGGATTGCTCCAGGTATTTGTGGTTTGTTGTGCCAGTGCGGAAAACTGACAGATGCAGTTCCAGTGTGAATGCACAAGTAAGTAGTTAAACAGGAATAGGATCAAGTTTTATTTGCATACCAGACCCACGTCAGTGTTACCTGTACTAAATTTGAACTGGCTCTGCACAGCCTGGTAACTGTCCACATTACAATACCAGTGTTCTTTATCTGTGGTGTAGTGTAAACATGCAAATGCCAGGTACATGCAGTCAGCTTAGGTAAATCAGTATTTACTGAACTCTGAAAATCATCTGGATTTCTTATGAGTAACCTCCCTCCCCCCACGCAAGTGGGGCCTCAAAGACAGTAATGGTATGTATTATAAACAGAAGTAGCTCAATGGGGAGCCAGCTGCTCACCCATCCCAGGATATGTTTGTCCAGCTGTATGCTGGACATTTTGTCCAGAAGGATCCTGTGACAGGCAGTATCGAAAGCTTTACTGAAATCCAAAAGAATTATATCACCTGGCTTCCCCTGATCAACTGGGTGAGTCACCTTGTCATAAAAGGAAATCAGGTGTGACAAGCAGGACTTTCCTCTCATGAAGCTGTGTTGGCTGTGACCAGTGACTGTGTCCTTTAGGTGTTCAAAAGCGTTTTCCCAGGGGACCTTACTAACTAGTTTTCTGAGCAGCCTGACATCTGCTCTCCTCATGTCTAGAGTTTAAGTTTGCTGGCACTTCTCCTCATGTCAACACAGATTTTAGACTCTGTTGCTTCATGGTCACTGTGGCCAATCTCCACTCATAAGACCCTCTCTTAACACACAACAATCCTGTTAAGGCAGGCAGTAGTGAACCTCTGTGGGATTTCAGATATGTCTTAAGAGCATATGTGGTCCTGCGTAATGCACAATGTTTTGCCGTATCTTCTCACTGTAAAGCTGATGACAGTCTAAGGACGGGTAGATGGGGAGTTCAGATGGAGCGAGTACATATAGATAAAACAATTTTAATGACATGGAATAATATGCAGCATTCTTCTCTACCTTCTCTGTCCTGTTTTGCATTAAATCAATGTCCAGGTTTATCAAATAAGAAATATTTTGGTTCAGCACACATTGTTGAAAGTAAGATGAAAGAACTAGGTCTGTCATTTTCTAGCATCTGAAGAAAAAAGTACAAAACTTTCTCATGTTTTTCCCCTGACACAGAAGCAAAGCCTGCTATTTTGAGTTCTGTAAAACAGCAGCCTTATTGGGTCATGAGACCAAGTTTTGTAAAGCATATTCATGACAGTATTCATGTTTTCTTCTAGGAAAAAGGCTACACTATCAGGGTAGTAATGGTAGGGGCATTGCTTTTCATTTTGTAATCAGTGGATTTTTGCTTTTTCAGATGGGAATTTTTACTTGTTCCAGCCAGTTCTTGCTAGTAACAATTTGTTCTGTTCTGTTGTTTTGCTGTAACCCAAACAACTTGGAAACAATGCAAGACATCCTGTGGTTCAGGATCTGTTGGAACAGTGAAGCTCTCATGCCCAAACTAAAACAAGTATCATCACATGCTTATGCAAAGCTGTTTAAAATAGTCTGGACTCTGTTTGTTTATTGTGGTTCTCATATTTTAGAAAACCCCATGAAACATTTTAACCTGTCCTTTGTAGTATATCTATATAGATAAACTTGCATTTTTAAGTGACTGTCAAAACCCTCAGTTATTAGCAGTATTTGCTGCTCTTCACTCGGATTTTCTTAGGAGTCATCTTTTCTGTAGTGATAGTCTTACCTATGTCACCATCTTCTATGAAAATTCTGTGCTGCAATGTTAAAAATGGCAGCTCTAATGTACTTCGCTATAAACCTGATGAATAAATAGAGCCAGCATATCACTAAGTCAAAATCCAGCTAACTGCTTGGCAGAATTGAGTCATCTTCCAAGTAGTGTGTGCTTCCACTTTTTGGGGTTAGTGCTTTTCTCCTGGTTCTTTTTAGAACCTGCCAGCCCTGGCTGATCTTCCTGGGACTGCAGATGCACTACATGGCCATCTTCTACCTGTCATTGTGGCTTAGCTGATACGTTCATTGAACCACAAGCCTCTGGAATGAAGTTTTCTATCTGAGTCTTTAGCAGCATAGTATGCAGTGCAGATTAGCATACGCAAGCCAAGACTTCATTTTTTTTGCCAGCGAATTGTGTTTGTTTCCTCTTCCAGAAAACTGACTCTTGTGACACCCAGTGGCATAGAGAGTTGTGAACATAAGGTATTAATCCTTTATGAGATTCCTTAGACTAGAAGGCAAGCCTCTCTCAAGTTAGAGAGTCAAATTTGCGAGCTGATGGAGAAAAATGGCATGAATGTGCATGGACTGGGATTGCATGAGCATGAATAGGGATGCCATTCAGTGGCGTCTCATGTTGCTGTGATGCTTGCAGGTGTGCTCAATCTCCCTGTTGTTTTTTTTTTGTTTGTTTGTTTGTTTTTCCAGCTCTTCCTTCAGCAAGCACTGGTGCTTATTTGCATTTGTAAAGAGCCATTCTCTTTACTTAATTGATGGGAAACATTGGGTATTTTCGTTCAATTCTCTGTTGCATAAGTGACCTGAATCGTCTTGCTCTGGGATCAAATTGGCTGTAGTGCAGGTGTAAAAGAGGGAAGAGGGAAATGGGATTGCACTGCCTCTGTGTTAAGCCACTGAGAAACCACAGCCTGCATCACCAAAGGAACAGGAGTTTCCATAGCTCGTAATCTCCCTGGCTAGTCTTTGACTTAAACCTATATGATGACACCTGGCTCACCAGAGTTGTGTTTGCCTTTGTCAGCAGGTGACTCGAGCCTTCACTTGGGCAGCATCAAGACTACTCCCATTTCCTCTGAGGAAGGTTTCTCTGGGGACAGTGCTGTTACAGCAGCTCCTCAGTTCCTCTGTTTCTGTAACAACTGTGTAGCCCAGAAATTTCCAGGGTTACCCAGGGAACCTGATATGGAAACAAGCTCATGTTTAAAAGAAACAAAACAACAAAACTGAGCCGGAGCAATAGCTCAGTGTGGACACTGATTTAACCTTGATACCGGTCCTGCAATAATAGTACCAGCACAGGGGGCAGTGCAGCACAGGATCCATAAGCAGGGTCTGGTTAAAATGGTGGCACACCTGGTAGGAGTGACAGTCAAAATTCTGCCTTGTAAGTAAATATTTTCTCCGGGGAAAGATGGGATATTAGTTCTCAGAATCCATAGAAAACTCCTTCATGAAATCTAACTGGAAGCTGAGATGGTTGGCTAGGCAGGGGTTCTCTCTGGGCAGTGCACCGTTAGGTCATTTAGGAAGCCAGAACTTTCAACAAGGTATCAAGAAAACCTGCAGCAAGCTGGCTGCCAGAGGGGACAGCAGCTGCCTTGCATTGGGTTTTAGCACAAAGGGGAAGGGCAGCCTTTCTTTATTTTCCTTTTCTGTCTCTGTCCCTTAAACCACTTGTAGCCTTGCATACCTTTAGGGCATTGTGAAGAAATGTATTTGGATTGAATGTTAGCCTAGTTTCAGTTAACAGTATTTGAAAATGCCTGCTGACAGAAAAAAAAACCAAAAAATGTTTCTCATCTAAGGATGTGGTGAACCTTGAAAATAGGCTACCACGTTAGCTTAGTTATTCACTGCCCCTGAAGGTAACAGGAAGCAGGCTGAGGATTGCTGGAGTCAAAGCTGTTAGCAGAAAGGATGGGAGAGAAGGGAGGATTTTCAGTGATGATCAGGAAGGCTGCCTGACTTGCCACAAGGTAGTGGCAAGTTGCCTGAAACCTCAATCTCCAGTGGATATTTTTCAGCCTGCAGCTCCAGGTTGCTGCGCCTGGTGGGTGTCTGCATGCATGAAATGTTTGTTGAATGCTTATTAAAAGATTAGGTGATGATGTTCCCCATTTCTGTCTCCAGGAGAAGTTTCTATTACTAACCTCGCTTACCTAGTAACCAAGCAAGTAAATAAAGTACAAAATAGTGTAGAATTGGCTTTGGAGGTGCAAAAATAGTTATATCCCATGGGTGACAAGAGTACTTACCAGGAAGTAATTTTTTTAACTTTTTTTCCTACTTAGAGTACCTTGCACTGACACCTACATCTTTCTCACTCCAATGCAGGAAACAGACCTGGGCTCTTGTGTAGGTAGGTAGTTCATCAGGGGACATCTGTATGAAGTGCCTTAATGCTCTGCAAGTTCAAAGTCAGGAGTTACAGAGGTGGGCTGCAAAGTAAGTCTGGATGGGGAAGAAAAAAACCAAACCCAGATGGTGTGAATGTCCTGGTATGCAGGTAAGGAAAAGAGAACAAGGTTGTTGAAAAAAGGAAGATAACAAAAGAAATTAATGATAAGTAGCATTACAAGTGGTCTGTATTACATGAATGAAGTAGCAAAGGCCAATTTCAAGAGGGGAATTTAGTTACTAATAGAGAAAAAGAGAATAGAATGGATTTTTCTGCTCACTGATGCTGGACATATAAATAAAAGCATGTGCAATGCATCAGCAGGGCAATTGAGAAACTGCTTCTGTTGATGAAGTACATATTTGCAAAATGATGTTACACTCTTTATTTCAAATGCAGATAATAACGAGTGTGTGATGCTTTCCCACTTTGGTAGCAAATCAAAACACATACCACAACATTACACAGACACTTGTGCTTTGTAACAAGAATCAACATGTGTGGATAGATACCTGCTGTAATCCAGCTCTGCTGGGAACAGGGAGCTTTCAAAGGTGCTGGAAAGACCAAGATGTGCTGCAAGTGCAGAGTGGGCAAAGAGCCTTGTTTGAGCTTCTAGGCTCAGGTGCATGACATTAGGCTCTTGGTGTGAGCAGGGCACAGGTCCACAGAGTCAGAAACCGCTGCCTTCAGCCGCTGCTTGGTCTCACACTGCCTTTGCGCTAGCACTGGCATCCATGTGAATGCAAGCTGACACTGCTCAGGAGGCCCTTCTGGGCCAGTACTCATCCCTTTGCTGCAGGATTAACTTTTGTCTCAGCTCAGCTCACTGGCTCATCACACAGTTGCATGGGCTCCAATGCTCTTAGAACAGAGAGGGATAAGATCTTGAGGAAACAGGGAGGGTAGGACCCAGTTAGCACAGGCTGCTGTTTTATCATCCTGTCAGAGTGCAAAAAGCACACCCCTCGATTTGGTTGTGCCATATACTGTGGGTTGCTACGGTTATATTGTGTTGGTATTTGAAATATTTTCAGATGGATTGTTTCCTAGGAGAATAAACAATTGCTTTTTGCCAACATCACGCACATCACTAGCTCAGGGCACTCTCTAGCACTAAAGCACAACCCTCCAGATGGTGCTTCAGCCACTCTGTAGGTGCCGCCCCATTCACAGCCATACAAAGAGCGTGAAACTCCTTATGCATGTGCTTCGTTCAGTTTGCGAAAAACCGGTGTTTTGAAAGGGCTGCATTTAAGAGCTGTGGTTGCTGCCTGGAATTGCTCCAGCTGGTGAAAGTCTCCCGCTCCCTCCCTTTGGTCTTGACAAATACTGTGGAGCTGCTGAGACAGGTTAGTTGTGCTGCCTAGTGTGTTGTTTTCTGCTCTCCCATAATGTTCTGACTCGGATGTACCTTAAGGTCTGTTGAAAATAAATAAATGAAATACAGCAAAACTGTATTGTATTGTATTGTATTGTACATCTATGCTGAAAGATAGGCATCTAACACAACTAGTATTTACAATAACTGAACAAAACCTGGGCACTCAGTTTTGCACATCTCTTGGTTTCTAGAGCTGGGAAAGAAAACAGCATTGTCCTCAGTAAGCAGGGTCATGTGAGGATAGCTGAGCTAGAAAGGAAGCCAACCCAAGCACTGCTGTGCTCTCACAAGCCTTCTGCCACGGGCTGTGGGAGAGGATTCAGAACAGCATTAAATACAGTTGCAGCAGAACCTGCCTGGCTAGTTTCTCCTGGATTTGTGCTTTGAAATTTTCATTGAAAATGTCCTTGCATGGTGCAGTCTCACCAATAATAGCAGTGGGGTGGACATGTCTCCACCAGCCCCTGAGTCCTGGCTGCTCACCCTGGGGCAGGTGGGTCCACAGGACTTGGTGGTTTATTAACTCCCCTACAGCTACAGCCTCTCATCTCTGCTGGTTTCTGAAGACCTTCTGCCACTGTTAACAGTGAGAAATATTGCTACCCTTCATTCTTTTCTCTTCTTAATTTTAAATTATGATTATTCCAACCATTTTTTAACATGTTTAGGGAGTGGACTCTGCAAACTGGCCAACTTCTATAAACAATTTTCAGTTGTCTTTAAAAACCTTTCATGCTCGGGTCACAGGCATGTTTTAAGATCTGAGAGAACGGATCAGTTCTCTTTTCTGGAGACAAAAATGATGAGAAGTTCTGCTGGAAGTAAATTACAAAAACCAGGATAAGGATAATTTGAAATTTGTTAAATCACTGCTAGTCCTAATCCTGTCCCCTCCAACTTCCATTTACTTAGCAGTTAATTACTCCTCTACCAACCTGGGGAGAAACATTTTAAGGTAATTTTCCCCACCCCCAGTTGCTCTGAGGCCCACCCTGAAAGAAGCAGGGAGAACCTGGGCTTGTTTTTATTCGTACACACCTACGGCACCAGGCTCCACCCTGGAGGGAATTCCCACGCTTGGTAATTGCACTTCGCAGCATGCCAGCAAACATTCAACTAGCTCCGGGTTGAGCTTGATTCCAGATCCTGTAAATACAGTGGAAATCTCCACGAACATGCATGGCCTTTTCAGAGTCCTTCCCCCTCTGAAGATTTTCTATGCTGGTGCCTGTGACTCTCCTGCAGCCCAGCCAAGCTGTATCTGCTCAGCACAGAGAACTACCATGGCCTTTGCGGCTGCCTTGGGACAGTGTGGTTTCCTTGGTTTTTTTTCCCTTCCATACAGTGAATAATGGGGTTTCCTCTGATAGGACTAGACTGGTCTGGTCTATGCTTTTACCTCTTGTGGGCAGATGGGCAGTGACATCTTTCCATCTGTAGCTCAAACCTAATTGCTTTTCAAATACCACAGTGCAGATAATGGCAAAATTCCCTGCAGATGATATGAGTGGCCCAGAAGCAAATGAGGCAGGAGATGGTTTGTGTGCCTCTTGCAGCTTACAGGATCCCACCTGGCTTGTGAGGGCCTGCCCGGTGATTGCCGTGGGCTGCCCACGGTGGGGACGTGGCCACAGCCTCAACTGGGATCTCAACTACTGGCTCAGCAAGGAGAAGTAAAGGTACCAAAACCCCCTCCTGGTTTCCCTGTTCCCAGACTTCTCCTCCATTCAAAAGTACCGTGTTTAAAGGCAGTGTCATAGGCTGGGAACCCCCTGTCTTGCACAGTTTCCTTCCGCTTTTCTTCTTCCTGAAACGCAGTGCCTTTGTCATCTCACAACCACACAGTGTCCTCTGAGCAACAAAAAGGGAGAGCACTCGGTGCGGCTCCATTCACGATAGCCTCTGCAGACTCGCCTCCCCGGGAGACCCTTCTGGTATGAGGAGGAGGGAGAAATCCTCCTTTTATCCTCCACCGCTCTGTCAGGACAACAGACAGTGCCTCTGGGCACAAGCAGCTTGTAAAACCCACAAAATTTCAAACTTTTTGGGCCAAAATGTTCTTGGTTTTAGGCAGATAAGGAGCAAGGGAAAACAAACTCAGCATGTAAATGGAGAAGAGGTGCTGTACAACCAGCACTTAACAGCATTTTAAACTTTAGTAGAAATATTATTTTCACAAAGAGGAAAATCCCTTTAAATACCACAAAACCCCTCAAGCCTGATTAGTCATCTGCGGGATCTGGAGAATTAGGACTAGAATCCTTGGTTCTCCTCCCCCTGCTTTCAGCAGGACAGGGACAAGGCATTACTGTGGACTGTGTGAAATAGTTCATTCTAGCAAAGTGCATTTGCCCCTCTTCTAGAGGTCAGGGATTATTTGCTCACTGCTGAAGGCATCTGCTTTAGCCACAGTGCCGATTACCTTCCTCTAGAAATCCCCCTGAGGAGAAGCTGAGTAAGCTGAACCAGTGGATGCTGAGGCCGTGGCAATACTTTCCTCCTAAAGCAGCTGTTGCCACATACAACCAATCAGAAGAAAAAAAGGACAAAAAAAAGATTTAAAAAAAGGAAGGGAGGAGAAACATGCCCAGGGAAATGTTATGTTACCAAGGTCTCTTGCTGTGTTCAGCTGCAAGGCAAAGCTGGCTGAAAAAATGGGAGGAATGTGCCTTGTTTTCACATAAGGACTGCAGACCATCCATCCTATAGTTCCCATGGGATTGGTTTTCATCCTTTTTTCCTAAATAACCAATCCAACTTACAGATGTGTGTGTTTTCCACCCAGGTCCTGCAGGCTTGTTGGAAACATCCTCAAATGTTTCCTCCTCCAGGCAAATGAGTGGGGGAGATCCCAACTGACACTTGGACTAGGGGAAGACAGCTCTGCTCAGCTCATGGACCAAACCTTCTGCTTCTGCAGTGCTTCAGAGCAGCAGAGTGCTACAGGGGTGTTAAAGGGGACTAGGATGGGGAGCACAGCTGATTGTCACTGACCTTCCAATCAGCATGTGGCCCTCTGAGGCTGTACACTCAGTAGAACTCAGGCCCCAACAGTGTTTTCCACTTTAATCACTATGAAAGTGGGTGAGAATAGCCTTAGAGAAGTTCATATGAACCAGAAAATGGCATAAGGCACTTTATGTGCCCTATTAAGCTGTGAGTGATTTTCACCTCACCCGCCTGGAGACACCTCAGTGCAGTGGGCATGGGAGAATCCTCCTCCTGGCCAGGCAGCTTGGTCCCAGCTTGGACTGAGAGCAGTGGAGGACACTGCCTGCTTGCACTAGGGAAGTGAGAAACTCTTCAAGAAGAGCCATCAGGTGCACTGTGTTTTCTTTGGTCTGGATGATTCCCCAGAAAACCACAGTCCAGGCCAAATGAGTGGCTTGGCGCCGGCTCTGGCACAGCTCTGCTGCTGTAGTCTTCCATGGGAGCTGCAACAGCAGCTCTCCCAGCTCCTGCAGCAGCCAGGCACACACAAAGCAAAAAAAAAAAGAAAAAGAGAGTGAGGTCAGAAATTCTCCCCAGTCTCTTCCTTCCAAACCCAGGAACAGGAGTTTTTCATTGCAAGTTACCATGGGAAACACTCCACTTTCTGAGAAAAAAAACCCAAACACCTAAAAGCAAGCAAACAAACAAAAAACTTTAAAAAAAAATTTAATTATCTGTGTGGCACACCCATTTACACTGAAATACAGTACATCCAGGTAGAAATTGCATCAGCTTGATCCAGGTGTAATTTTGCTGTGATGATAGTTATTTCAGGCAAAGTCTTCGTCTGTCCCTCTCTGCCCTGATCTTCTTTGGCTGCCTGACAATTGCCTTTCCCCGTGTTCAGTTTCTGTGTTTCTGCTCCCAACCCTGACCCTCACTGAGAAGCTTTTCTGTGTTCTCATAGCTGTTGTGGGCAATGTCATGTAGTAAATTTCAAAACCAGGTTTTGTCTGGCTGCTTCATGGCAACTCCACACTGGCATTTGATTTTGGTCCTTCAAAGTGGGATCCTCTCCCATTTCAGTATTTGGATCTTTCTCCTCATAGCTCTTCTGCTGTGCCTGTGTTCAGTGCAGCATGTTACCAGTTACAGCGACTTCACGGCAAATCCACCCCGTAGCTCTCTGCATTCAAAGGAAATGGAATAAAGAAGGGACTGTCCGCTCAGATGTGACATAAAGCGTCCATGAAGCAGAGAAGAACAATCAGCTCAAACACTTCCCTTGCTGGCTTAGAGTGGAAGTGGTGAAGCTCTCCTTGATGAGCAGCAACAGGTCATGAGAGCTGAGTCACCAAGACACCTACCTGTCAGCAGGTGATTTGGGACATGTCAGCTGTCTCTCAGAGGGCCCACGTGGGATGGCACGTGCTGCTCACATTGCAAAGATTTAACTGTGCACAAGTTACTGAGGAAATGGAAGGTGGCTGTCACACCACAGTTAACATAAGAAGTGAAGGGAGCCCTGCATATAATGCAGGACAGGTACTTTTACTTTCAGCACTGGTTTTGTTTATACAGCCTGGGTGGAGGCAGGAACCCCACCAAAACAAGCTTGCAAAAGGAACATTTCATTTGTGGAAGGAACATGGAATTTCCCAAGGTAAGAGCAGCAGGTTTAAGTGACTGCATTTCCGTCAAGCAGCTGGCATCCTTTCCAGTGCCCCACCTCCTCCTCTCCAGCCTTGCTTCCTTGCAGGCTGAGGGCAGCTGTGGCTCCTCTGGCTCACAGCCAGCCCTGGAGCTCAGTGCCTGCCTACCTGGAGCCAGGCCTGTTTTCAAGGTGAGCCCTTGTACGTGAGTAGGGGTAACACCTGTGCACTGAGACAGCTGTGCTGCTCCTCCCCTCTCCTCTCCTCCCTGATGCTGGGTGGCCCCAGGGCCTGCAGGGGGCTGAAAATTGATTCTTCCATTTGCCATGGTAAAGCACTGAGAGGCAGCAGACTCTTCTCATTCTTTTGATTTTCTGTATTTCAGTAGGGCATACACTTGGTCGTGCAAGTTGCCATTTTCCCTTACAGTTTCTCATGGCAGCCCCATGTCCCAGCATGGGCAACATCTATTTCCCTGGTGTCCTCCTGACCTTGATTGCTCACTGGAGGGGGCCCCTCTCCTACCTCCAACCTGCTCTGTGCTCCCAAGTAATCCTACTGGCTTCTCTTGCTCATTCCCATGATAAGCCTTCAAGGCCCTCTCTGTCTTCTTAGATCGAAATTGCACAAACCCTACCTCTCCTTTCCTCTAGGCTCAGCAAAAGCCTCTTTGCCTGCTGCTAGGAAGACTTGCTGCTCCTGCCTGCCCTGGCAATTTGGTGGATTTCTAGGAGGGTTTTCTTTCATGGTTTGGGCCACAAGGACTTTTATTCTTCTAGACCCAGCTCTGGAAGAGGTTTTCAGTCTCCCTGCTCTCACTTACCCCTCCCACTGGAGGTTGATCCCCCTCAGATGGCTGGTGGAGTAATTAGAGTGAAATTCCCTGTGCTTGCTTTGGGCAAAATTATACAGGTTAATTTAAATTAAGGCGCCCTGGCTGGTTCTGTCTGAACCGAACTAGGGGAAAGCTCATGCAATCCTCTCTGCCAGCTGTGATATGAGTGCTGTGGCAGCCAGGCAGACCAGGGTTGTCAGCTCTTCCACCTGCAAAGCTGGGGCTGAGCAAGCCATGTCCTGTGTTGCTCTTCTCCAAACGGGGCCAAAACCAGCCCAGCTCTGTGCTAAGCAGAGGTGCTCAGCTGGTTAGCTAAGGAGGTTGGCTGGAAGCACTAGCCACAGGTTCTGCTAAAATATCTGCCTATCCTAACATCCAGACTCCTGAGTCGGCTGGAGCTGGCTGTTTCCTCAGGTCTGGTGTGAACAGCACTGGCTTTCACAGCCTTCCTCTTTTCCTCCTGAAATATGCCAAAGGTAACACTCTGCCAGGTGAACATAATAAATTTCCAGCTAGGGAATCCACATGAGAAAGGGGTTTTTCTTGTCCTGCAGTGCAAAGGCTGCCAGGCACATTTCCATGCAAATGAGGCCTGACCCCCAGACAGGAGAGTGGGAAGAGGGGCCATGCAGTCTCCTTTTCTTCTCTAATGCCAGAGATTCAGGACAGTGGCATAGGGTCAGGGACAGAGTGCAAGAGTGTGGGATTAAGTTGCTTGGCCAGGAGGGAATAAAGATCCAGCAGTCCTTGAGTGGGCCCATTGAAAGGTCCTGCCCTTGGGTGAGGCATGCATCCATGCAGATCCCTGGCTGTTCAGGGGCTTCCAAGCCAAGAGAGAAGCCACTAGTGAGTTGTACACACTACAGGAGCTATGGAGCTGCTGAGCACAGGCTTTCCAGGTGCTGGCTTTGGATACAGGCTTTGGATAGAGGCTTTCACAGCCTATCAGCATCCCAATGTAGGGTTTTAAACCTCTCTTGGGATCCATGCTCAAGTGCTGATTTCCATTACTGGACAGAAAGTAATTCTTCTTGAAGCTGGGATGAAATAGCTGCTGTATTCCTGTGGCACTTTAGAATGCACTTCTGGAGGCCCTGCAGCATGAGCCCTGGCTGGGACTGGATTATATTGTTCCTAGTTCTCCTGCTGTTGGGTAGTTAAGATAGACACCAACATGGGCAGAAGCATCGCCCTGCACAGGCCTGAACTACTAGTTGCCTAAGAGCCCAAGCGATGGTGAGGTTATTTATATCCCTGCCTTTCCAGCACTGGTCATGGCTGAAGACAACACACCAGCCTGGAAAGACCTCTGGGCTGGTGATTGGGGTGGCCTTACTAAGTGTCAAACTCAGCCTGTTGCTCAGTGAGTTGTTTTCTTCATGTAACCCTGACACAGCTTGCAATAGCCTGTCTGGCAAATCGATTGCAGCACAGAGAGCAATGTGAGCAGCTCCTTCAGTGGCTCCATGTGGGCCCAAGGTTGATCACTCCTGGCATTAATTATGGGTTTGCTCAACTCTGAGGATGAGGCCTCTGTTTTGCAGTATAATCACAGGAGCTCAGATGGCCACAAGCACAGCTTTGATTCTCACATTGAGCAAGCATTCAGAGAACATGTGCAGCTGCTGCAGTGCCCGACAGGTAAACGTGCTGGGGCTGACGGAGGTGAGCGACCTTGGAACCTGTCACCACATCCTGGATGCTGAGGATGTTGTAATATCTCCTGCCAGGGGCTTCCCTGCTTGTGTAACTCCTGGCAGCCCCTTCCTGCAGAGCGGTCTCTGGTGGCCAGTAGAGGCTGCCAGCTCCTGTGGCAAGGCTTCTAGGAACAGGCCAGTTTATCACCTCCAAGTTGTTAAATTTAATCAAACAAAACACAAGAGTTCAGTGAGCTGAGAAACCTACTTTGCACAGGAACTTGTGTGATCAGAGTGCCAGCTGTCAGAAGGCTGGGAGAAAGAGGGAGATCACTGGGATTGAAACAGCAAAAGCATACCCTGGGAGCTGTGTCTCCTTCTAGGTAACTCCGCAGGCTGGATGGATGCCTGTCTCCAAGCATTACTGTGTGGCTGGAGTGTGTCCCTACAGGTGTTCCAAGAGCTGTAACTAGCCCGACAGTCTGTGGTGTAGGGAGGAGGTGACTTTATTCTGGTGATAGAAAGGTTCAGGGGCAGGGGAATTCCCAGCTTTTCATGTCATTTGAGTTTGGATGGCTGCAAATTTTTGACAACAAAGAAAGCTGTGCCAAAGTTAATGACAAGCTATTCCACACACAGACCACCCTGCTGAATTAGTCGAAAGTTTCTATCCAAACCAGGGCTCAGTCCATCCTTGGCAGGCTATGTGCAGGGGAGGATTCCTCTGACCTTTTCCCTGGACGAGATCCACTGAGCACAGACCAGTAACCCTGAGCTGACATTGAGCAACCCCAGCAAAACAGCAGCTGTGTCCAGTCACCTGAGTGTTTGGAAATCCTGGACTCTTGATTGCAGAAAGTGCAGCGGATGTGCCCTGGCTGTACCGGGCAGACTGTCCCCTCATGTGCTGGAGGTCCCAAGACTGTAACCTGCCAAGCTTACCACATGCATGCAGCTTCTCCCAGCACGGCAACCTTTCTGTCAGGCCAGGAAACCCCAAACAGAAATAGGGCAACCCCTGCCTGCCCAAGCACCTTGCTGGGATTTCTCCCTAGCAATGCACTGTGGGCTTTTTGCAACAAACTATGACCCAGTCACATGCTTCGCCTGGCCGCAGAGCCCGAGCCTTGTACTCGATCCACCTTTTCAGGCAGCGTGCAGAGGCAGGCCCAGCAGCATGCCTGGCTGCCAGCTGCGGGGGCAAGGGCTGCAGCTCCCGGATGCTTTGGCAGGGAGCCATGGCTGACATGCTGGGCAGCCTGCCCTAGAAGATCTTCACGTTGAGTCAGGCAGGAGCAGGCTGAAGTGGTGGGGGGAGTGTTAGTGTAGAGTTCAACTCCAGCTCTTCATGCCAGTGTCACCTAAGCCTTGCTCAAAGCACATCTAGATTAAAAATGCTGGATTCTTCTAGCAAGATATCTATTCCTCTCCTAAGGGGCTGCATGCATGGAGAGTTGTGGTTATGCATTTTCTAGTAGATGAGAGAGGGTCAAAATATTCCAGCTGCTTCCCCCTGCTCTCTGTCCTTCTATGCAGTATGGGTTTCTGCTCCCTGTATTACAGTACCTTGGAGCAAGCCTTGCTCAGTTATTCTGTTACGGGAAAGGGACAGTCTGCTGTCCTAGGGTGTGCTTCTTTCTGCGTGCCTCAGATCAGGGGGACAAAAGCAGAGGCCACGGAAAACATTCTTCACAGAACAGATCTGTCATGACCTCTGATCCTGAGTAACCTCCTTTGCCCTGCTGTGCTGGCCAGCCTGAGGCTGGATGTGCACCTCTGGCCTTGACATTTCCCTTTGCTTGTGTGGCAGCCCCTTGCTCTATATTCTGGGCAGCAGATGTGCTCAGTGGACTCCTGCAAGCTGGCAGGTACACAAAAGTGAGGTGATGCAATGCTTATCATTGCCATGCTTACACCTTTCCAAGGAGCTGGTCTTTTATCACCCAGCTCAATATCCCATTGCCCTTTTGCCTCTGTACACACAGAGAAGTTCTCTGTAAGGAGGAACTGGATTGTCTGGAAAATATCCTGCGATTCACTCTGCCAGCTGGTTCTGGACAACTGCTCTGTGTGGCTCTGCACTTGCTAAGATGTGGTAAACAAATCTCCAAGGAGTAGCTTGAAAGAGAGGTGGGCTTTTTCAGTAGATATAGCTAAGTGCAGGGAAGGAGAGCACAGCAGGGACCTGAGATGGAAAGGAAACAGGAAGACCTGTCACTGCTTTATGTGTTTCACTCTCAGAGCAGCAGTCTTCTGTACTTCCCTTAAAAGAAAGAAAAGGCAAAGATGATTCACGTCCCATTCCCCAGCTCAGCCTTGAAGCAGCATCAGTGTGACTAAGGTCCTTGCTGCATCATTTCTTTCTCCATCTGATGCCGAGAAGGTTGTAGCAGGGCAGATTGTGATTAAGTGGAATTTCTCAATGTTGAAAGACATTCGAGATTTGTCCCGGTGATTAATAAAATTACTTGGGGGGCCATAGGAAAATTTGATCCTATACATTTTTTTCTGAAGAGCATGAACCCTTTGAAAGTCCCATGTGTGAAAGCTTCGAGAACAGCATTTGCATGGGGTGCCTCTGCCAGCAAAGCTGAGCAAAGGTGAAACCTGTCATATCGCAGGGCCCCTGCCAGCAAGAAATCCTCCTGAATTTCCACATACCTCTGGTTACTGGAGTCCACAGCCTTTTACCTTACCTTACTGCACACCACTGGAGGAAGTCTGCTAATTTAGTAGAGCCTAAAGCATGTGAGGGAGGCCCAGTGCACAGACAACAGCCCAAATCTTGCCAGTCCCAGCAAAAGTCAGAGTGGGTATGTTTGCAGCTGCTTTAACACTGTAGCTGATGGCTTTACCAGCTCATATTCCTCATGGCTCTGCAGAGGAGAGGACAGGCAGCACATATGCTCCAGGCAGCATCTGCCCTGGGGAGCACCTGCTCTGCAAACACCTATTTAAAGGTAGTCCCTGCCCTGGGGAGCTTGCAGCCCAAAGCCTGGGCAGAGAAGCTGCAGGCCAGAAGCTTGTGTGGGCTGTGACTCCATGTCCTACAGCAACATTCTGTGTCTGCTGGTTTGTGGTGCCCCAAGGTGCACATGTAGCCTGCCTGGGTGAGGAGCAGCCGAGCTGGATGGGGTGGCAGTGGCTTTACCCAGTCACACACACGATGAACAGCAGAGATGGAGCCAGACTCTGTCTGTGCCACTTGTTACTAGAAGGTGCTTTGGAGAAAAGGTGATATTTTACTTTCTCATTGTCCTCAGTGCTTTTAAGGAGCAGACAGAGTCCTCCTATGCTGCAGCATAAATCACCGACTAGCTGTACCTCATTTTTCCCATTGGAGACTTAGAACATTTGTACTGTGAGTATTTTAAATGGCGAACACCACATTCGGTCAGACTCTGCTGTTATTGCAATTCCTAATTTACATTACTGGCTGTTTGCTAGCAAAAACATTTCTTTCCCTCTCCCTCATTCCTTTGGTATTGATCAGCCTGATCTGTCCTGGCTTCTCAAAGGGAGGTTTTCTCTCAAGACATCTGCAGCCCCAGTTGGCAGATGCTGGAAGCATACAGCTCTCGCGGAGGCCCCTTCTGGGGACTCTCAAAACTGTGCCAGCAGCGTGTCTGGCATTGTACATGAGTTCTGTGAGGTGCTGCCTACAGACAGAGGGCCCAGCAGGTTGCCAGTTAGCAAAAGGGAGATGCTCTGGATTTATGCAGGAGCAAGTTCATTAGGGATATGATTACAGCTCTGCAAGAAATGATTTAGCTATCAGCGGTAAGAGGGAGAGAGATACTGATGTAGCTGCTGCACTGCATAGGAGAAGAATCATACCATCTGCAGCTTGATGCAGCCCATGCCACAGACACACAGTTCAAACAATTTCCTCTTCCTTCTGCACTTCTTGTAAGGCAGCCATGTGTGTCAAGCTCTCACTTTCAAGGGCAGATCTTCAGTACGTATTTTGATCCTGTCTGAGCAGGAGTCAAAAAAAAGCCAGCTAGCGTTGATGGGATAAAGGCACTTCACTTTGCAGCCAGGGGAGCAGTCAGCCATTGCAGCAAAATTCACATCAATCATAAGTCATAACCATACATTTCAGGGACCACAGGGCTAAGCAGGTTCCCTGCTGAAGCTTTGATGCCTTGCAGATATTTGCATGTATCACCACTGCTTCTTTTTCTAACCTCTGCTTCATAAAAAAAGTTAAAATGAAATTCCATGCAAAGCAGCCCCATCACTATGCCAGCTTGCACTTTCCTTTCTGAAGAGCTCTTGGAGGCTCAGTTCAGGGGAGGTGAGCTGCTCCATTCACTGGAGATTAAAAGCAGGAGGAGCCTCTCTGCTTTAACCCTTTAAAGGGGACATTTTGCAGTGCTTGCTCTCATTTTGAAGCTTGCTTGCTTCTGAATGTCATGACTGCTTACATCCACTATGTGGGTCGTGCCCTGAAATCTGGATTTCCACCCTCCAGTGACAGACTGATGAGGTTCATTGGGACCATACTCTACACATTTCACGGATCTCAGACATCTTGTCTTTGACTTCCTACTGTGGTTTACTGAGGCCACTCCTCTATGGCTAGTGGAATACAGCTTGGAGTGCCAGGTACTGGAGGGGACTGCCTGCCCTGACCACAGGCTTTGATGTCAGGAGCACTTGTATCCAATGGCTGGTCCTGTATGCAGACTCAGCTGCCACCAGGAGCAAACAGCAACTGGGCCCAGCTGCAAATTCAGTGAAGCATGTGTCATAGCACTGCTCTTTGGGCTAAGTAGTTACTGAAATGTGATAAAAAGTCTTTCCTGTCATTAGGGCATATTTGCTTTTCATTTCACCCTGAAAATACCTCTTTGTGACGGCATGCAGCAGTATGCATCCATTCTCTCCTCTGGCTGGGCCAGGTCCAGACCCAGCCTGGGTTAAAAGCCCTCCATCTCCCTGCAGCACCAACAGGCAGGCATGGGGGAAGGAGGGGACACTGAGAGGCAGGATCATTTGTGCCATTGCCAGCACCCTGCCCAGCAGCAGCATCCTCACTTATTCACCTGCACACCTCAGCTCAGGCAGAAGGCCAGCCATGGCCTAAAGGGAGGCTGCTCCCAAGTTGTTTTCTTGGTGTCTTCGGAGACAGGACTCAGAACCTCCGGGGACTGGAGATGAAGATGATACTTCATGTGCCATTTAGCAAAATTATTCATAAGTCTACACAGACCTGCCTTTATCCTGTGCTTACAAGGAACATGCAATTTCTATTGACAGCATTCAAGGGCCCAGCCGTAAATTCAGTGAAGCAGAGTAGCTACAGAGACAACATTTTTCTTACAGTGATGTTGAGAAGCCATCTGTGGTGGTGTTTCATGACGAATGTGCTTATAACACCAGGGACTTGCCTCCAGGAAGAGGACACACTGAGCTGCACATGCTTTGTTGCTGAATGAAAGCATCCACATGGGAAATACCTAACACTCCCTAGGTGATGTACATTGGCATCACACCATCGGTCTCCAGATATGGTCTGTCATGGGCAAAATATCTGGCGGCAGGACACTGGTTGGTGTCAGAATCAGCATCAGTTTACCATCCAAAGTCTGTACACTTGACACAGATTGCTTTGCAGCCCCAAAACCTTCAGCATAAAACTGTCCTCAGGATCAATTTTGAAAATATCACCTCCAATGAGCTGAGTTTTCTTCCTGGTATATTTAGAGCAGCCAAAAGGTAGAGTCAATGGTTAGAGGGAATAGGATGAACATGTGTGAAGGGGGCTAGATGCTGTGAGGGTGAGAGAAAGCAGAGCCAAGCAGACCTGATGGAAGGCTGCTAGCTCTAAGGCGAAATGAAGATCTGCCCCATTGCAAGCATGAGGAGTTTAATAGCTATTATATAGATGGTAATTGGATGCAAATTTGAGGGTTGGCTTTTCAGAGATGTCATGGTAAGCCCCAGGATGGAGGTATGCCCAGTTCACATGACTCAGGAAAAGAGTGGGAGAGGACGGAAATTCTGCTATGTCACAATCGCAAAAGCTTAGGAGAAAACATTTTTCAGGTGAGTGAGAAAACAAACATCTGAAGTTTCCAATGAGTAAGGAAAAAAAATGAAATAAATTCTTGTTTTCTGAGTGTAAAGAAGTAATCTCTTTCACTTTACAAGTTCTCAATATGGTTTTAGTCTTACATATTTTTTAAAAAATTCATTGTTTCTAACTGAAACAAAGAGCAAAACATCTGACAGGAGGAAAAGTGCCAGCAAAACCTCAACATGAGGAGAGCAGACTTCAGGCTGGTCAGGGAATTAGCAAGCAAGGTCCCCATGGAAAATGTTTTTGCAGGTGCTGGGGTCCATCAGTGCTGGTCACTTTTTAAGCACTACCTCCTAAGGGCACAGGGGCAGGCAATAGCAGAAGTTAAGGAGGTAAGGCAGAAGTCCAGCTTGGCTGAACAGGAATCTTCCCTTGGAAATAAGGGAAAAAAAGGAAGGTGAATGCCCAGTGGAAGCAAGGTCAAGTGACATGGGAAGAATACAGAGATATTGCTTGCCACCATAGGGAGAAAATTCATGCAGCCAAAGCTCAACTGGAGTTGAAGCCAGAACTGTGGGGGACAATAAAAACAGATTTTCAAATATGATAATGGCAAAAGCAGCACTGGAACAGGCTCCCCAGGGCAGTGGTCACAGCACCAAGCCTGATAGAGTTCAAGAAGTGTTTGGACAACAGTGTGACTCTTGGGGATGTTCCTGTACAGGGCCAGGAGTTGATGATCCTTATGGGTCCCTTCCAATTCAGCATATTCTGTGGTTCTGTGATTTCCTTTGCAAAACAGAATAAAAAAAGGCTATTTTGAATCATTCTACTTGTTCTTCTGATTTTGAGCAGAAAATCTGGAGATATTGACACTCGTTCCCGGGATTCAGCTGCGCTCGCATCTTCTACACATACACACACGTCTTTGGAAGAAATGTCTATGGTCCTACTTGTGGCATGGAGCTGCCATGTGCTCTAAAGAGATGCTCTAATTTTGTACGGTGCATGGATGCAGCTCAGTCCTCAGCCTTCTGCCCCTCAGTACAGCTGTTTTTAGGGAGAGGCTTCCCAGAGCACCATGTCTAGGTAGGCTTGCTTGGTCATGCCACCATATGCCTGGAACTGCTCATGGAAGGAACCCAACTGCCAAGTAAATGGCCTGGTTTCCCTCTTCTGCTTTGTGTGGACTTCTCTGAAAAAGGAAACAGAATTATCGGTTCCTTACTTTATGAGTCCCTCAGATACAGGAGTGTCTTGTGGAGGGAAGTGGGTGATCTGGTCACCTTGGCAGTCCAGCTGTGTGGAGAAGAGAAACTGGCTTTTTGTGTCATCACCCAGGGCAGGAAGGCAGTCCTGGAGTCCTGGCCTTCCCTGGACCAGCTCACTTCCCTTCCTCTGGGACAGAGTAAGAGGAGAGGACGCTGTGGGGAAACCTTTGAGGCCATGATGACGTTTTGCCTTTTCTTTTACACCCCTTTTATATAACTTTTAATAATTTTTTGTATTCTTAGTGGTTTTTAGCCTACATTCTTAGACTTATTTGTCAAGCTAGGAGACTAAACATCTTAGAAGCCTTGTAGTTAGGGATCAGAAAGCCCCAGACACCAAGGTCCTCTCCAGAACACATTTTGTAAACTAAGATAGAACCATCCAGGGGAAGGTTCCTCGGGGAGAGGGGCTCACTGGAGCCTCTCACTGGGGAATCTTTGATGGATATGCTAATTAATAAGACCTATAAGGTTCTAGCCGATCTATCGGGTGTGTGCATTGCAGGGTGCATTTCGGTGCATTCCACCTGGGCGTGGTGCACCTAAGGATCCTTAAAATAAATACCAAGGTAAAATCCCTTTTACCCTTCTAACCATGTTTGAGTCTTGATTTTAAGATCAAGAAAAGGCATCACCTGAAGCATTTCTGCATGAAAAGTGCTATGGTTGATCTAGGCTGTGAAGGGAATGAGACTGCCTCCACAGTGGACCTTATCTGCTGTTGTTGGTGGTGTCCCACCTAGCTTTTGCACCCTGGTGGCACTGCTGCCTTCTTGCCATTTTAGTTGCTGAACATGCCCTTGTTTTGTTTGATTGCCTGTTTGAACCTGGCTGACTGCAGCTGAAGCCTACCAGCCTCCCACACAGCTATAGGGCTAACCCTGTTTCCACCTCGTTATTCCAGTTTCCATAGGTCTGAGTGCTGTCTGCAAGAGTGGTTATCAAGGCAGGAGACATGGCGGTTTGAGAGCTATCCCCTCCCATGGTGGGGTAGTCCAGCAGACCAGCACCAGGTGCTTCAGCTTGCTACTGCACAGGCAGGAGCATGAAGAGGTCTGGGGTGGATGGACAGACAGAAGGTGTTGGGTACTCTATTGATTTTCTGTTTTATTCTAGCAGCCTAGTTCATAGACTGTTAGAGAAGAGGTGGAGATCAAGTGTGCTCAAGGGTCAGAGGGCGTTTGAATCCCCTGCCTTGGGAGTGTTTTCCCCAAGCTATGCTTGGCACAGCCTGGGGTAAGGAGCCTCCATGCAGCTTGGGGGAGGGCTTGTTTGTTTGTTTGCTAGGGTAAAACGTCTCAGAGAAGGTGCTGCCAGGGGTCAGATCTAAGTTTTTGGAAGAAATCCAGAAACATCAGCCTTGACGCACACTGGAATGGAAACCCATTCACTTAGAAAAAAAGGAAAGAAAAGAGTGCTTTCATTCTGTGTGCTGCACAGGCTGGGGAGCCATCCTTACCGACTTTCAGTCCTCCTCAGCTCACTATGCATGTAGAGCTTTGACTGAGACGTGGTGTGTCCTTCGCCGAAGCAGAGAGGAAAAACACCACACGGGTCCTCCCAGGCTGCAGGAGCAAACACCGTGGCCCGGCTCTCTTTTCCCACTGGTCCGTGCTCCTCGGGGGGGCTGCCTCTCACTTGACCCCGGGCACTCCCTGATGAGAACAAAGCGTTGCTGAAGCAGAGCAGCAGCACTCAGAGTCTTCTGTAGGGCCTTGGGAAACTCCCTCCTTCAAGCTACTGAAATCCAGGAGTAATAATTAACCAAGCTAAGTGTTGCACTGTAATTGTAGCTGTGTGCCCTTCAAGGTGTGCATGCATGTTAAAAAATATTTGTGTTTTAAGGCTCTTTCTTGAACCATACACGTGCTCACATTGTGCTTTCAGCTGGAGAGATGACAAGCTTGCCTTGAAAGATGCACAGGAAAATTAATCTGAAGTAGCTAAAACTGTGAATGGGAAAAGGATTTAATTTAAAGGGGTGCAGGCTTGTTCCTTCAGAGCAAGGAAGCCCCTGGGGCTGGTGGTGGGCAGGTAAGAGGCTGCATTTCTGCAGCTGGAGAGGCAGTGGAGCCCGGTGCTGTGGTTCATGGCCACTGTAACAGGGGAAAACTGCAGAAAGGAGTGAACGGGGAAAATCCCAGCTCTCTTCTGACAGGACTGGAAAGTCCTGTTTGGAAAATTGGATGAGGAGACAGTCCTGGGAAAATTTGAGCACTGGATCATGGCAAGGGCAGGCAATCAAACCTCCAGTGTATCAGGGGGAGTTTCTGTTTCAATCTCTCTGGACTTAAACTTCTTGCATTATGGCCTGATAAATGTGTCAGTATTTAAAGGAAACCTTTTGTTCCTGTTAATGCTTCAAAGAAGGGACAAGGAGGTGAGTGATGCCAGAGCTGTGACAGGCAGTTGCTGGAGAAGGGAAGAGGCTGTGCAGCAGCTGTCCAGCTCACATTTTCTGTCCCAGCTGGCATGAGGGGACAGGACTTTCCTGTTCTCTCATCTCTCGGGATATTGTGCAGTTCCCACTCTTCAGCAAAGTGCTGGTGCTGGGAGCACAGCAATGCTGGAAAAAGCCCTTCCTCCACCCCCCTGAAGTGAGGGTAGCCATTTGTCCGGGGAGAGATTCTTTCCTGCCACACCTGCACTCTCTTCTTTTGCAATTCTCACTTCTAGGAACAACCAGATGCTTAATTATTTTCACAGTTCAGCTTCCAAAGAAAAATATGTGATTCTTGATATGTGCTGGGCCTCTGCCTGGCCCAGAGTCCATCATCATTGAAGATTTCCCATTAAAACAAATCACAAATGATACTTGTCCTCCCCCCTGGAGATCACAGTGTCTTTCCTTGGTTTTTTCTTCTGGATTCACCTTTTCCTTTACTCACCCAACCATTTTGCTCGCCCAAATCTGAATGGAAGCTGTGGGACAAAGTCAGCAGCAGTGAGGCTGGCACTCTTAGGCATAAGCTAAGGGTCCTGGTGGCCTCACTGCCTTCTGGTGCATCAGGTCCTTGCAGGAAGACAGTTAGATGTCTCCACCAGCTGCATGCAGGACACATGGTTGATAAACACTGTCTGTTGGCCCCTGCCTTAACCTATAGTTCTTGGTGTGTAAAATGCTAAGCAGTCAATAGGGACCCCTTCCTAATGTCAAAAGGCTGAAGGAGGAGGAGAAGACAGTAAGGCTAAGGCCTCTGAGTTAGACCTCTCTCTGTTTAGGGAGCAGACACACCAACGTCTACACGTCAAACAGCTCACACAGCCCAAGCTGGGTGCAAGGAGCGTGCTGCACTATAACCCAAGAGTGGCAGAACAAGCAGGTGGGAAAGGATGGTGAAAGGGGTCTGCTCATGACTGCAGAGAGGCTGGTGCTGGAGCCAGCACGAAGCCTCCTTAGGTGTGGGGTTGCCTTTTGCCCTCGCTTTTTACACTTTCCAAAGCTGCAGGGAATGGAAGAGAAAGGCTCCAAATTACTGGGGGAAAAATCAGGCCTTGGGCTCTGCTGTCCAACATCACCACCCTGGCAGTCCATATTTTATCTGTCACCACCGTAAGGTTCTTGACAAGTCCAGGGCTGATGCTGAGAAGGTTGAAAGGCATGGAAGGTGGCATCTTGGTTGTGGTTTGGCTAAATGAGGAGTTTTGTTCTTTGTCTGTAATACAAGGAAGTATGGGAATATCCCTGTGGGATTATCAAAGAGATTTACAAGAATGGGCAGCAGGGAAAGGCTGGAAACAAAATGTAACTTCATGCTGTGTAATGTAATGACGGGTGAATGAGCTGGTGTTGCAGGTGAAAAGGGTGGGGGGGGGCATGCGGAAAGGGAGGAAGGGAAAAAAGAACAGGCAGAGGCAGATATGAGTGCCAAAGGCAATAAAAGCAGAGGACACAGGCATGGCATGGGCTGACAAAAGTGAGGAGGCTAATGGAGAGAGGGCCAGTTAGGAAACTAAATCTGAACTTCACAGGACCTTGATCTGCAGCAGCATGGATGCTCTTGAAGCTTGCAGAGCCACACAGGGCACATGGCAAAGGTGCTGAATGTGAATTTTGAACCCTGGACCAGTGTGAGGAGGCACTGGTAGAAACAAGAACAAGCTAGTGGGCTCTGCAAATAGGAGCCATGCTGAATAAGGAAAAAGTGATACTGTAAGAACAAATGCATAAGGAGCTCTTGCTCTGTCTCCTACAAATGAGACCATGCAACCTATCTGCCAGAATGCCAAGAAGACAGTATGAAGGCAGGTCATCACCAAAACCACTCTCAGAAGATCTTTCTAAAGGCATGGGTGTGGAAAGGGCAGAGGCAGGGTGGACATGCAGCAGTTAAGGGCACATGTTCAAAACTGGGGGTGCCAGGGGGCTGTCCTAAAGTGGACAGTAGTCCCATATCATCTAGTGGACAGGCAAAGCTCTCCAATGAGTAATCCTGCATTAGCAATGCACAAATACACAACATGTCCCAACCTATTTTGCTAACAAACACACGTTCTCACATTGATCTCTGTCCTACTTGCTCTGCTCACGTTCCTCTGCGTTATGTTACATGGTTACTTTTGCATGACGGGTGGAGGCAAACAGTAGCAAAACCAGCATGTGGTATTTCAGCAATGATTTGTTTAGCTGCAGACTTCCTCGTACAGCAGAACATTTGCTTAATTTATTAAGTCATTGCAGAATTCTTGTAAGATTATAGCAGTGCCTTTCTAGATACTTTGTCTAAATACTGCAATGGGCAGCAGAGAATGTACCACTGCCTCTGAAACTACTCAGCCAGCCTGGTACTACTGATAACTGCATTTTTCTCCATCCCTCTGGCCTTCAAATGAGAAGTATTTGCCTTCAGATGGTATCTATTTAAATATTTGCATACCTGGTCCAGCTGTGTACCCAAGGACTTTTAGACCACTGATAGCTATAGCTGGTGAATGCCTCTGCAGGGCCTTGACAGCATTTCCAGCTCTTGTTCTGCAAGGGGAAACTGAAATGTAGCAAGGCGAACACTGCAGTTTCTATTTCCAGCCGTGGAAGCACTTTGTATTCTTTACTGGTGAAAAACCTGTAGCAGCAAGTGAGCAAACTCCCACAGTCACTGCTCCCAGCTCAGGTTTAATGGCTGGTCAGAGTGCAAGGTGAGTTCCCAACAAGAAAAAAGCTTTGGCAGATTCTCATCCAGCCCCACACCTGGAAAATGCAGGTTTGCAATGCACATGTGGCCAAGTCTGCCAGAAGGAAGTTTCAGTGCATATACCTGGGGTATGCTCATGCAATGAGAGTGGAAGTGAAATAAAAATTACTCAGGATGACAATTTTATATAATCCTTTCCACAGTGGCTTTTAGCTCCCATGCAAATTAGGAAACACACAGGCAGCTGGGGTGTTCTTCCTCATACCAGCAAACCCTCCTTAGAGCAGGTTGTGCGCCAAGAGCCCCTTGGGAGGAGCAGGGCAGAAAAAGGAATGGGTGTCCCTGTGCAACCTGGGGCCACAGTGTTCTCCAACAGCCTGAGCTGGGCCAGGTGCCAGCAGCACAGAATTCCCCTGGCCAACACTCCTGGCAGAGCTCCATCATCCTGCGTCAGCAGCTTTGCTGCTCCCTGTCTCCATCCAGGAGGTATGGCACACACAGGGCATGGTCACCTTTTACACAACCCACCCTTTACACAGACACAGAACAGGCTAAAAAGTCTGTGGCTAAAAGTAGTCCAGCACTGTGATGCACTGCCACCAGATAATGAGGTGGAGCAGAGGATTTGGGCAAAGTGATTCTGTTTGCCTGAATGCTGGAGAGAAACTTGACGAGTAACTGAAGCAGTTAAAGCCACACCTTCATTGCTATGAACTGGACAAGAGCTGTAGCTCCTGCAGTGGGGACTCCCCCCGCCTAAATTTCAGGGGTGAGAGGCAGCAGCACGTTTTCACAGGACGTGTTCCCTCTTCTCACAGAAATCCCCTCTGGAAATTCCAAAGGAGTCAGAGTTCAAACCAAAGCTGGGCCAGGTGATGAACAAGAGGTGAGCAGACACAGGGCTGTGCTGCAAGCCTCCAACCTCCCCCGGCAAGAGTTGTGAAGTATTGGAGCTGGAACAAAAGGTGCCATGAGGGCAGGTGGGTGGGTGCTGCCAAAAACAGCCTAAAACCCCCTCTCTAGTGGGTGGTCAGCCTGGTGCTGGAAGAGAGGGGGAATCCCAGCCCCATGATCCCCCTGCTGCAGCGGGTGCAGGAAACACCACCTACGTCTGCTTCCAAAATTAGCTGCAGCAGAAGGGCTGAGAGCTACAAGCTGCTTAGGTGTCTTACCACTGCTAAAGTGAATCACCTAAAACCCCTGAGACTGTGATCCCAATTGGCTACTAGGTGTTAAACGTTTCTTAAAAAGCAAACCAGATAGATTCCCACAATCTGAGGGAGGTAGGCAATGAACCATTTCACAGACTAGGTATGGTAATCTGACTTTTTTTTAATAAATACATATCTCACATGTACCAAAATAATTATAAACAAAAAATGTACACTATTTACACAATATACAGTTGCTAAAAAGTGTAGCAATTATGACACACATGGTGTGAAACACACTTTTCCAATGCCCACAGTTAACATTATTGCTACTTTTGCCTAAGAGCCAAGAGGACATCAGTCCCTTGGTCTGACTCCTCCACCTGGGATGGCCCACTGAGAGCAGCTGAGGTCAGTCAGAAAGGACAGGGACTGCCACCAGCCCAATGCAAATGAATGCAGAGTCTCTGAAAAGGGGTGTTGGCATGAGTCCACCTTGCCATGAAAGGACACTTGCTCCATGTAGTACTTAATGCCACAAGAGAGCCTCCTGTAATGAGCAGGTTGGATGTGCAGTCTGTTACCTTCACAGGGCTGAGAAGATTGGCTATGTGGCTCTTTATCAGGTGGTGTGAATAATCACAGGTCTGTACTGATGTTACACATCCCACTCCTCTATTTAAACACAAGGCAGATCCTGGAACTGTCCTGTTAGAATCATGTGCTCCTTCTCCTCGCTGGGCAGCGTAGTACTTCCCTCCTCTTTTTTCTCTCCACATTGTGACTTTCTTTTTAAATGAAGAAAGTCAGTTCTTCTTCTATACATATACATGTATACAGTCACTTCTTTTCAGAGAAAGCTCTGCTTTAAAATGTCAGCTGTCGTCCTCCAATAAGGCAATCATCATATATAAGCTGCAAAAAAAACCCCAAAACACTGTTAATGCAAAAATATTACTTAAAGTATCATATCCACTCTGGGATAACAGCCAAATTCTGCATGCCCAGACTTCAGCAGTGTATAAAATTTCTACACCAAAATGGTTACATATGCCATTTAATGCAGAACTCAGAAAAACAAATTCTAGGGAGGAGAAAACCACCCACTAACTTGAATTTTCTCTGATGAATTTCTGTGTCAGCCACAGAATGGTGTCCAGAGAACCATGTCGCATGAAGTTAACTCCATTCCCTCATGTTATTTTTTACATTTTATTCCTACTCTGTTTATATGCTTGCTCCATCTGCCATTTTGCTGATTGTTGATAGCATAATCTTTTGTATACCTGTCTGTTATACAGCCAGAGGGGCGTGCTATCAGAGTGACACCAAAAAATACCCTGCACAGGACAAGATTTTCCCATTCTCTTGTAAAGATGAGAACTGCTACTTACTTCATCCTCTGTGAACTCCGGCTCCGATTCACTGCTCTCTTCATCCTCGCTTTCTGGCAACATCTGCAGGTCAGCTGTGGTCAGCTGCTTCAGCTGTTCCTGTATGCTTGAGTTGTCTCTTCCCCATGTGAGTTGATAGGGGGAATAGCCCTGATAGGTCACTTTGTTCACATCTGCCCCATGTTTCACCAAAAGCGACACTAGGTCTGAATTCTGCAGATCGACTGCCAAATGTAGTGCTGTTCTGCCATTGCATGGCTCCTGTGTGAAAATAGCGTAAGGTTCGGCATGTTAGGAGAGGCAGAGCCATTGTCAGATCATCATTGATTCTTAAGACTACAAAGCACCACTCAGTTAAATTCATGGTAAAAGTTACATACCTGTGCATTTACATCGGCTCCCAAGGACAGCAGATACTCAACAATACCCAAGTATCCTTGAATAGATGCCAAATGAAGACATGTATGTCCTGAAACACAAAGGGAAAACTTCAGTAACTCTAACTCAATGCCTCATCAGTATTAAAAGTCAAGATGATAGGCCAGGATGGTATCTAAATTTGCAATTCATTCACAGCAAAAGGGTGTTTTCCAGAAGAACTTTCCAGCTTCCAGTATGAATAAAAGGGCTGGATTTTGAGAAGATTTCTTGAAGGCTTTATTCCAGTGTTTGAGTGCAACTTATTACAACCAAAAAAAGGAGGAGCAGGGCAAAGGCACTCACTAAAAATGCAAAATTTAAAGCCATGAGAGACTATGATCAACAGTGAGAAGGCCTACAAGACAATGGCATTTTAGAAGAGTCAGACACTGCTGTATGCTTTGGGCTCCTCAACTCTCAAATGGGGCATAATAATCCTTCTCCACCTCTCCAGGGACCTTTGAGATCTACCAGAGACCAACCCTATCCTCAGCACAGCACACCAAGATGAACTGTTCAGGAGTGTGCCCATACCATTGTAGTTGGTTGCCTGCAGGACAGCGAGGAGGTGGTGTGGCTGGCAGTACTGCGTGAGCACGCTGACGCTCCTGAGGGAGCCCTGCTGGCAGGCAATGTGCAGGGGGGTGTTTCCTCGGAAGTCCCTGATTTCCAGGTCGCATCCGGCCTTCAGAAGATGCTCAGCAATTTCAGGCTGATCAGTTATCACTGCCAGGTGAAGAGGAGTCTGCAAGCGTAAGAGCAAAAGCAGACTGTAAGTTACACCACGAACTTGGCAGCAACATCTAGACAGCACACCTCTTGACCACTTGGTGATTTGTGCCAAATCACGAAAGCACGCCCCATAATCTCAGTTCTTTGTGCTTCCCAAGCTGTTGTATAGTTGCCCATTCATCTGGAAGTGATGCACTTCGGGCTCTCTGGATAAACCAACAGTCAATTGGTATGAAGGGTATCATTAACATCTCCATAAAGAGGGATGCAACCCATTGCATCATATTTGAAAAATGTGGGCGTTAAATGCCACTCTCTCGGGGGAGAGGAAGCATTGTACCAACACCGGCTGGAGCGAGCTGGGGACTTTCCTAAACGCAGGCTTTGATTCAATTGATTCCATCAATAAAACAAAAAAAAAAAAATTAAAGGGACTTTTTGGAGGGAATTCCCCAGAGGGACTGTGTGGGTGTGGCAGGGGCTGATCCGGATTTGGGGCTATCGAGGTGAAAGTACCTGGCTGAGGTTATTCTGGAAGTTCAGGAAAGCCCGGTCACCGGCTGCCTGCTGGATCACCTCCAGGCTCAGGGCTTTTTCCTCGTGAATAATGGCCAAGTGGAGAAAACTGCAGGGGGGAGAAAAGGAGAAAGGAAGCGACACGCGTTAACCCCCC
>NW_008239553.1:21157979-21169765 GCF_000691975.1 Corvus brachyrhynchos
GCGCGGCGCCGAGGGCGCTGGCAGGGAGGGCGGAGCGGCTCGGGCCGCCCAGAAGGGGCGTCGGAGGGGCCGGGAAGAGGCAGGCCGGGAGAGAACTTGGCGTTTTTCCAGGCGGGAAGTACTCGCTTCCCCGGCGTGGCCGTCGGTACTTCCCTGCCGCGCCCCGGGGGGTTTTCCCTGCCCTGCCTGGTCCTGGGGCTCCCGATGCCTTCTCCCCGGCGGGGTCCCACGCCACCTCGGGTCCTTGCGCGCTGCGGGGCCCCTCGAAGGCCGAGGAGCGCCTCAGTGCTGGGCACTGCTGGCCCTGATTGCACCCTGCATTCCCCCGACATTCTGTCAATTTCGTAAGAGGGGCTGCAGGATCACAGAATCAGAATAATTTGGGTTGGAAGGGTCCTATAAAGAAGATTTTTTTTCCTGTCTTGCAACTGTTTCTGGCCTCACTGAGTGTCTGCGCGTTTTTCCTGCTTTGGTCATTTTCCCATGGGATGGCATTCCTTTGAACAAGAATTTAGGAGAAAATAAAGGCCCGTCTAGACCAACCAGCCTGCCATGAGCAGGGACATCTTCAACTGGATGCCCCATCCAACCTGACCTTTAATTTTTCCAGGGATGGGGCATCCACCACCTTTCTGGGCAATCTGTAACTGTTTCACCACCCTCGTTGTAAAAAATCTTCTTCCTTATATCTAATCTAAATTGACCTTCCTTCTGATTGAAACCCTTGTCTTATGGCAACAGGCCCAGCTAAAAAGCCTGTCCCCATCTGTTTTTATAGACTGCTTTCAAGCACTGCAAGGCCCCAGTATGGTCCTCACAGGTGTCTCTGGCCAGAGGGCCAGGCCGTAAGCATTAACACTCTTAGAAGCTTCATCACCCACGAGGTGCAGTGTAGCACACCACCTCTTTCTTCCACAATCTGCACAATGACAGATCCCTGAGCTTGTGAGGATCATTTTGAAGTCTGATGAGAGGGACCACCTTAGGAGTCATTAAGCAGCACTCATTAGAAACAAGCTTTATAACAAGCCCAGGGCAGCGAAGTCCTTCTAAAATGTCAGGGAATCAAATACCACCAGAGCGAAGCTGAGGCTGCTACTGCATCAGTACACTGTGTCTGCCCTGCTTGGCGGGGAGTGTCACTTGGAGAGATTCAGGCAGTATTGCACATGATGGATGTTACGCTGCCACAACGCCTGCAAGTGTACAGGTGTTGCCTGAGCATTTAGAGGATTTTGCATCTCTGGTGTGTAAGTTTTCGCTCTGTTTCAGTGCTGTGGGACCAGTACTGTGAGAATTCTGAGCCACTCCTGTATATCCAGTTCTGGTCCAGGACTGGACAAGCCTCTTTCAAAGGGTACATATCTGTAACAGAACAAATGTTTTAAAGAAGAAATTACATCTTCAGCCATTATTCTTACTTTCTCTGGCCGTTCCTAGTGACGCTTCTCTGCCTTTTTTTTACTGCTGTCATGCCATCTGTGGGAAATAAAGACTGGATAAATGCAGGATCCCACATGGATAAAAGGCATTGTCTGTCTGCACGGCTGACAGCACTGAATTTTTTCCTGGTGAATTTTTGCTTCTGCTTCTCAGATGTAGGGGATTCCCAGGAAGAATTTTTCTTCTCTTGCAACTATTGCTGGCCTCGCTGAGTAACAGTGTCTGTGCTTTTTTTCCTTTTGTCATTTTCCCATGGGATGGCATCCCTTTGAACAAGAACTTATGAGAAAATCCAAAGATGAAAGGAAGAGCCAGAGAAGAGGAAGAATGCCTGGCTTTCTGTGAGCAGATGTTTCTAATTTTCAGCCCAGCTGTGCCATTCCTGGGCTTCTTTTCAGTGTTCATCACTTGGCCTGGGACAACCCAGTGGTGCTTTTGGGCAGTTTTAGAAAAAAGCCATACAAGTCTTTCTTTTTTAAGTTAAAGGTTATGAAAGTTTTGTAAGCTTTTTGAAACAGTTCCCCGTTTTTAATGTAAATTGGCAGGGGAAATTTAATTAACAAATTAATCTCCTCCTATCTGCTTCTCTGCAAAAAAGGACGATGTGAGTTGAAAAGCAAGCTCCTGCTCTGCCTAGCAGGGGAATGAGCCCAGCAAGGACCTTGCTGTCTGCAGTTGGGATTTTGCTAGAACCACACAGACGTTGAACTTGGAAACTTCTGTCCTAGCTGTGATGGCTGGAAATTGAGTTCAGCAAAAGGTATTCTTTGCCTCCTTCTATAAGTGACCTCCAGCTGCTCTCACAGGCCATCACAGGACTATTTTTAGCAAGCATTTGCCAGCAGCAGCCTCTTTTCAGAGGCACATGAGATGCTTTTATTTTGTGTGTGTTTTAACTTGGCAGTACTGCAGCCAGTTGTAGGTGGCAGAAAGGTGATGGAAAATGTTTTCTGGATGGAAAGTCATGCTGAGGCCAGCCCACTTCCTGCCCCAGGGAGATGCTGTTGCTCTGCAGCCTGGCCCTAGGCATCATGGGGGGGCCAAGACATGGGCCAGTAACCCTGGGTGTTAGGAAGCCAAAAGCACAGCTCAAGAAGGGATTTAGCCCTAAAACCATAAGTAAAGCAGCAGCCAGCTGCAGATGCAGGGGCAAATGGAGCCCTCATAATGATAAAGCAAATAAAGCTGCTGTCTTCTCTGCAACTCCTCATAGTTAGCATAGTCGTTGTACAATATTTGCCTGAAGGTATGACGTATAGAAGACAGCATAAAGCAAAGGTTTTGGAGTGGTGAAGGTCATCGGTGCTGCTTTGCACTGTTGAAGTACTGTCCTTTTTCTTTTTTTTTTGAAAACCATCACATTCTAGCAGTTTTTCTGTACAATTTTCTATATGGTCCACAAGAGGAAAAAAATAGAAAGAAACAAACCCAGATTTTGGGATATAGGGTGGAGCCTATCACAACCCTAGTTTCCTGTGTGGCCTCTCACCTAAGTGTTGCAGTTCTGGGAAGCTCAGACATGCCTCCCAGGGCATGGAGCAGCTGTACCTATCCAGGGACAGGGGTTGGCCCTGCTGAAACAGGAGCAAAATTTCATGAACACTGCAGTCATCTGTGCCAACATGAACCTTCTTTGTCTGCTTGTGTATTCTGGTTTAATACCTCTGCTATGTCTGCATTAATTTCACAAGAGTGTTTTCTGTGCTTACCATCTTGAGAGGAGATTATCATTCTCTGCATTTTTAATTTGGGATTATGTTAACAGTCTCTGCTGCCTGGTCCAGCAGGCACTTCAAGGCCAATGGACTACCTAAAAGTTACTTTAACAATGTAAAAGACTGTAACCATGGGAGGTGGTTTTGCACCTGATACCTAAGAGCTAGGTTTTGCAAAAGTCTCCTCCACTTTAAGTCTTTGAGCACTCAATTGGCAAGGCTGTGCTGCTGCAGGGATGTCATGTTTGTTTTTATTCTACCTTGCAGAAAGCAACTGGCAAGGCTCCTAGAAGCAGCCTCAAGTGTCTGAATACTGAAAATGGGCAGTAGGGTTTTAATCAGTTTTAAAAGTACGTGAAGAATTCTTGTGCTGCTTCCTCCAGCAAACACATTAAATTGTAATTTTCTGATTGCCACGCTAATCATGACAACCGTCTAGTGCTGTTGATTTACCAGAGTTGGTCCCTCAACTTCATCCTTTCGTGATTGCTGCTGCAGATACCCATTAACTGTTTCCTCTCATTTAATCTCGAAGATTGTACATGGCTCCCAGTAAATGTACCAGGGAAACAGCATCCAGCAAGATCTTGGCCCAGGATGTTAAAGCCAAAAGCAAAGCAAATCAGTGAAGTAGACCTGCTGTCTGTACATGTATGTGCACATGCAGATACGCCTTGGAATAGGACTCTGGTTTGTTGCTTCAAAAGTCTATGGACTCTGCTAGTGCAAGGGAAGTCAGGGGACACTTGACATTGTCATTCTGATAATATTTTGCAGTTAAAATCCACATATCTCAGTTTCCCATTTACAGCTGCTACAGTCAGCTCCAAACAATTAGTCTGGTGGTAAATAAGGAAAATGTATTTCCCTCCTGCTTTCGAATAGTAATATAAGTAACTAATTTGAAAGCTTTAAAAAAACCAGTCAAATGAGAGAACAGAAAGTTATGCAAAGTCCATTTTTGTCAGCCAGGATGAGGGCCAAAGGTAGCCACATGTGCCATGTGGCCTGTATCCCTACCTCCTCAAACCTTTTTATCAGAGGTTATTATGGGATGGTCATATACTCCAAAGAACAGAATGGTGGATGCAGTAGGAAGCATTTCTGCACCTTATTTAAGCTGATATAATATCCAAGGAAATAGTGCACAGGGTAATTTTTGGCCCGTAAAGCCAAGGTCCAAATTAGGGCATTTAAAGTCCTACCCACGTGCCACGGACACAAAAATAGAGTTAGCTGCAGTGTCCTGACCAGAGTCTAATGGATCTAGAGTTCTGGTTGTCTACACTAGTCTGTTTTTATTTTTTGGCTGCAGCTTATTTTTGGCATGTCTTAAACTGACATATTGCATCCTTGGGAAGGTCTGTATTTCTCTGTGTGAACTGTGGGCTGTTTGCTTATCAGTTGGCATTTCTGGGGATACTTAGGGATGTGATATACTATATCAATTTAAACTGCTTTTGTTGTTATGCCTTAAGGGTAAATATAAGTCAAGTAATTTGAAATTTGCTACCACTTGGAAGACAAGTTTTCTCTGGCATCATTCCCATTTTTCATGCGGAAGCTTTGTTAAAGCATGTTGCTCAAAAAGCTTTAAGCCGATGCTCACTGCCTGATGCAGCAAAGCTTGCTGCCGCACGTGTTTCATGTAGGAGAAAAGAATCTTGGGGAGGGAGAAGAGAAGTAAAGGCAGGTCTCTTGAGCTTGTTTTACTACTTCCCCTCCAGCAATAACATTGCTCCCCATCAGTACAGCTCCCTATGTGGTTTGCAGACAGAGTGGAAGCACCTGATGTGGAAAATATGAACTGGGACCATGCTAATAATTAAAAAGGGACTTTCCCTCTGCAGACAGCTGTGACATTTGGTAATGTTACAGTCTCTAGTTCTTCCCAGAAAGTGGGGACATTGCAAAGGTGGAGAGGGCAGAACAGTGGGACCATGCAGAAAACTGAGCTGGTGAGCATTTGGGAGGGATAGCTAAGTGGCACTCACCTGGCAGAGTGGTCAAGGTTGTGCAGAGGGGAGAGCTACTTTCCTTTCTGTTTGGATTACAGAGAAAGTCAAAACTGGATCTGGATATAAATTTCTCTGTGGTACTAGATGGTATTTTGAGCAAACTAGGGACCTTAACAGAGTTACTCCAGGACTGTCAGAGCCTGGCTGCGTATGGGCAGTGAGAGCTGTCTGTTTCAGCATGTGGTTTGCTCTGAACCCCTAATGCTCCTGTGCAGCCTCTGTGCCTAAAGTTGGTGGGTGCAAATAATCCTGGATAAACATAAAAAGCCAGCACACTGCTCCTCTGTGCACAGTGGGAGCCCAGTGCAGCAGACGGGCACACGGCAAGCCTCAATTAGAAGCTGAACTGCATGTGGGCCCAGGGATTTCCCTGGGGACGGATGTGGCAAACACAGGGGCTAATGAACTGAGTGCTGTAGCTGTGTGTCTGAGCTAGCAGGGGAGCTGCCAGGAGAGGAAGCAGGAAACACTAGACAATACTAACGGCATAACCCTGAGAGGAAAAACCCACAACAACAGAAGATGAACTTTGGGCTGTGTGCTTCCTGAAAAAACCCAGGGACTGCCAGCCAAGGGACTGTCGAGGTCAGCTCCTCCTGTGCACACCCTCTTTGGAGGAAGGCAGGCTTTTTGCTCTCTCTGCCTTCTGTTGGTGAAAGTCCTCTGGAGTCGCACAGCCTGGCAGACTGCATGGCTCCGGGTGTGGTATCCCCAATCTACCATCCACGAATTGCCTGAGGCTGGCAAGGGGCGTCGGCAGCAGCTGCTGCTGAGATAGCTCTTAAGAGGGGCTTGGCTGTTAGATATCTCAGTGCAAAACACCCATCTGGGTGTTCTGGTGCTCTGCTCGGGAAGTTCCCAAGGTTTTAACCTAAGTTTTTTCTGGCATAGTTGTGAGCTGTGCTCAGAGCTGGATCATTGGCTGTGTCATCAGGGAGCATGCAGCATTGTCCAAGGGCTGGATGTGCTTCTGGTGCCATGTCCTGGTCCAGTCCATCCTTCTTCTAGGCGAACAAATGGCTGTTGAAGAGAGTGGGACTGCAGCACGTGGGGTATCAGAGCTATTCTTTGCAGGAGAGCAAGCTGGGAGAAAATCTTCAAAGGAGAGCAAAGAGCTAGACTGCATTTAAAGAAGTGTTAGGTGGTCTGATTTACACACAGAGAGGCTAAAGGCAGGCTGAGAGAGGTTAAATATGTCCCATGTTCTGCATGCTCCGAGTATTGCCTGCAGTCCCAGGACAGAGGTTCTCTAAACCAGGTTATAAAAAAATCCTAATTTTCTTGCACAGCTCTCGTTCCCTCTCATTTTCATGCAGCCAACTGTTTACTCTGAGCATGACCTCTCCCAGGGCAGGTGATGACTGGCAGCAATTTCGGGGCCACCATCACATGTGGGAGCCAGGAAATGAGCTGTGCCATCCTGTGGTACTGCTTCACTTCTGCTGCCCAGGCAGTGGTCAGAAGGTGGCTGTTTCTGCCGGTCCTGTGGTACCCGAGCTGCATGTAGAAAAGGGGAACTGGAAGTAACACTGCATCTTACAGAGTGGGCTGGGATCAGTGGTTCATTATTGAAGCTGTATTGGGAAGAGGGAGCAGATGGAGATTGCAATGCAGATTTTCTAGCCTCTAAGGAGTTTAAATTTATCTCTCTCCAAGGCCATATCCATTTCTGGGGTAACTTTTAATTTAGCATATGCCTTTTAGGGCTCTGATTTCTTTGGATTTCATGGAAGTTATTTACTAACTTATGGTTGTAGTATTTCCCAGACAGAAATATCTCTCCAGGATAAGCTCCTGCCTTTCTTGGAAAGATAGTTCATGCATTGCAGTAAAGTCAGTTCTTCTATTAATCCCCCATCCTGTGCGCATGTTGTGGTGACATCTGGAGGGCCTGCCCATGGCATAGCCCTGAGGGCACATGGTGCTGGCCATCCCTAGATGTTCAGCAATCCTGTATAAATGGTGGAAACTAGTCCTCGAGCTCTTCCCAGACCAAATGACTGAGCAGGCAAAAATACAACTTGCTTGGGAAAACACTGACCTCTGGTAACAGGCTTAGGGTCATGGGCTTGGTTTTATGCTTAAGTCAGGAAGAGTTGTGGAGGCTCTGAAACACATTTGTGGGAAAGTCAGCAAGGGAAGTGAGGTGGGAGGGAGTGATTTTCCCCAGAGCACTAAAGAAAATCTCCATCAGCCTCTCTTTGAAACAACTGTTTGACTGTCACACTCTTTAATTCTTCTTCCTGACCTCACAGACGCAAACCCTTTTCTTGTCTGCATCCTCTGCCTCCCAAAGCCCAGCATCCCACTATTGCACCTACCAGCTGGCAGTTCTTTGGCCCTGCAGACCTGGGAGATAGAAATCATCACAGTCAAAGTGCCCTTGGATCCCAGGAGCCTGCAGGAACTCTTGCTGCTGGAACAGTGGTCTGCCCATTTGGGCTTTTCCAGAGAGCTCCAGGTGGGAAAACTTTAACATCAGTTCTGATCTCTCTACATTGTCATGGTGCTGTACAGGCAGAACCTTACCTGTGACCTTCTGAATGTGGTGAAGGACACTGTGGGAAGACACCCATGATCAAGCCCAGAGCTTCACCACTGCATGAGCCCTCCCATGTAGGCAGGCACTGTTGCAGGGCAGGGGCTCAGCCTGGCTTTGGGGGAGTGGGGTGAGCCTCTCTGTGGAGGAGGGGCAGGAGGGTAGCATGAGCAGGGTCTTAGCTCATGGGGCAAGGGTGGAGTGTGCTTAAGAGGGTGGAGTAGGAAATAGCTTACTGGGCTGTTGCACTGCTGCCCTCACAAGGTGGCACCCTCTCAAGTGGAGTTTGGAAGGAACCCCTTTCAGCTCAGTTTAGCTCAGGTTTTTTTAATCCTTTTGAGGTGAGCTGCTGTGAGAAATCACACCACATATGATCAAGCATGCATTGGCAGAGGCAGGAACATTTCCCAAATGGTGTCTTCCCTAAGGACCATCCAGAGGCACCAAAATGCATTGTCTTACAGGAAGGATGGAGCCCCTGGGAGGTGGATTGGGCAGATAAAAGCCTTCTCCTTGGGAGCCCAACTGCACATTAGTTTCAGCTGCATCATCAAAGTGAGGCATTCAATAAAAACAATTAGCTGAGGAAATATCACTAAACAGTAATAATTATCCAAACGTCCTAGCATTGACCATTTCAATGACTAAATCAACACAATCAATTGTGTTAATGAATGCTAATTCAAATCTAATAACTTTCTGGTTTATTTGATTATGTATAAAGAATTGACCTGCAGTGTTTGGACAGGATAGGGTAGCAGACCAGCCAGATGCTTGGTCACCTGTCTACCCTGTGGACTCTGTGAATGTGTGATCCCCAACCTGGCAACAGCACATAGCAGTGTCCCCTGCTTAGTCTGCAGAGCAGTAGAAGAGTGCTTAGATGATGTCTAGGTACATCATCTGGGCAGGCAGCTTTCTTGGACTTCAGAGAGACTTATGCCCACACAGAAATGTGGTGAAGCCTCTCAGGAGAAGCTACATTCTCCTTTCTGCCTCCTTGCCTTAAGGGTCTCACAGGGGTCTGAATTTCCTAAACTGGGTGACTGGACAAAGTCACACAACCACCAGATATCCATGTTGTCTGCCTGGGAACAAAGGGGTATGGAGGGAACTCATGCTTAAAAATGACAATTACAGTTTCAGTCAAGAACTTGTAATTCATGTTGGAAACTGACCCTCTGGCTCAGGTTTTTACTCTCTCCTCCTGACCTCGTCACTGGTACCTAGGCTCTGGAGGCACACAGGTCTTCCCTGAAGTGCTTCATGTTCTGGATGGACCGTGATCATTGTTCATTTTATTATGCATAGATGTTGTTTTGTTGTGTCTAGACATTGGTATGATGCTTGCCACCGCAGTATCTAGAAATTATGGATGTTATAGATCCAGTGGGATTCAGCTTGGTGCTGGAATTGCCCTCACGCTTCCCTTAAAGGTGCAGTGAGCTCCTCCATCCCCACTGCCAGCACACCAACCCTTCTTAGTCCATACTTGTAAGTTCTTGGAAGAGATTCATTCAGAAAAGCTTGCTCTTTATTAGCATTTCAAGAACGAAATCAGCAAAGGTACCAAGAAAGCAGCCTGCCCTGAAAACTGATGCCTGTTATACTATTTTCACATGGCTGTAGAAATTGTTACGTTTAGCTGTCCTGCTCTGCAAAGGCAGGAAGGAGTGAGTGTGTCTGGCATAGGGATCAGTGATGCACTTTTGCAACATGGTGGCTAAAACCCAGCACCTCTGAGGTGGGCAGCTGTCAGGCTGTGCTCATGCCGCTCATGCTGATGCTCTGTCCACTGAACCACACTTTTGCCTCAGGTGAAAAGCAGTGCAGGCACCAACAAGGTGAATTTCTCCTGCTGCCTGCTATCTGTTCTCACTCTGGCATTGAAGGGTTTTCTAAGTGGGGCTAACAGGCAGGTGAATCACTACAATGTGCTGCAGCAGGTTTGGCTCTGTCCCTCTTGCACTCACCATCCACAGGTCTAGCAGTGGGAACAGGAGCCATTCCAGGGAGCTGGGAACCTTTGCCATCAGCTGAGGGAGTCTGGCTATGCTGTTTTTAGGAGCAGCCCTTGTACCACAAGGACAGGGCTTCTTGGCTTGTTTGCTAGTATTAACATTCATTTGCTCTCTGAAACAGTCTTGGTTAATTTTTTTTTTAGGTCATTTTGTGTAACATAATCATATTGGAGTAGAATTCTTCTGCCTAATCAAATGAAACTTCATGTAGTTAGTTTGTCCTTAGCATTTACTAATGAATGTGGTTATGAGGATTTGGTTTCTCACATGGTTAATAGGAAGGCATTTAGATAATTACAGCTGTCTAGTGTCTTTCCACTGCTAATCGCTTTTACTGCCTGGCTCATTTCCAGACCAGCAAGTGAAACGCTGGCACACATTTGTGCAGGGAAACTGGCCCTGTGGTTATATATTGCTGTATTCCTGGTATGATGGTTTGTAGGTGTGAAGTCAGTTCCCAGCTCCAACCTAAATTTCATATGAGCTTCAGAAAATCGCAGCCATGCTGTGATCCTGCTTTCCCGCTTGTCTACACCATGCTAGGTCACGTAGTCCAGCGCTCCCTCCCCGACACTGGCCAACTGAAGACACTCAGAGAAGAAAAATATAAGCAAATATGTAATGGTCCCAGTCCTGGACTGTGCATCTAGCTTCCAGAGCTTTAGGAGCTTTCCATGTACCTTTGTTTAGAAGCTGCAGTGAATTTCTCTAATCCCTTGCTGGACTTTGCCACATCTTTGATCTCCATGACATCCTGTGACAATGATGCTGAACAGAAAACTGCACCAAAAATCCTTGGTGTTTGTTTTAAAACTAGTAGGTGGTATTTTAATTGAGAAAAATCAATACTTCTGTTCAGTGAAACAGGGAATGAGATTTTGTTCATCACCTTTTTAGGGCACCTGTGATGTGGCTGAGCTGTCACCACCCTCTGCTGTCTCCTTTCCAAGCTTCAGCTTGTCCTGCTTCTATCCTGGTTATTTTTTTCTCAAATGAGAACATTTCCATACCTAGTTACCTTTTACAGACCCAATTTTTTTTTTTTCTGGCTATCATTTTAATACAGAGTGCAAACTGTAGTTAAGAAGGATTTACAGAAAGCTAAAGCGATGTTTTCTGTTTTTTTCTCTGTTTAGTCATATTAATTCTGGTAATTCTTTCTGGTGTTTTGCCCACTATGGAGCCTTCATCTCAGGTATCTGTCATGGCTCTGAAATTAATTTCCTAGTGAAACCAGTTCATTTAAAGTCTGTGGCACATATAGATTTTCCCCCTCAGGTTTTGTATAGTGTATTTGTTCATGTGGAATTTAATGCAAAATCTACCTTCTTATTGCTGTGCTACATGACATTATGAAATGTCTGTACTTTTTAGCTGTAGTTTAATCTTTTCTGAATAATTCTGTATCAACTGCAGCCTTTGCTGCTTTGCCCTTCTCTTCTTTTACTTAGATCATTTATGGATGTGGTAAACGACTTAGCATTGTTTTCTTTAAAGACAAGATCTGGGGGAGGAAACATGCTGTTACATAAGCTAAGTGAAGTGTGTTACAGTGATGATTACGGTAGTGATAATTCTCATAACCTTATTTGTCACTGCTCTGTCCTTTGATAGTTATCTTGTTGCTAGCAAACAGTTCAGTAGCTGTTTGGAACAGTACTACCTTCTTAGGAGCTAAATGTGTCAAGGGGTTTCTGCCAGCAGGAGAGGTTTCTGTACTGGTAAGATGAAGAGAACCAGGAGGAAGCCATTTTTGGCCAATATTAAATTAAAATTAGGAGCTGTGACTACTGGTCTGGGAGAGATGAGGGACCCTCAGAAACTCTAGCATCCCTCCTAGCATCCACTCCTCAGTTTATTATGACGGCATTTAATTTTAATTAACACATTTTCGTTTCTTTTCGTTTCGTTTCGGTTAGTTTAGTTTAGTTTAGTTTATCATTACTTCCCCCTCGTCCTTTCCTGGTTACTCCCCCCAGGGTTTTAGTGCAGGACCCCTCTCCGTCCCGCTCCTCCCCCGGTGGCGGAGTGGGGGAAAAGAGGAAGGCGG
>NW_008239553.1:21169832-21177772 GCF_000691975.1 Corvus brachyrhynchos
CGCCCCCCCCCCGTGCGTGCCCGCCGCCGCTCGCCCCTTCCCTTGCGAAGCTCAGGGGAGGGCTGAGGGCGGTGCTGGGTTTCCCTCTAGTGGTGCCTGAGCTCTGCAGAGGGATGCAGTGTCCCTTCCAAGAGGCCGTCGCTGCTTGGCAGGAGTGGCCGGGTTAGGAGCTCGCCGAGCTCACCTTTCCAGAGGTACCCGATCCATGAAGATGGGGATATGTCTTCAGGCGAACAGCTCTGGCTTTATAGCAAAAACGGTACAGCCGTGTTTCCTCCATTAAGCTCCCAAGGTATGTCTTTACGAAAGACGCTTCTTCTCTCCTTGACCATGTAAAGTCAGCGTTCTTGTTGCTTTCTTGTTCGATAACGACACTGTTTGGTGCAGTCCAAGTCTGCTGGCATTTGGCGCAGCATTCATGGCACAGCTAAAAAGCTTGTTTCCAGGAATCTGTATCCGGATGAGTTAGGATGCTGAAGCATCAAGCTTGTTCCTGGTCACCTGATGCCTCTTTGGGGAAGTCCCTGTCAGGTTGTGTGACTCTCTCAGTGATTTGCTGCTATCTGGTATTACAAGCAACAGGCAGAAATTGGTAAAAATAACAGTAGAATTGTTGAAAATAACCACACTTTAAGTCTTCAGAAAACAAAGCATTAAACATATGAGAACTGAGGTAAAAAGCCTTGTATGGACAGGAAACTCTTCAGAGATACTCACAGTTTATCACAGAATATTCTGAGTTGGAAGTGACCCACAAGGATCATTGAGTCCAACTCTTAATCTCTAGCCACTGCATAAACATACAGTAATCTCCTTCTCCACAGCTACTTGCAGGGCCTTCAAGTTTTCTCAAGATGTTCTGGGTAAGGGATTTCCATATTCTTTGAAAAATATCCCATGTCTCAAGGCAGTTGCAGGTGGATAGCTAAATCCTCCAGCTCCTCGTAGATCTAATATAAATGGCATCAGTGAGTGAATTGCAGAGATCCTGAATGGCAACAGCTCAGAGCAATACAGAGCATGCTGGCTTGAGCCCAAGGGTGGGGTGTCCTGCCTGGAGGGTGTCCTGCCCAAGGATGGGGTACCCTATGCCCACCTTCCTGAGAAGTTTGGAGTTACTCTGAGCAAACATCATGCCTGCTCCTCACTGCCTATTCACTGGGAATGCTAGAAAGCTCAATGCAGATATTTTTAACTTGTCCTGTTCACCATTAACCAAACCAAACACTTGGGAGGAGCAAGGTGCAGGACCTGCTGACCCAAGCCTTCAGGTGTGTCTGCATTGCATCATTACCTTGTGCCTCTATGTCACTGTGTTTCAGAGTAAACCTCTCTCCCCTTGCTCAGTCTGACCACATTCTCTTCTGAGACAGGCAAGACTGTTGAGGCAATGCCACCTGTTGTTGACCCTCATTTGACCATCTTGGCACCTGCATACTGGCAATACCACTTGCATTCTCCAGCACAGCCGTTGGCCTTGCTTGCTGCTTGTATTTCCTGCTAACCTGTTATCTTCCTCCCTCTCAGTCCCTTCAGCAGCAGCTGCTAGAAGCCGTTACAGGGCTGCACTCTTCTCATCGTAAGTGGGTCTTGTAATGAGAAAAGGAAACGTTGTTTTGTTCCTTGACATCTGGTAGGGGAAACAGGTGATTCTTCTGATTATTGCCCTTAAAATGAATAAGCTTATATTAAGGATGCTTTAAAATGTTATTAGTGTGTTCAAGTAGCAATGTTAATAGTTAATTCATAATATTAATATCAATAATATTATGCCTTTTAAATATTATTATGATTATTGTATTGTCTTGTAGGAACAGCTTTAAAGGTTCTTCATTGGCTTTTAGTTAAGGCAAAGCACTAGCACTGGGAACGGCAGAGCAGTGACTGTGGATGTGCATCCAGCTCTGGGTGGGATACGATCATGGGGCTTGGGCAGGACTCAGACACTTCAGTTCAAAGCTGTGATGATGAAAGCTGCCCCACAATGATTATCTGACCCCGGCCTGAAGTCTGTGAATGCTACACTTCCATGTGGTGAGGAACTTCAGCTGCAGTGTGTCCAGTGTTTCAGCCCCCATGCAGACCCATGGTTCTGGGCATCTTCAGCCCATTATCCTACAGGGCCTGGCTGGAGTGGGCTTGGTATACTGGTGATTTCCTTGGAAACAACCTCTGCTCTCCTTTTTTCAGCAGGTCAGTGGCTATCGCACTGAGGACCTGGGTTGCATCCCTCCCTTCCAATGTGTCTTGGAAGCAGCTAGGCCAGTGAGCCGCTCATCACACACCTTTGGCAAGGTGCTGCTTCGTGTAGGCTCTTCAAAGTTTCTTTTGTTGTGGAAAAAGGAGCAACTGGGGAAAGATTTATGCAGAAGACGTGGTGTCAGCTCCAGTCCCTGGACACAGCTACTCAGTGGCTATTTCATGGGAAAGATAAACTTTCATTGGAGCTTGGCCTGAAGCCCTGGATGTCCTGCTCTCCAGGCGAGCACTCCTATTTCTTCACCGTCTTTCACAATCTCCTGAAGATGCTGAATGTTTGCAAGAGTTCAAAAGTGAATGAATGGAAAGGCCAATATATTAAATCTATTAAATAAAATGACACCACTCAGGAATTGCCTGAGCCAAAGAGGGCTGTTGAGAGAACATTTAGAGACAGTACCACTTTATGCTCTCCTGTTTCTATATTTTTCTCCAAGCAGCTGTTTTTGGCCACTGTAGGAGACAAAATACAAGATTAGATTGACTTTCAACAAGTAAAAAGGATATTTTTATAAAAATATACATCTATGAAATATGAATTATAAAATACAAAATGCATGTATATTTACAAAGGTACACAGGCCTTTTCTGTGCTGTCTTGATAGCATTTTACAAAATCGCAAGTTTTTTGTGAATGAGTTTTGGGCACTGACTCCAGTTGTATGAGAAAGCTTAAAATTAACCAGTAATAAAGTAATGAAAATGAGAATAACATTAAGGTTGCAAAGTTAAGCACTTAGAAGGAAGAAAGTGCCAAAACAAAGGGACTTGTACTCTTAGGATTGTAATTCTTTGAAAATTCCCAGTGTGATGCCCTGCTGTGTGTATTCGGAGATAGACTTGCTTTACACAGTAATACTCTATTTTTATTAGGCTTCCCCCCTGGTTTATATCACAGTGTGGAGGGTGACTAGCATTGAATAAGAGCACAGAGTGAAGGAGAGAGTAGCATGCAGAGTCCTACCTCCTCCTTCTGCCTGCAGGAGCTCATGGGCAGAGAGAGGAGCTGCTGGTGAACACTGACAATGGTCACCAAGTGCCATGAGATGGTCACCCAGTGCCCCTGAGGGCATGCCAGTGTGATGTTGGATGTCTTCAGTGAAATCACATTTTTCAACAGAGGGTTTACATGGCTGCTTGTTCTGGGTGCTGACTGAGGGCACTTGGTGCTTAGCTGTAGAAATGTTTGTCCCACCTCACCTCCGGTGAGCTAAAGCTGTGCATGTCTGACAGCCCCACTTATTACTGGTGAAATTTCTATGTCAGGGCCTAGTTCTAAATTTTCTTTTCACCAGAAGCAGGATTAGCTCATAGTATACATAGGTACATACTTCAAAGAATGTATTTTTTTTATGGCAGTGTCCATGCAGACATTTGTAGTTAGGTACTTTACTATAAAAATAACATGAGAACAAGTGTTTTGATACCAACAGCACCAATAACCAGGAAGTTATCTGATGCTTTACATGCAAGTACGTGTAAAGGGTGAAAATTGGATGTTTTAGTATAAGAATTTTTCTGCTGTGATCAGATATGCATATACAGATAGCTTGTCATGCTGGTAACCTGATAAACCTGAGCAGACAACAACTGATACAAAGATGGTCTGTCCTCTAACAAATGAGCAGTATTTGTGGTGTGTAATACTGCAACAATGAGCAGTGATGGGTAATCCCTCTGCCCAGGACCTCCCTGGCCTTCTGGGCAGATGCTCTTGCAGACTTAGGCACTTGAAAGTGGAATCTGCTCTTCCTTAACCCCCAAATTTTCATGAGCCACAATGTTTTTTTCTTCCTGTTATCTCTCATAATTTTTTCAGTTCTTTCTTTGACTCCGGTAACGCTTCCACTTGCCTTAGCAGTTGCCTTTCTGCCTCAAATGTAACTTTTTTTCTATTGATCATGTTTGTCAGCATTTCCCATCTCCATCTCTTCTGCTCAGGTCGCATTTCCTCACTAGTGGCACTGTTGTTCTTTGGGGTGATGTTAGGGCTTAGGGCTGTGTTAGGAATGCCAAATGTCACTACGCCTGTACAGAATTCTTGGCCCGCAGTAAAACTAGGAGTTTCCTTAGGGACACTGATGATGTGGAAAAAATCAGAGACTAAGGATGGGTTTGTCCTGCTTGGGCTGAGTTGTTCAAGGGCCACAGAGAGACCAAAAAAAGCTGTCCAAAATGTCTCCAGGCTATGGTGAATTGCCCCTGAAAGTTATTGTCACATGAAAGGTGCTTTTTTCCCCAAAAAACTCCAAGCAACAAAAACCTAACTTTTTTCATAACCTATTAAAGGATGACTGAGAGTTAAGGAAAAGACTGTATTTTTCTAACACATTGTCACAGTTGTGCCTTGCCTGAGAACACCAGTCTGTGAAAAAATACACCTGCAACTCAGCCTGAAAATTGCCTCCCAACAGTTAATGAAAGTATCACTTTCCTCCGGGATGCGGTTAAAATATAATTAAGGTTATGTCACTTTGGAGGAGTTCGTTGGTGACATGGTGGGTAAAGGGAGGCAAGGCTGTGGAGATGAAATGTGCTGGAAATTAGCATGAGGTATTATGTACTTATATCAGTCTTTAGTGTGTCCTGGCAGTTTGTCATGAGAGAAGCTATTGAAGGAGGTGATGCTTTGACTGTGATAGCGTGAAAATGTGCAATGAACAGGAGGGCAGGTATGATGGGGAATTTTCTAGAGTATTTGGTCTAAACTTAATATAAACAGATTATTAGGGGTGGGGGGAAATGTGACTAAATAACTGTTGGCATCCTTTATCGGTGTGGAAGCATGAGAGAACTTCCCCTTGAAGTGAAAAGAGATATTTCTAAAGTAACAGCATCTGAAGTGTAATCTGCTCAGATTTTGTTACTTCCCAACATGTCTAGAGGTTACAGTAGAGACTGCATCAAAAAGAGTAGTCTTTTACTCTTCATTTTTATTGTCCATTTTTATAATTAAAATTGGAAACTGTCATTTAGCAGCAAATTTAAAATAAAAAGAATGTAACTTTCACAAAGTCCTCAAAGAAAACAAAAAATCGTATAGGTGTTGACACATCCTATCATCAGGTTTAGAAGGTAAATACCAGAAAAACGATTGTTATCAGGTGTGAATTAACATACAGTGAGTTTTCTCACAACTGAAGAAGGTGACAGATATAACATATGCATTAATAAAAGTCCAAATGGAAGCTATGGCCATAATTAGAAATGGTACTTGAAGAAATGCTATTGATTCCAGGAATTGAATTTAATTTGATGGCTTTTACTGTAATTAACACAATTGTTTGTATCAGCATAGATCTCTTAACATTATTATCTAAGTTGACAAATTATAAAATTAAATGTTCATTTAAGATGTAATTCAAAACTTTTAAACGTTTTCTTGAGTCAATGGATCTCAGTTAATTTCCTTAAAGCTAAAGGACCTATTTTTTTTTTTCTGCCAGTTTTCTGCAAATGAAGCTACTCCTGATTTATATCAATGCTGCAATGAAAGCAACATATACAAAGGAAACATTCACAGGTTCTGATGAGCTCTTGACAGCCCCTATTGCGTATACTTTGCAAGCTTGAAAGGTATTTTTTTTGTAGCATTAGATTTTAATGGTACTGAATGTAACGAGCACATATAATAACAATAATTCACTTTTCTTGTGTTTTCCCATTTACCTTGTCATATGTCTGCTAGATGCAGGGTCTGGTTCTCTTCTGTTTTACACCTGTTTTACCCAAGGGCTGTTTATTTTGATGCAGTTACTCCTGATTTAGACCTGTGTATATGAATCTGTTATCTGCAAGAGGTAAATTAATGCTTTTAATCAAGACCACTCTTCTGCCTACTCATCAACATCAAAGCCTAGACATGCTATTAGTTATTGAGAAAGGAAGCACAGTGTGAGTAAGCAGCCCTCAGCTATCTCTGGATCCCCATTACCAGAATTTTAGCACCATTACCTCAAAACCATGAATACTTTTATCCTCACGGTCACTTGGAAAGGCTATATATCCCCATTTTACAGACCAAAGCTACAAAAGGACGCAGAATTTGGACAGAAATAAGGTGCCTAAATCCCAATGTAATCCTTAAGACCATTTTGAGCAGCTGCTACTTAAAGTCTCCCTACTTTGAAGGTAGCTCTCTTGTGGATCCCACATACCCGAAGATTTTTTTTTTGCCCATACATTGATGGACCCTGATCTTGTCAGGTCATAGCAGCTACCTGTTCTAAGCTTTGCTCTGTCAGAAAGTGGCCTCAGCAGGATTCTCTTCACAGCAGGCTGAATCTGCCACCATGTACTTAGAGTGTGCTGAAATCCTCAAGACAGATTTCACATTCAACACCACTGGTGTCACTTTTTTTTTCTTTCTCTTTAGTCAGATACAGAAAGCTCTGGCAGCCTTATCACTGGGCTTATTTGATCATTGAATGAATAGATCCGTCATGCAGGATGTAGGTGAGAGAGCAGCAGGCCATTTGGGAGGATTCAGGTCTGTCTGTGCATGCTTTCAGTTAAGTCCCCATGCCAAGAGCTAAAAAGTAGGACTTCCCAGTTTACTAAGATCTGTTAATTTCACTGAGGCCTGGTGAAGATGCAGTGCATCACCTGTTTCCACATGCCATCCACTTTGGTGGAATCAAGCCACTCTGCTGAGCTTGTTTCCTCAGAGATGGGTAAGAAATGTGGGGCTTCATGCTAGATTCCTTGTAGTCTGGGTAAAATATTCCTGTAGGCAGCCAAGCTGTAGGGTACTGTACAGAACAACTGTTGAATGAAGTTGTATGAGCCATTCTTGGGAGCAGGGACTGGAACAGGTGGTTAGATTTTCCTCTGGTTTTCTTAGACACCAGCCAACAAAGCTGATCACTCTCTTCCCCCTTCTCTGTGAGTATTTTAATAATTCAAGAGCAGTGACTTCTTTCATACAGAAGGATTGGAGAGTGCCCCAATACAACTAACTCTCATCAGATGGTGAGGGACACTTAGAAAGGGGATGTGTGGACACTCCTTGGACAGATAAAAGAATTGGGTCTGCTTTTCTGTGTCTTGGGTGCATGTGATAAACTGTTGTATGAGGGTGTAAAATATGGTGTAATGCATTACAGAAGCTCATAATCCCTTTTTTGTTTTTCCAAGTACATGGCTAACAAGCCTAGCTTAAGAAGAGGACATAGGTCTCTGAATCAAAAGTGAGCAATGGCACTTACGTGCAACGCAGTGCCAGCATGCCCAAGTCCTAAGGAAGGTTGGAGGTTACCATGTAGCAGCTACTACAATGTTCATTGGCCCCCTTAGGTGTGTCCCTGCTCCCTGTGACAGCAGCTGTGAACCCAGCCGCGAATAGTCCTCGGCTCTGCAGGTGATGCTGGGCGCTCAGGTGAGGGCTGTGGCACCTGCCAGGGAAAGCTGGCGCCTGTGGGCTGGGCACTGCAGCGGGCAGCCTGCACGGTGGTGGCACCAGCAGTTCCCGGGTGCGCCGGGATTAATTAAGAAGCACATTCAAAAGTCATTTCGGCACTGCAAGATACAGATCGCGTATATCTAGCGGGATGGCGGGCCCCCCCGCCGGGTCTGCCCCGCTCTCCAGCGCTCTGGTCATCTCCTTCCCTCTGGAGGGGGAACAGCCAGGGCAGTGGGACCCGCGCCGCCGGCCTTGGTGGGATGGCGAGAGGAACTCGGGG
>NW_008239553.1:21177936-21188096 GCF_000691975.1 Corvus brachyrhynchos
CTGTCCCGCCCCGCGGTGCTGAAACACTCTCAAAGGCCTCAGTGCCGGCTCATCCCGGGCCGGCCCCTGCCCTGCTCACCACGGCTCCCCAGCAGGGACCAGCAAGTACTCGGGACGTGATGAACAAGGGCCAAGTAACTTTTTAAAATACACCGTCACACGTGTAGACTGCAGTCTCTTTTTATTTGCCGGCTGATTATAGCTGTAATTGCTTTGCTATTTATCTGTGAAGCATCTTGTTCCATATTGAGGATAACAACATTAGGAATCGTTGTGAAGAATTCTAATTAGTTAAACCCAAAACTTTAAATTTCATCCAGGCTGAGCAGTGAAATGCTCTGAGGCAATTATACATGCTAAGCTGCTGCCCTGAACAATATTCCTTACCAATGGCAACAGTAGAAGAGAAAATGTGGGAACAAATTGATAAGCAATTCAGCTATAGAATTATTTTAAGAAGATACCTAGAAAAGTGCACATTTTTCAAAACAAAGATCGTGGTCCAATACTGTTGTAATGTGAATTAATGAAAAATTAGCAGTAGTTTAAGAGAAAGCCAAAAGAGAAATAATTCTCTAAGTGTAAAAACGAAAAGCTGAACTCTAGCTTTACTTCTGCACGTGTGATTTTTCAGAGAAGTAATGAATAGAATTATAATTAATAATAATAAAGAGAATAACAAATTTCTATTAATGCCTATAAACACATCTTCCTTAATCAGATAATGACTAATAGAAGCATTCAGAAAGTAGTTAAGAGATATATTTTTTTTAAACCAAGTGGCTAAGAAATATAATCCTACTGTACCTTGGTAATTGTTAAAGGAAGGACCCATTATCATAATTATGTTTCTGGAACAAACATTATTTCAATGTGATAAAGGATGACATGACACTAAAGGTAAAGCCACAGCAGATGTTACATGAGTAACAAGACAATATGCCCACATTCTGGTAATTTCTCCCCCCCCCCCAGACATGTTCTCATTAATCTGTGATTAATAGGATTTGAGTATAGTAAATGATGTTGATCTATTGTCTGTCTTTGTCCCACACCATAGAGAGAGCAATTTGTCAGCTCAGCTTTTGTGTGACTATTTAATAGCAAAGAGGGGGAGAGAAAAGACGCTAATCTTCTAATTGGCATCTATAGAGAAAGGTCTAAGAACACTGCCTGCCTGGAAATAGCTGTGTGCAATTCCTATGCCTGCGAGGCTGAGGCAGACAGAGAGCTGCACCAGCCTGGGTACCCATGGAAAAGGAACAGAGTGTACCCATCACACAATGAGCCGCTGGCCAAAGGGAGAGTGGAGAGCAAGGTGCACCGTAGAACAAGGTGCAATCGCTAACTCTTCCAAGTCTGTTATGTTGCAGCCTGTTATGTCAAGGGAGTACTTCTTGACTGGTATGACTTTATTAAAGACAGAAAGCTTCCTCCTTCCCAGAGCAGAAAGCAGAATGAGGCAGGGGAAAAACGGGGCAATGATGAAGACCAGAACAGTCCTCTCACCAGCAAAACTGGAATCAATGGAGAGAACACGAAGTGCCCAAACACCTTTCGAGATGTCAGGTGAACAATGGCTTTTTGCTAATATAGTGCCACTTCTAACCTAGCTGTCCTCCTCAGGTGCTAAGGTTACCTTATGAAATTACTGTCTTCAAATACAAATAATTTCACAATTAAGTCACTGGTCCCAATTCAACAAAACATGGAAGCTACTGCTTAAAACTAGTCATGAGGACAAGTACTTTGTCTTTCCCCCATCCTCAAGTATCTATTTTATGCCCTTCAAAAGGTCAGAATGAAGACTTGGGGTTTGGGTGCAGTTGAGGACTGGATCCCCCTGGCACATTTACATTTTATCAAAATGTGTAATGATTTCTTAAGTGGTGAACATAGACGAAGAGTTCCTTGTTCAGTTTAACCATCTGAGCCATTCTGACAGTACAATATTTAAGATAATGCAATAACTCTCTAAAAATATCATTTTTGAGACCTATGTAGTTTTTGTTTGTTTGTTTGTTTTTACAGGAGCAATTTAATGCACATTTCTTTTAGTAGTTTTGTCATTCCAGTGGATGAAACCAGTGAATTGCATCATGAAGGGTGGGACTACCTTAAATCAGCTTTATCACTTGGAAATTGTTCTGTGGACCTGCACATGAAGTTGTTTCCACCTATGTAACTCTTCAATGGATATAGCATAGAAATAGCATAGCATATAGCATGACTCTTTTTAATGCCAGTGCATAGAGTCAGGATTTAATGGAAACTGATGAAGGATAAAGATTGGATAAATAAATGTTTTGCTAAAGGAAAAATAAAACCACAGATAGAATTGAATTTGATTTAAAATGGAGAAGAGTGGAGGAAAAGCAGTTGACAACACTGAGGTTAAAAAAAGGCTCTCGAAAGTGTGTGTTTAAGTTAACAGTATTTACTGCCAAATTACAAACAATCACATCTCTATTCAAAGCCACCAGAACCCACTGCTCAGGTGTATGAACAGCACTTTGGCATGTACTGCAGACATTGTGTTGACTGGTCTCTGCAGTGAAAACTGCTGCGATTTGGAGATCAGATGTGAGTGTGGGCAGGGACAAAGCAGGTGGGGCAATTTGTACCATCTTGTGTATGAATTTGCAAACCCAGAGCACTTCCCTGCTGCTTGGTGATGTTACTTGGCATGCTGAGCACAATTATCACCAAGCACAGAGTGTAACCCTTTTTCTGCCTTTGGGGGCGAGCACTGACATTTGTCCCCATTTCAGGCATTGCAGAGAGCATGCATCCAAACTATCCCTGTGGAAACACCCCAAAATTTTGCAGTGGAAAGAACTTCTTCAGTAGAGATGGTGGGGCTGTCCTGGATCTATTAATCCCACACTGGGGAGTACAGTGCCAAATCTGCCTGAGCCAGGGCCATATGAATCAGCTGAAGTGCAGTAGTATAGCTGTATCAGCATGAGTCTGTGCTCTAACTTGTCTTTCAGGGAGAGGAAAATGTCCATTTTGCTTCTGAACATGAACAAAATACCAGCCTGTCATGCAATGTAGATTTAAGGTCTGAAGCTTGGGGTCTCTCTGCCTTGTGCTCTGGTCTAGGTGAACCCTGATGTGACACTTGCTCTTTTTAACTGCTTTGATCAAGCAAGAGATTTCATAATTCAGACCTGGAAGGTCTTGGGGCATGCCAAGACATATTTTGGACTAGCTGGTTGACTCCACCACCCTTCTCAATTCCCTTCACAGAGGAGAGAGGAGTCCTGCAGCCTGGTGGGACTCTACTCAACCAGTCTGTTTCCATACAAGTTTTCATAGATTTCCCTATAGTGATCACTGGGAGAAGAGGGGCAGAATGCACCCACCTTAACTCCAGCCTTCTGCCACCATTTGAAGATTTTCTTGGTGTCAGGACATAGTTCCACAAAAAAGCCCTCCAAGACTGCACACAACTCTCTGTGTGCAGGAATTGTGCAGGGACAGAGAAACCACGGGTAGCAAAAAAATGTAACTATTAGTTATACATTCCTTTTTAGAAGTTAGGGTGCTTTATCCTGCTCAAGATACAGTGAAAAATGTTCCAGCTCCTGGGAGTTTCAGTCTAAATCCACACACTTAGGGCAAGGTCAAACCTTATGTAACACTTTTGTACAAGTATACATTGTGGCCAGGTTCAAATACTGCAAGCTTCAGTTCTTTTTTAAAAATGACATTAGTTTTTGTTTTCTAAAGGTTCAGAGCTGTGAGAATGGGGAGGTTTGTTGATCTTGTAAGCAAATAAATAAGCAAAATGCCCCCAAATGCTTACTCTGAGTAAACTTGGAGGTGTTGGAAGGCTTCAGGTGGCCATCTGTGATCTGGGCTTCATCTGACAAAGCCCTCTGCATCAAGGCATGAATTTATTGCATCTGTCCATCACCACAGCTCATTATACGGAACATCAACTGTCACATATTTTCCAACATATTAATCTCTATCTAGGACATGAAGTTGTTGTGAGTGCTATTTGTTATTTGATATTTGATGCTCTCAGCCTGTTCAAAAAGCTGCTTAGTTAAGAAAGATCAAAATTCAGAGTGACATTTCTCTTTAAAAAAACCATTATTATAGAGACACCTGGACTGTTAAAATGCAAGAATACCATGAAAGTAACAAGTGTTATAAAATGTTATTTTAAAGCATGACCTGCTTCCTGCTCATCTCTTAACATCACTGTGCTTAGAGGAGGGAAAAGGCTGTATTTGAGACAGTTATCTCCTAGGCAGGCAATAGCGTCTGGTGATATTAAAATGTCATCAAATGAAAATATATGCAACAGCGTCCACTCATTTGAATATGAAATGCAAAGACAATCCAAGGCAGACAACTGCTTGTTTAGAGTGATATCTGGATACAAAGGCTGGATCATCAATAATAGATAAAGGTTTTTGCTTGTTGTAAATTAGAGGTAGGATGGGCATTGTAGTTTTGTGTTTTAATTATTTATCACATTAGCAAGGCTGGCTTTTACAAAGCACCATGCAGAGTAAAAATGTAAAATACAAAGTGAGAAGAATTAATTTTATAATCTGACACTAGAATAAAGCATCCAAGCCCTCTATCAACTACTCTGAAAATTAGATAGTAACATTCTGGTAGTTCTGTCAAAGTCAAATACAGAAGCAATTGTTAAGTGTTGATAGGCAGTGGATAGAAGGTGTAATCCACTGGGAAGGTTTTGATCCAAAATGAAACAGTTTCCTACCCCTGCTACTCAGGCAGAAATCTAATTACTCTCTTTTGATCTCTATGGAGAGGTAAACCAAAGAGTTATAGGTTATGGACAGTTTTATTGATTTTTACCTCAGAAATCAACAAGTGCAGGCTTTACACTTTACACATACTTGCTTAGCTGGTGATAGGATCAAATATTTCAAACTGGCTTTCCCTGCTACCAAGTCAATAAGCCTTTTAGTTGTTTTGTTCAAGTTGCACTGTAGATATTAATATTACAGAACTTTTTTGCACTTAAATGCTTTGGGGGAAAAGACTGCCAGGTTTATATTTGGGCATTTTAAACAAAAACTGAAGCATTTTTTTTCCATCTTCTTATTTCTCTCTTGAAAGACTGCATTGTTGTATTACGGCTGTAACTGGACAAGCAGTTGTATTTTTAGCTCTGCATGTGAGAGAAGGATCTTAATTATAGAGGCAGCAGAACCACAGTCTAAACAGAAGTGAGTGCCAGTTTCTGGAGATTTAGCATCCCTTCCATTGACAAGGTAGAAAAGGACAACAGCAATTCAGCTGGTAACAGCAGCTAAAACCATTTCTGGAGCACTCACAGGACATTTCTAAGGTGGTCTTGGAGTGCAAAGGAGGAGAAGGCTTTCTGTTTCTGGAATCTCCAGTGCACCTTTGAGAAATCAGATACAAACTTCTCGGTTTGTATTCTAGCATTGACATATACCTTGGTCCTTTGTCCTGTCTCTGTGGGTGCAAACATTTCCACAAATGCCCACTCTCATCAACTACAGCTTATGGAAACATTTAATCTTCAAAAATGCTAGCCCTTCTTCTCCAAGCTACTTCCTGTAAATCCTAGGCAATTTTGCAGGATGAGTTCAGACATGGGCTGAAATGATGAAGGAGAGAGAATTCCTTGTTTTTTGTGAAGACCCTCTTATGGGCCTTTTTGATTAAGTGTAAATGTGTGTGAAAGATTCCACAGATAGTCTTACCTAAAACTTTGGCATGCAGTCATATCCTCAATCCAGCCAACAGGAGTTGTGCTATTAAGCTAAAAGATGTCAAGATTTCATGCCACCTTTTTGGAGGTATCATTAGTTTCGGTCTGTTGTTAATTCTACATATTCATGGAATCTAATCAGTCTCCAAGAATGTGCATCAAGTCAGGGTCTGCTTGTTCATATACATGAAAAAGCCAGTTGTTCTCATTTAACTCCAGTGTCAGAGCCGCAGGCACAGACACAGAGCCTGGGATGAGTGTAGCTTTGTGATTATTTTGATAGCTTCTCTTCTTCGTGTCCTGGGAGATAAGGCTGTTTCTCCCACAGCTGCACTTTTTCCTGAATGACTGACAACCCCTTTAGAGGAGATCACCCCCTTTTTGTGCCCTTTCACTCACTTGGAGGTTATCAGCTAAAACTGCACTCAGCATTCAATCACATGTTTCCCCTGTGGCTGTAACTCCTGTTAACACAATTAACCTTCTGATGGGAACATAAAATGAATCTAGGGAGGGAAAAAGAGCAGAAATACATTCCCATGTTAAGGATTAAATGGCCTTAGTGCTTATAGCAGTGTTTTTTCACCTCTCTCTCTTCCACAACATTGTGTGTAAGGGGCTATTAGCAGGAAGCCGCCTGTCACAAAATTCTTCCTAGTAATCCCAGCAGCTCTTATTTTATCAGTGGGTTCTTTGGTTTTTTTGTTGTTCTAATTTTAAGGTTAATGGAAAGTATTATGGAACACAAAAATACATAGACAAATAAATACAAATTTGTATTTATTTGTGTTTTGGTTTGCTTACCTGCCTTGCCCTCTCCCCCCCCCCAAAAAAAAAATCAAAATCGAAATCTGAAAGATTGTTTGTCAGCCAACACTCCCCTTTTCTTTGGCAGAGGGGAATGCTGGGGACAAATAATACCTGTCTTCTTTTGGGTGCCTTTTTCTATGGCAGCATTTTAAAATGATAAACAAACCCATTGTATATTCATGTTTGTTCTCGTTTCCTGGCTGTGTTTCTGTGCTGAGCTCTGTGTAACTCTGTATGTGTCCCCCAGGTTTGCATAAACACAATAAGTGGCCAAGGCTAGCTGTTAAGGTGTGCCTGCACTCCTCCTCTGTTGGTTGAATGAGTTTTATGCAATGGCTCTGGTGACAGATCTAGGGGACTTTCATCATTGCAGTATCATGTATTTATCATGCAAGTGCCAGATTTGTATTTTCAGCACCATTCTCAGAGGCAGAAGTAATTGCTTAAACAGTAACTAAAGCAGGCAGAGAAAGACAACAAGCCACTCCTTAATCTGTAATTCTTACAGATTTTTGTACATTGTGATGCAATGGATAATATTATATGCACATTATAGAAAGAAATGGACAAGGCAAGATAATTATATTTTTGGGACAGACTTCAATAATGTCCAGTCTGGCTTGTATGTTGTTATATTCCCAAGTTTCTTCCTCAGTTCCTTGTTACAATCCTGTTCCCCAAGTAGGGGGTTAGGGGATGATCCGTATGTGTGTGGACTTTACAGGGTTGCTACTGTAGGTTTGTAAAAGCATCATGAGGCTAAACCTTATGTTGAAAACACCACAGTTAATAATGTTGAAATGTGTCCCCGGCAAAATAACAGAAAGTCTTTGCAGCTAGACACAAGTGCCTTGTGCTGCTGAACAAGAGCCAAGGGAACGCTGTGGAACTGCCAGTTTGCAGGTGAAGCTGCTATAGGGCTTGCAAAAGAAAAGCAAGGAAACACAGCTGATGGGAAAAGGAAAATGCAAGGATACCAGCTGAAAACTAAAGACTGGGCTAATTTTCACTGTAGTTTTTTATCTCTGTTTCATACCTTTTTTCCCTTTTCGGTTCAGATGCGTTAGTTGCTCACCTATCCTTGTCCTGACAATTGATTGTTGCATCCATGGGAGATTGCTGGCATGAAGAAAACACTCAGAGTAATTAAAGTGAGGAAGGCTGATGTCAGGATTGCTTCTCCCTTTCAAAAGAACTACAAAGTTCACCAGAAAACAGTTTTGTTTGAAAGCAAACTTCATTCCAGTGGATGCAGTATCCAACTGACCCAACTGAAACACAGCTTATTGTAGTCCTGTAGCAATGGAGCAGAACTGTGGAGCTCTGTGGTGATCACCCTTAAGGTAAGGATACAGCACAAGAATTGCAAATAGAAAGACCAAAAGGGTGAGGCAAGGTTAATAACATTGTGTGCCTGGCTCACACCAGGATGCTGTGGCTCGCTTTTCACGAGATACCAGTTAGCCATTGTCCTTCCCCACACAACTGCCCCAGTCCTCATCTTCTTACACGTTTCTGCTGCTGTATCTTCAGAGGACACAGAACCTGTGTGTGGTTGGGGGGGGGTTGCCAACAAGTTGCACTGTGTGACAGGGCAAGGGCTGCACCCAGGATACGGGATGCAGAAATGCTTTCTGCTGGGCTGAGCCAGCTGGGAAGCCCATAACCAGCATGGTGGTGGGTCGAGGGCAATGTCATCAGCTTGGGCTTTCTCACTGGGGAGAGAGACATGGATGTAAACTGAATGGCTGTACAAATGTGAATGCAGGACATACCAAGCAGCTCTTATCCTCCCAAAAGACATGTGTGCTGGGGTGTTATGTAAATCTTGAAAGGATATAGCCTCCAGCTCATCCCATTGTTGAAAAGGATTAAGCCTCTGCAAGTGCTGGGCACTTAGGGATTATGGTTCAGCATCCAGAGAGGGATGCACCCGGACTGACTCGCGGTGTTTAAGGGCTTTATGCCTTCACTGAACACCTACAGCTGTTAGGATTTCTTTTCACAGAATTCACAGAATGTCTGGGTTGGAAGAGACGTTCAAGATTATCGAGTCCAACCCATGCCCTAGTACCTCAACTAGATCATGGCATCGAGTCCCATATCCAGTCTTTTTTTAAACACATCCAGGGATGGTGATTTCACCACCTCCCCAGGCAGTCCATTTCAGCACTTTATCACCCTTTCTGTAAAAAACTTTTTCCTAGTATCCAACCTATGTTTCCCTTGACGCAGCTTGAGACTGTGCCCTCTCGTTCTGCCTGGTTTCTGGAAATGTCAGGACAGATACTCTTAATTTCCCCATATCCTGTTGAAATGCAGATCATCATGAACTCTCTTTCCATGCATCCACACACACGTGTGCTCCTAAAAAGCAGTATCTGAGACATGGCATCATGTCTTCTCTGCTAAACTTGGTCACCTTTATGCAGAGCAGCTACCATCTGTGTTCTCCTTCACTGCCTGAGACCCACAGCTATACCAGGTAGATGCGTCACCAATCCTCTCCCAGAACAGCCTCACTGTATTTTACAGTCCACAGCACTTCAGGTTCCTTCTTCATATAAAAGTTCAGTGTTGTGGTCCAGCCCTTGGGAATTAGTGTCTGAGCAGGCTCTGCACTGCAGGGGTGATGGGGTTATCAGTCCTTCTGATGGGGCTGGAGCAGTCACTGACTGGTGGGAGGGCTTGTGCATCCCTACATAATACATCAAACCTCTGGTGTGGCAGCTTCTTAGAAGAGGAGATAAATTTTTCAGTGCCCCATGTGCCTCTGTGCAGGGCTCTGTCATTCCACACACCAGGGGTCTGCTTACCAGCATCAGGGGACTCAAGCAACGGTGGAGAAGGTTAGGCTTGGTTATTCTGAAACATGTGATCTGCTTAACACAACTGTAGGCTTTTGTAAAGGAGTCTTCTCATAAAGACCTTGGAAAAAAAAAAAAAAGAAGAGCTTAACTGGGAAATTAACTGAAACAGTTCCGTAATATAGATTATTTCCTCTTTCTCATCTTCTTCAGGTGGAAGTCGTGGGACAACCTCCTGCACCAGTGACTACGAGAAAGTTATACCTTCACTTCATCTTCTTTTTCATTGAGATGAACTTGTTCCGTTCCATCTCCAGAGTGTAACTGAGGCTGTATGATTTAGGCTGTCCACTGCTGTCTTACACTCTGCATTCAACAGCTCAGAGTCACAGTGGACATCAGTGACAAGTGGTGTCTCTCAAGGGTCTGTATTGGGACCAGTGTTATTTAATATCTTCATTAATGACAGAGATGACGGGTTCAAGTGCACCCTCAGCCAATTCACAGATGTGTGTTATTAACAATTAACAGCTGAGTGCTGCTGTTAAAGCACCTGAAGGATGGGATGCCATCCAGAGGGACCTGGACAAACTCAAGAAGCGAATCTCAGGGGAGATCTCATAAGGTTTAACAAGAGCCAGTGCAAGGTGCTGCGCCTGGGTTGGGGCAACCCCTGGTATCAACCCAGGCTGGGGATGAACAGATGGAGAGCAGCCCTGCCCAGAAGGACTTGGGGGTGCTGCTGGGTGAGAGGCTGGACATGACCCAGCCATGGGCACTGGCAGCCCACAGAGACCAAGGTGTGCCTGGCT
>NW_008239553.1:21188107-21198990 GCF_000691975.1 Corvus brachyrhynchos
CAGGGAGAGGGAGGGGATTCTGCCCCTCTGCTCTGCTCTGGTGAGACCCCACCTGCAGTGCTGCATCCAGCTCTGGGGTCCCAGCACAGGAAGGACATGGACCTGCTGCAGCAAGTCCAGAGAAGGCCACCAAGATGATTTCAGGGATGGAACACCTCTCCTATTAATGAAAGTCTGAGAGAATTGGAATTGTTCAGCCAGGAAAAGAGAAGGCTTTGGGGTGACCTAACTGTGGCCTTCCAGTACCTGAAGGGAGCCTACAAGAAAGATGGAGAGAGACTTTGTACAAGGGCATGTGATGACAGGGCAAGAAGGAACGACCTCAAACTAAAAGAGAGTGGATTTAGATTAGACATTAGGAATAATTCTGTACTGTGAGAGTGGTGAGGCACTGGAACACATTGCCCAAAGAAATAGTGGGTGCCCCATCTTTGGAAGTGTTCAAGGCCAGGTTGGATGGAGCTCTGAGCAACCTGGTGCAGTGGAAGGTGTCCCTGCCTGTGGCACGGGGTTTGCAACGAGGTGATATTTAAGGTCATTTCCAACCCAGGCCATTCTAGGACTCCATGATTATCTAGTTTTGCTCATCTGAGCTGAAGCTCAGAAAACAATAGAGAAAACAAGGGAAGATGCTACTAGTGTTGAAACTGCTGTTTCAAAACATCTGCTGTTCTCCATTTTTCTTGGCTTCTGCTTCCCGCCCCTTTCATTCCAGAATCTCTTGACAAAACAGAAGTAAAATCCACTGGTCTGTATTTCAGAAAGTAGTCTTTAAACTTTCAAGCATGGTAGACATTTTCATCTGTATTTTCCATGCACAAAAACTGCAGTGGAAAAATATCAGAGCAAAATTAGCAGTGTGTACCTGGAGGTCCCTTTGAAAAAAATGGATCCATTCAAAACTATATTTGACCCTTAGTCCTAAATAACTGGTTTATGTTCCAGGTGAATTTCTGCAGCAATTTGCAGTTCTACTTTTTCAATTATCCATTTTCCCCCTATTGAGATCTTATTCATTTCCATTTACTTCTGCAAAGTCTTTTTTCCTGTTCGTGGTGCCATTATGCCTTTCCTGACTATTTCTTTGAAATTAAGTGCTTGGTTCTTTATCTTTTCATCATTAATTACTGATGTCTTTTTGACCTCTGCTTTGTAAGCGGCCATGTCATATTTCTATTTCCTATCTTTTAGGCTTGTTTAAGACATTTTTTTTTTCTTTAACAACCTGCTCTGAATAGCTTTGTTCTTGTTTTTCAGTCATTTCCCAGAATGGCCACATAGCCGAACCTTTGCCCTCCTCTCTTGTTTTTCATCTTGTCTCTACTCTATCAATGGCCTAGTTAAAAATGTATTTTACAGCTCACTGAGGCCAAACTTCACTCCATTTTTAGAATTATGCTGATTATAATCTCAAAACCCTTTTGCTATGACTGTGCGCCAGTTAGAACCTCTCTTTTGAGGGGCAGATGTAGTTAGATGTGAACAGAAGGGGGTGCTGCTTTTAGACTTGGGGTTTGGTTTAGAAGAACATGAACAGAAGCCATGAATGTTGGATTAGTGAAATGTTAGTTTAAATGGCTGAGGACTTCCTCCTCTGTAAAGGTTGTGAACCCTTTTTTTTTGGCAAGCTCTTCAGTGAGATGGGTGATACTTTGGTACTTCAGGAAGACTCAAACCTGTCGTTAGGTATCAAAATTATTTCTTGGACTGGTTCCACATATACCATTTCACCATGCCTTATAGTGGCATTTTCATTTGCTTCCTCCTTCTTAATCATTCTCCAAGGTTTGTTTTTTTTTTTTTTATTTTATAATTGGAAATATTCAAATAGTTCATAAATTATTTTCCTGTCTTTGCCAAATCTCCCATTAGCGTCAGTGGAATCTCATTAAGCAGGCAAGGTTAGACTCTATCATCGCCTCTCAGTATTCCTTTCTCGAGGAGTGATGGCAAGGAAGGAAGGCCATCTGTTTTTTTCAAAACTGTAAGAGTGCTGGGCCTTGTTGCTGAAATATATGTAATATATGTGTAAGGGGAGACATGATACATGCAGGCATTTGCTGTCATTTTGTTCTTTTAAATAAATAACTGAGTATAATGAGTCTCAGCCACAGAATGAATATAATGAACCTCCAAAAAAGATGTTGTCTGAGAGCAATATTTACCACTGACGAAGGGATTGTTACAGAAACGAGAATTGTTTAGACGTTAGTGGGTGAGGTAAGAATCTATTAAAGGAATTAAAAGTAAAGATGACTCATCACACATTTCTGCTTATTTGTAAGAGACACATGAAAGGCAGGGATTTCAAAACATTTGTATTAGAAAAACATCCATAACAAAGCCCCCAATTTAATTTTTCAGTCTCACGGGCTTCAAAAGAAGATGTGACTTTTCCACATTTGCCTTGAAAAACACACAGCACTGGAAACTAGAAAAGGCTTGCTTTACTCTGCTACATTTCATTTTTAGACTGGTCACCTATAGGTGATATTTACACAATTTTTTTCTCTGCAAAAATCTAGAAACTGTTTTTGTTGCTTTGAGAGTGAGGTTTCTGACATGTCTCAAAGGGGAAAGTGCTTCTCCTGCAGCTGTGCCGAGGCTCCTGCAGCTTGCCGAGGAAAGCCTGCCTCACCTCCTGCTCACCACTTGCTCCCACGGACGCTCCACTTCTCCAGACAACCCAGTGCTCTCCCTGCTAAGAAAATCCAGCTGGAACAGGCATCTAGGAAGTCAATCAGCTCTCTGTGTTTTGCTTTCCCTGTCGTGGGCAGGAGATCCTTGCAATGGGGTAGTGTAACGATTTAGGCACAATACAACAGGGCCAGGCTTTTATGAGATTATGTGGGTACTGGAGCAAAGTCTCACAGCACAGCTGTGGTAGAAAATCGGTCTTAAAGTGTTTTTCATAGCAAGATACAGATAATATAGATAATATAATATAATATAATATAATATAATATAATTACAGAATTTTTATGGGTACCTTTGCTATAGGAGGATAATAGACAACACAGGAACAAAAGCAAGAAAGAGTGAAAGAAGTGAAAGCATAGGAGAATGTGTACCTAAAGAAGCAAGCTGTTGGCCAGTGCAGTGACTATGTTGGGAAAAAAAGGAGTTACAGTTCCGCAGGTCTCAATCTCTTTTATTGTACAACTTAAGTTCTGCTAAACAATATTATTTCAGATGTGTCCGGCAAATCCATCATCTATTACAACAGCCCTTGAGAAGGAACTGGCTAGTACGAGCTCCTGCTATTTTGACAGGGCAGTCAGTAAAGTCCTGACGTGGTGCAAAGTGGCAATAATTTGCCTAGCACGGGAGAGGTACCTCAAGGACCAAACACACTTGTAAGGCTGTGCAGCAGTTGAGAAAGAGGGAGCCAGGGAGGAGAAGGAAGAGTGTGACCTGGCTGCTCCCCAGGTGAGACGGAGCCACTTGACCGAGCACTGCTGGGGAGAGTGGCAACACTGCTGCAGCTCCTCTCCCTTCCTCAGTTCCTGACTTGGCAGAGCCTGGTGAAACTGAGCAGCAATGGGCAGAGCCCTGCAGCTCTCGGACTTGGAGGAGAAGTGCCACACATCCAGGAAAATTAAGCTGTGCTGAGCTCAGGGCCGCAGGGTCAGTGTCAAACTCCTGCCAGACTTCTCCAGTCTGCCCAATGGGCTCATTCCTGAGGATGAGAAGGGTAGGCAGGGGGAGAGAGGACAAAAGGGGCAAGAAGGTTCTGAGATCTCACATCCTTCTTTGAAAGATGCTCTTGGATCTAGCAAGGTCAGCAGAAAGTGAAGGGAGCTACTTCGGGTTGTGGAAGCATCCTCCCCATGCCGTGAAACAGCACCATGTCCTGCATGGGCTGGGTACAGTAGGCACTAAAACACCAACTGGCTTCTGGGGACTTTGCTTTTTAGGAAAGGGTGATCCCTTTCTGATGTGTAACTTCATGGGGAAAAAAAAGAAAATAATTCTCATTTTGAGAATTAAGAAAAACTGTTTATTTTAATGACACTTTTTCTCTTTACTGCATACCACTTAAAAATGCCAAACTACATTTTTCCTCCCACTTAAAGGTACAATAGGCCATATAAGCATAAACCGGACATAGGACATTTCAACCCAGGAACCAACTGTTTTCAGATTCATCATGCTCTAAGAAAAATGCCTTTATCCTAAGAAATACCACCTAGCCATGGGAGTCTCTGCCATGTTTGTTACAACACACAATACTTATTTTATAAGTCCTAACTCTGACATTCTTTGTTTAGATTTTCATTTCTGATACAGTTCTGTTTGTCTCTTTCAACTGACCATATCATGCTTCTGTTTAACTGTCTATTTATAGTCGTAAGAGGAATAAACATATAAAATAAATGCATCTTGATGCATAGCTGTGCAGCAGTACAGATGTTTTATTAATGAAAATGAATCCAGCTTTTTGTAAGTCATGGCAGCAATATAACGTATCATTGTTTGCTTCTCTGCTAGATGGTCCCTGCTGTTTTTACATAGAAATTCCTGTAATACTTAAAGGACATCTGGAAGAATTCAGCCAATTAATCGAATTCACGCAGGAGCTAGGCTAATGGCTGTCTGAAAGGCAGATTACATTAAATCAAACTTGCAATATGAATGAAAGTACTTAATCATACATGCAACATTCATTGGACGTGGCACAGCAAGTGTTTTGATTACTTTAATGAAAGATCAGGTAAAGTGCATCAACTGAACAGATTGAAGAGACAGCATGCTTACAAATGTTTGATTATGTTGACTATCAACAGAAACAGTGCCAGTAATTTATAGCAAAACATATTTGGAGGAGGAGGAGGAGAATAGAGCTGGTGAACTTGGGAGGCAAAGTGAAATTTAGGCCTTGCCTCCAAGCACTTTAATTAATATTTAGGATAGAAAGACTTTAATCAAATGTCACAAAAGAAGCACAACAAATGTAAGTGGAGAATCCTGCATGGCAGCTGCTAGGGATCATTATGTTAGCGGTACTTGGAGCCTGATGCTGGTTTTAAGTCCCCTCTCCTGGCTTTGGAGTAAAGAGGGCTAAGTCCTAAATGGAAAAAATATTTTCAAAACAATGAGATACATGCTCGATGATTTTGGCTTGGTGCTGCTTTTCCCCTGGGTTCTGCTGGAGACATCCTCCAGTCACCACTGCCCTTGCCTTCTATGCAGGCACTGGCACCCAGAGAGGGGAGGGAAGCTGAAGAGGAGCTTTGGCTGTGGATCATCCTGAAGCAGTGATGCATTTTCCCTTTTCCTACCTCATCAGCCAGCAGAGCATTTTGTCATTGCCCTGCAGGGTTGCCCATGGGTGTTCACCCACAAAAAACAAAAGGGGAGAGTCTCCATCCTGACACACCTGCCAAGAGCCAGCGCTGCAACCTCGCCTCTCTGAACCTTCGTGCACAGCGGGCATTTGCCAGGTCTCATTTGTGGATGAACAAGGTGGCTGGGCTCACAAGCTGGAGGTGCCCTGTCAGGAAAGGGCAGCAGGTCTCTGGCTCAGTGCTGCCTTTCCTTTGCCCTTCTCTGTCACAATCCCTGCAAAGAGATGGATTGCTATTTCCTTTTGGGAGCTATCATCCTCCTTGTTGCTTTTCTGAGATGCAGGCACCCAGCTCAGATGTGGTTTATTTCCCTGTAATGCAATTTTCCAGCTTGCTTCTTCTGGGTGCTGCTCTGCCCAGCTGTTTCTAGGCAGCTTTCTTTGTTGGTTTGCTTGTCTTCTCCCACCCCCGCCACTGGTTTTCTCTATCAGCATCTCCCATGCTCCATCTGCCCCTTGGCAATTGTTGCTGGCAGTGGTGGCTCCTGCACTGCCATCTATCTGCTTTACAGTGGCCAGGCCATACCTCCACCGTATTCCACAACAAATCCTGCCATTCCTTTGCATAGGCAAGCAAAGATGCAGTAGCATACTTCTGTCAGGAAGTGCCTCCACTTCTGGCAGGAAAAGGACCTGGGAATTTGGTGTGACTGAAGAAAATGGAGGGAGAAATAGGGTATCATGGAGTAGAGATGGCAGAAAACTCTGGGGAATTGCCTGTTGCACCTCTGAGTCAGAGGAACTTTATTGAATAAGGGGGCCTTAGAGCAGGGGCATGAAAGAATTATTGGGGTTGGGGGGGAAAGAAAAAAAAGGTAAATATTTTCCTGAGGGCTCAGCTCCCTGCACCACATCCCTGCAGAACTAAATATGCTCCAGTGCTAGAACAAGAGCAGGATGAAGTGTGACCGTAACAAAATTAAGTATTTGTGGCTGTGATTCATCTGGTGCTGATCTCTGCTCTCTGAAAGCTTCCTAGATTGAGCCCTTTTGGGAAATTAGGCAACCAGCATGTTTCTCTGTCCTGCCTAAACTTTACTGGAGGCAGGCATGGAGTTTCCCAGCCCAGCATGCAGCAGAGGCATCCCTCAGAAACTTCATTTCTCCCACCCTCCTGCTGTCTTGTCTTCTGGTCTCTTCAGTTGTTGCTCTCTTTGCCTACAGAACCATCCACCTGTCAGCACACACACCTGCACCGAGCGCAGCTGGGACTCGGCCTCCCTGAAAGCCACTACTGATATCCACGTAATTAATAACCACTGCTTTCTGGACTAGGAGATCTTTTTTTCAATGAGTTGCAACATATAATGATGCTTGTAGGGAACAGACTGCTGAGCATCTCATGCCAAAAGAAGCCAAATCTTCCTATTTATGACATGGTCAGATCAATACGTAACTCCATTGCAGGCAAATTTGGCAAATGGCGAATGGCTTCAGCCTGTGGGGTATGAGCTGAAATGAGCTGAAATCTGTAATGAAGTAACAGAAGTCATAATGGTCCCATCGAGTCTCCTGTAACTTTTTTAGGTTTGGGACCATCAATCTGCTCCCTGGAGAGGACCTGGTTTCCCTGCAATGGGCTAATGCAGGTGGAGGTGGGGAAGAACCAAACCATGAGATTGTTCCTTTGGCCCTTATGCAGCTGCTCACTTACGGAGTAGGGACAGGAGCTGTGGCACCACTGTCCTCCCAGTATCACCGTAGTGATGGGTGATGTGATGTGACCAGTTCACAGCAGCACTTCATTTGCGGAAAAAGAGGAAGGTTAAATGTTTTCATAGTGTCTTCAAAACCCTTCAAATCCCTCTAACCCAAGTACCTTCACAGAACAGTGTTTTCTACTTTCCCTTACAGAAAGGTTTTTGTTAATATTTGAGCAATGAAGAAAACCTAGCAGCTGTTAGCATCATTTTCCTCTTGAAGCAGATTGTCCTTAGGTAAAACAAAACACAATTAAGATACTAGCAAGGTCAGTTATATTAGACAATCCATATCCTCATAATGCAGGTATTTCCTTCAATGTCTGTCACCAGCATCAAATCTCCAACCACAGCAAGATAATTGGCAGCCTTGTTCTAGGGGGAAGATGAAATGACTTGTGTTGCCACCAAAACCAGCCTGGATTTTGTTTAAGTGCTGGAGCCTGGGGGTGGTATCGCTCATCTAGCTGTATTGCTGGAGAGTCATGTATCAAGGACAGGCTTCTGAGGCAGCTTCTGTCTCTCTCCTATTTACTGCTCCATTAATTACAAACCAGATGTCAGGGCAAGATTTAAAAGTCAACTTTATTTGAAATCCTGCAATATAAAAACTCAACCACAACCATTTCTTTTTGTGGTGGGGAGAGGAAACATGAAGGAGAGAAATGCTCTTTAATCCTTTGCTTATAGTTCTTTTCTATTTTATTTTTAACTCTTATTTAAGTTGTGGTTATTTTTTTCTTTTACTAAGTGGCAAAAGGGATTTCTCTTTTTCTTTCTGTCAGCTCAGCCCCCAGAAGAGTTTTTAGGGTTTTCTCTGAGAACCAGACCTCACCCAAGACCTTCTCTCTGCCAGCTGGCATTTCTGTCATACATTCCTCTTGCTGTTTATGCCCCAAGACTGTTCAGAAACATAAATGCAGCTGCCCACTTGCTTGACAATGTGTCATTCGTGGACCATTGAGGTGCAGACCTCCTCTTCAGTGTCTGCACTCCAGGTGTCCAGGAGCTGCTGGAGACATGGCTGGGGCTGAAAGCAATGGGATCCCTGCCTCACAGGTAGAAATGTCAGTCCCTGGACAGCTGGGATGTACAAGGACCTGGGCGATGAGCTTCTAGTGCCAAACTCTGGAGCATCCTGGGCAATCAGATGGAGCATCCCCCAGAGTCACACAATCATGGAATCGATTACGTTGAAAAAGACCTTTAAGAGTTCAACCATTAACCCAGCACTGACAAGCCCACCACTAAACCATGTCCCTAAAAGAAGGCACCAACAGGGAAAGGTATCTAGAGGAATCTGAAGATTGTCCTCACTTTGGAAGGTCCCCAAGAGGTTGGCCCAGCCATCACTGATTCTGATTGCTGAATCTTGACAAGGTTGAATGGGGCCCTCAGGCTTATTTCAGCAGCAAAGTTATGAATAAGGTACAAGTCCCTTCACACAAAATGAGAAACTTTGGCAGAAAGGGGGGCAGAGCAGTGGTGCTGTACTACTCTTGCTTCCATTCCCTAGCACACCAACATTCAGCCTCATCCAGAGAGGAGGGAATGGACTGAGGAAGCAAAAGATGTCAGAGGAGGAACTGGCTCCTTTTGTTTTCACCCTGCCAGTTCCCCACTAGCTACTGCATTTTTCCACTAGAAGTTTGATTTCCTATTTACTGCGGGATTAACCCTTTGGTTAATCTCAGGTCATACAAGGATGACTCTCATGTAAGCAGCCAACGCTGAATCAAGGCCAACCTGATTTTAGCAGACTGTGGAGAACACAGCGTAAGGACAGAAGCAACAACATCATTCAGCTCCTTGCTTAGAAAAGCTTTGACCTTAAATAAAGTTCCCCTGTTGTATCATGTCCAGGAGGGTGAGGTGCTGTACTCTCAGCTATGTGATGGGACTAATGGAATGTAACAAGAGAGAGTAAAAAAAAATCCAGCAAATTTACAGAGGATTTGGGGGTGTGTCCACAAAACTGTTAGCTATTCTTATAAATTATCTGAATTTTCTAATTGTAAAATTTCTGGTAGGAGTAAAGGATGATGGCAAGAAGATAAACCCATGTAACAGTTTGGAAAGCTTAGAAGCTGTGAGAGTCAGGTGTAATGCCAGTCACTACAGTTACATTCTCTTGTAAATGTGGGATGGAGGGGAAATAATCCGTAATCACAGAATAATGACCCTTCTGAGTGGGAGCCAGGGCACTGGGAGTCAGCACTGGCACAGAGACAGCCTGGGACAACCAGTATGTTTATTGAGAGAAATGAGTCACAAGGTGGCTGAACTGACTTGAATCCACCAATTTTGCTGGGGTTTTTTGTCAGACATCTGTGGGCACTGGCACATGCTGCAGCAAGACCAAGCACGGAATGATGGGTTCTACAGCTAGGTCCCACCTTAGAAACTGATCATAAACTAGAGGCAAGTTTAGAAAGCTACAAGAGGGCTGTGCTGGAGGGCACTGTGAGCAAAGGGGAGGCACAGACGGGCCCCAAATCACAGGGAAGAGCCAAGAAGGGACAGCAGGAGGGACAGCAGCTGAGGAGATGGAGCAGCAATTCCATGTCTGTGACTGCAGGCTACTCCCCAAGCCTTCCCATGATGTCTGGGCCACGTCAGATGATGACACTGGGGGCCTGGAGAAACTCCCTGATGCAACTCCAGCCTACGGCTTTTACTGGAAAAATGTTTGGAGTTTCAGCACTCAGTACACCTGCTTTCCAACTGGCACTCTACCTCCCACTACTCCTGTGTAGGAAAAGGCATTGTTGGATTCCTCACCTCTTAGGACTAGGAACTGAACTGGACATTCCAGAACCGGACATTCCTACTACAAACTATTTTTGCAATGTGGCAAAAGCAAATGAAAGGTTAATGGGAACATTACAAGGGGAAACTGAAAGAACTATTTCCATATTGCTTTGAGGAACAGTTGATCTGTAACGAGAGATCCAGTTATTCAGTGAGAAATGTAGCTGGGAAGTCCAGCTACAAAGGTAAAAAATGTTGGGCAAAAATCAAGCAGCCAGTGGAGTGACCTAATTGCATGAAAGCATGGCTCATTGGTCCCAATTACAGTGGTTTGTACTAACAAAAGGTGATCTCTAGCCTGCAGAGTCTATAATCTAATCTGAGATTCAGTGCAACCATGAAAATGGAGGAAAATGGGAGAGTAATGTAAAACATGATTAAGACTTTGCTAAGCAAATATAATCAGAGCACTTACACAGAGAAGTGGTTGAGTGTTTTGAGCAGGTGGGGCGAGTTCTGGTCTTGCATGAGGGCTTCATACCTTTCTTCCACTTCTGGAAAGCCCCTCGAACCAGAGGTGCTGTTTCTCCCTTTCTCCTGGTGCTGTCTACTTCCTCCGGCCAGGCGATGTTTCCAGCAGGGTGAGTCCGACCGTCCTACTGTGGCAAGGGCTGTCTGTCCCTGGGCAGGAATGGAGCGAGCCTTTAGCGCGGTCATTTCCAATGGCACGCCATCCCGTGTGTACCGCGGGCAGCAGGTCTGCGGGCGGGACAGCACCGTCCTGCCCCTAAACCTAGGCTCGGGCTCATGGGCGGTCCAACAGGAGATGCTGGTACCGCGCCGTGGGGCCGGAGGGGCTGTTGAGACCCCGCTGCTAGCGCGCTTCATTCTCCTAAAAAGGCGATCAGTGCTTTAGCAAACACGACTCCTGCCGTGCTCCAGGGGCGCACCAGCTGCCACCAGGCTCATGGCACCCTTGAACGGGCCGGGAGGTGCATCGGGGCGGGGTGAGGGGAGGCTCGGGCGCTTTTGCAGTTTGCTGTACCACACCTCAGTCTTGCCTCCCCCGGGCTCGGGAGGCTGCC
>NW_008239553.1:21201030-21320107 GCF_000691975.1 Corvus brachyrhynchos
CAGGCGAGGAGCCCCGCCAGCGTCTGCCGGGAGGCGAGCAATGCCGAGGCGTCGGGTGGCGGTCCACCGCCAGTACATCTTCCGTAGCGACGGATAGAAGTTCAGCTGTATATAGGGTATCTAAAGAGAGGAATTATTTTTCGTGAGAAAAGGAGCCTGATCTAGTGACCTTGTTTTAATAGCCTTAGCCCCCGAGCTTCAACATTCGTGAGGTGTTTTGTTTGCTGTACTCTGTACTAAGATAGCCGAGAAGGTAAATGTTCATACTGTCAGTGTCAAGTCATATAATAGCTAGCAAAACGTATGGGAAATTAATCGTGCTGTCTGCTTAATTGAAATACGAGGTGTTGATCTTCTATGGCTTCTCCTGCTTACTCTGTGTCTCTGTACTCTAGCAACCGTGAGGTAGGCAAAACACACATCTCTGGCAGCTGGCCGTTCCAAAAGCTGCTCCGCTCTGTTAGTGGCTTGTTAGTGCGGCACCGACAGTAGCCAGAAGGGCAGTTCAGTCTCACCAGGCTGGGCAGCGTGTGGCTCTGCCAGCCCCTGCATCGCAGGCAGGCGAAAAGGACCCTGTGTGCGGCTCGCCTTTTCAGCCGGCCTCCAACCCCTCTCCTGTGAGCTGCGCTTTCGATGTGAGCTCCTCCGAGTCTTGTGAACAGCTGAAATTAGGACATGAAGCAGTCTTTAGACATGTTCCTAAAGCGCAGGTGACAGGCTACCTTCCTTCTCCCTAATGACACCTACTTTTAGCAAAGCGACCCGCGGTGTGTATTCTTCTGGCTTTGACAGTGCTCTGGCCAAATGCTTTGAAATGCTTTGAATTTACCAGCTACTGACACCTCAGCCAGTATTTGTTTGTTTATTTATTTACTTACTTAATTTCTCCATGAGTGCTTGTTTCTAAATGTGATTGCAGATGAGGCTAAAAATAAGGGCAAGAAAATTCAATAAAAGATTTAAAACAAAGCTCATGCCTTTCTTGAATTCAGCAGGGCAAAGTGGGTCAGCTGGTGATTTCTGAAGAACCAAATTGATCCCAGTCGTAGTCTTTGTTCTAACACTCTCTCAAATGAGCACACAAAATATTTCAACCTCTTGATTAGCATCATCTAAAGCAATTATTTCTGTAGTTTCATATTTTGCTACACACAACAAAAGATGTATCATGCCCAAAGGCTGCAAGCGAGCGGTAAGTGATTTATGTTAAATGTGCTTCACGGACTTTGTCATTTTAGTTCCAGAACCTGGACAAATGAGTGAATACACTATAACCTAATGCAGCCAAGATTTGGTTTCTGACAAAGGAGGCTAAACTTGCAACTCACTAATATGCCAAAAATAAAGCATGTTATTTTAAGCTGTGCATTTTTCCATCGATTGTTGGCAAAAGAGACTTAGGTAAAAATGCCTGTTTATACAATTAAATGTTTGCCCCTGGAGAAAGTCACTATGCTTTTTTTTTAAAATCATGGTTCCTCTTTCTCCCCTTGTGTAGTCCAAGATGAAGGGCTCCAGACCACACAAACGTGGTGATTATTAACTGCTCCAACAATTAGCACTTGAACAACCAGCCTGCAGGAGGGAACGGCCTGTGCTTTGTATTACCTGCAGAGCTACGTGCAATGTATCTGCTAGATCTGGGGGAAAGCTTTCAGTTGTGCATTCTTGCAAAATTGTGTGTACTTTTTAATACAAATGAAAACTGTGTATTGCATTTAACTGGTCCATGTGCATGTAATACACAATTCTTCTATAAACTGGACTAAGAATCTAATCAGTGAGGTGAATGACTAATATACAAAAGGTGGTAAGAATAATTTTATTGGATTATTAAATAGCATGTCTTCTCTTCAACCATTACAAATTTGTAGATACTACATGAATGACAATACATAATTTCTTTTTTGTTGCCCGTATGATATATTTACACATGCAGTTAGTACCGATGCCATGCTACATTTTGTTAACAGCATTTTGTTGTTTACTAGATTCAAAATGTGAGCATTTCATTTTCTGTAGGAAAATACCTCTAGGTGGGTGGAACTCGTGTACTAATCTGCGCTCAGAAGGTTGAAATTATTAACATTTCAGGCCAGGCTCCCGGAGCATGTTCCCTTTTCTTCCTTAGTACCCATCATCACAGCAATGAATTTCTATCAGGAAAGTGTTTGTTTTAAATTTTTTTTTAATGTAAGAAAAAAGAATATACATCTAGATGGAGCAGCCTAATGATAACGGCTAAAACTCATGAAACTCAATGGCATTTACTGTCGATACCACTTGGAAAAGCAAACATTACAAAAATATTTGGAAGCCAAGCATAAGTAGGATTTCAGCACAGTGATTTTTTTTTCTGGCATAGATTATCTGCAGAGTTATGAAATGATAACATCGCTTTATGATGAAAGAGTTGGTGCTATGAGCGAATTATTTCATTTGGATTCTGTAATGCTTGAAAGGCCATGGAACTATTTTATTCTCAACATAAATAATCTGTACACATCTTGTGACATTAACATTGTGACATCTGACAAAGACTTTACAAATGCAACTTCAATTTAAAATTGTACATTCATTTTCAAATTGTACATATTTCTTTCTTTCTTACACAGAAAATTGCAATGGGGCACAATAAATATACTGTAATCCAACTGCAGTCTCCAATTCCATACTGACTCAAGATCAACCAGAGTTAAAACCCAAAGTTAATCATCCATGATCATCCAAGAAGGTAAAAGGTGCAGGATACAAACTGCACTGCAGAGAAAAAAAAGGCAAACTGGAGTTTGATAAAAAAAACAAAGCTAAGATATTAAGGTAAAATTCCAGTGTCACTGTTTAAAATAAACATACAGAAAAGGAGTATGCAGGGCATGGGCGCACACACATGAGACACATTATCCTTGCATGAAAGGTGTGAGCAGTAAAAAAACCCGAAAGGCGGTGAGTCACTGCGAGGAGGGTGGCCAGTTGCTGTTCACTAGAAAGCTGCAGGCATCTTGCCACTTAGGACTTGTTGGCTGAGCCAGAGGAGCGGCGCAGTTTCATGGACATGCGGCTCTTGCTAGTCCGAGGAGACATTGGAGAGGCTAAGTCTGTTCCATCCACCTGTGCTGTTGCTGCTGCTGGAGTTTCTCCCAGCTGAGTCTCTGGGCAGAAGCCTGCAGAGGACAGCAAGAACCAGACGGGTCAGTGCTGCCTTCTGCATTTGCAGCACAGGATCTCTTAGCAAGGAGCAGAGAGGAATTTCAGTGCTGCTGTCACTGCCACAGCATCTCCTAGCCCTTTACCAGCTGTGGTTGATGATATTGCTCATGGAATTAGCAAATGCTACAAATCTACCTCTAGAGAAAAGATGACTCCAGAAACCACTGAGCTATGGGACTGCAGAACCCCCTCGGCTCTGAGCAACTGAGGCAGCACTGAAGTGGGAAACGTTCTCCCGCTAACCAGGAAAACAAACAGCTCCAGTTCCCTTGCAGGGATGGGGAATCATTAGTCAAACCACAACCCAGAAGAATCCAGTCTTTAATGAGAACACGAAGGTTAACAGCTCATTGCACATGAAGGGAGCTCTAGGAATGCTGCTGAAGAGGTGGAGTGAATTGGGGGCCAACTGAGAGAGCAAAACATCTTCTCCCATCCCAACTTTAGTTGGTGCTTCAAAAGACAAATTTCTACAGGGCCCACAAGGCAGAAGCTTGAACAGATTGTACTAAGTGGATGCACTATACGTTAACGTTTCTTTGTAAAAGGAACAAGATGAATTTGAGACAATGATGTGTAATGCATTAGCCCAGTGAGCTACACTCCAGTGGCCCCAGAGTCCTCATTGCAAGGGGACAAGGCTCTTTCCTACAAACAGCCTGTCTCCAAATCTTCTTCCACAGAAGTACAAAAGGAAAAGGAGAAAATATGAAATCAAAATTACATTCTCCTTCCCATAACACAGAAAATTAATACTATGAATTCCCATCCATAAAACTAAACTGCATTTTCATTAGCCATTTACAGAAACTGACAGTGTGATTGAACTCAACTACCTCAGTTGACTCTGAAGGCTTCTGACCCATATAAATTAGAGACAGAAGCCTAGTCCTGCAGGTGTCAATGGGGAAACCCCTGTGGACTGAAGTAAGCCAGAAATCACTTGCTATTTCTTCCACATCATGCTATTAACTGGTAATTTTTTTAAAATAATAATGCAATAATCAGAACTGAAGGTCTCTCTGCCTCAGTATACGTTTCACATACAAAGGGTGCAAAAGTCATTCAAACCTGGTCATGATTTATTTTGAAAAAGTCCTCTAAAATCGAATGAGGTCATAAGGTAAGAAGTCTAGGAGCACATTTAAAAGATTGTTATAAACCTGTGGTATTTAGCAACCTGGCTGTTTTCCTCACCTGGTCCCTCACCTGCCTGCTCCAGAGCAACAGCATGGTACTTTCTATCTTCAAACTGACACGACCCATCAGAGTGACAGGGGAGAGAAAGGGCTGTTATTTGTTCCCCAGCTGGTGACAGTAATTTTGTTCATGAACTAGGTACTTCACTGCCAAACAATCTGGAAAAGCATGATAATGCCTGACTCACTGCGCCTTATAGAAAAAGGCAAGCAGGGAAACATGCATTTGCATTTTCTGAAATTCTATCTTGTTCTGATTTTACAAGAAATTAAAGCATTTCAAATGGTGGAAATTAGAGAATAGAAAATAACCGTTGTTGTTTTGCACAGCATACCATTCACAGCTAGCGTGAAAGACCTTCCGTTTCAAGCCTTTGCCCTTTACCTTGATGTGGCCAATGCTTTCTAGTGGAGGTTTTGGAAGGAGAAGAAATATCACAGCATTTCTTTCTTTGTTGAGAATGAAGAAGTGATGAGGAAGGAGGAGTGGAAAGAAGTGAGGAAGGGGGAGGAGAAAAGATAAAAGATAACAGGTGTGAGACATGAGACACGAACCGCAGAGATTGAAGGGTATTAACAGATGAGCACAGAAAACGGAATTTCGAATTTCATTATGCAATTGCTGCTCATGCTACAGGTTAAAGAGAGTGATGAGTTAGTTATGTGCAATGAAGCAACAGCTCTGAAATCCAGCATCATACTTACCAACTAAGCATTACAAGAAAAAAAAGGAAGGGAGAGAGAAAGAAAAGAATTCTATAACATTATCCAGATCCAGCAACCTTATTAATAGTGACTGAGATACATCCTAAACACTGTCTGAAATGCTTGCTTAACATCTGTGAAAACAGCTAAATACTCACACACATACACACAGTTGAGAAGGAAAAACAAATGGCAACTTGATATATGGCTTCTGCTCCCCAGCTGTTTCACCAAATATTTTAAAATTATAGCCAGTCTTAACATGAGACTCCTGAAATCATGTAAAGAAGAAAAAGCAGCTAGTTTTAAGCTAGTTAGTCTGCATTGAAGGGTTAAACCCTAGTGTGAAATTTTATCATGTGCTGTTGGATAAAGAAAACCTCAGTCTGCCCTATTATTTCAATTAAAGTATTATTCCAGTCGTACCTTAAAATTTTGTTTCTGATTCCTGCAGACAAAAGCACAAATTCACATTTAACCACATTTTTTTAAAGAAACTTAGAGCCATTGAAGAACAGAAGTCATGTAAAGTGATTTTCACATCTGAACATACCACACCAGAAGAGTGAAGAATAACAGTACTTAAAATATATTTAAAGTCTGACAGAAATTAACAGATTAATTAGTAACTAAATTTCTTTGGATTTTAGATAAGCATATATATACATACATACGCTCATACACACATGTGGATATTAAACATGGTATATAAAAATTTTGCAGGTTTTGCTTCCCCTTCAGAGTTTTAAAATTTTCACTCTAAAATGCTATTATCTTTATCTCTCTCCACAATTGTCCTGGTTCTGGTCAGGACAGGGTTAATTTTTGCAGTAGCCAGGAGGAGGTATGGCTGGGACCTGGAGGTTATTCTGTACCACCTTGTGTCATTTTCTGGGGAAGGGCTCACTTCTGGGTCAGTGCAGTGTGGTGCAGGAAGTGGTTGGGTATTACTGGGAGGGGTGTTTGCTTCCTACATCAAATTGTTCACTTCTTTCTTGTACCCTCTGTCATTAGCACTGTTGTTGTTACTGTGTTTTCTCATCTCATTGCTGTTTCCAGTAAAGATAGTTCTTATCTCTCGAGCTTTACCTTTTATGCCTCCAATTCTCCTCTCCAGCCTGCTAAGGGGAAGGGGAGTGGGAGTGATGGAGCAGCACATGGTTTGGAGTGGTTTCAGTGGGAACACTGAATCGGAGAATACCATTCCTAAAACACAACAGCCTTCTTTGGTGCCCAGTGTGAGGCACAAAGGGTTGAGATAACAACAGATCTGCCCACAGTGAGTTGAAAACAAATTTTATCTAATCTGATTTGATTTGTTGTATTAGATCTAGATCTACTGGTCACAGTGTTGCTTGGTCTGCTCATGTGGGTGCGGTACCTAACCCTGTGCGTGTTTCTGTATATGCACTATGTGCTCATAGAGCAGGGAGAGGAATCAGGATTGCTTTGTTGCTGCGCTATGGGGTATCAGTTCATGACATGGTAAGATAAAGGGCAATGAGGGTAATTTGGGATGTGTATTCAGCATTGCTCTCCTATCCTTACTCAGGCACTAGCTCTGGGAGTCCATTAACAATCAAACCCAGTCTGTGGGAAGAACAGGGGGGATGACTTTCCCCAGCTTTTCACCTCCTTTTTCTCCTTCAGACCTGTTAAAACATCCTGCTGGATGTTAAGGAAAGCATGTCCTTGTTGCTAAGTCTGCCATATCTCCTCAGTGCAGTCTACACCGTGTTTAGAGTAGGTCAGGAGTCAGAGATTTCTAGGGAGGTCATTCAGAGATCTGCCCTGAGGGTGGATAGTCATGAGTGGATGGAACTTGGAGAAAATGTCCCCAGTTTTGGGGAAAATTCTTTGCTCCAATGGTTTGGCAGTTCACCTGCATGACCCTGATAAAGTGACAGAATATTTGCAAGGAGAATGCTGTGGCAGCTCCAAAGAGGAGCAATACAGAAGAAGTGTGTGCATCTACATGATGTACTTTTACAGCCAACTTCTCTACCCGGGCAGTGATGTCTTGCCATAGTTCAGTTGCTCAGATGGTTTCCTTTTGCACTGCCAATCGCTCTTTTTCCATCGTTCTAGCCACCCCCCAGAGCATTTGCCACCATCCATGAGTCAGTGTAGAGGCAGAATGCTGGCCATTCCTCTTGTTCAGTGACATGTGAAGCCAGCTGGATGGCTTTCAGCTCTGCACCCTGACTTGATCCACCTTGTCCCTCAATATCTTCTGTGACTCGCCATGTAGGACTCCATACATCACCCTTCCATTTTCGATGTATCCCTACAAAATGCTAGGAACCATCAATGAAGAGAGTGTATCCTTTTTCATTTTCTGGTAGCTGATAATATGGGGGGGTTGGAGTTGGGCTACTGAAGAACACTGCAACAATGGACAGGTGGATCAGGTTGCCAAGATTAAAGTGTCTCAGGTGGATCTGGACTGGCAACATAAGGGTGAATTATTTCTGACTTGGTGGGCCCATAACACCTCAGGTCATGGGCTTGTGATTGAGTGGTGGACACTATATCCTAGGTTATCCGTAACTGTGAAACATGCACTGCAATCAGCCAGGCTAAATGGGTAAAGCCTCTTTGGTGTGGGGGACGATGGTTGAAATATAAATGTGATGAGGCCTGGCAGATTGATTACATCGTACTCCCACAAATCTGCCTAGGCAAGCGCCATGTGCTGACAATGGTGGAGGCAACCACTGGATGGCTGGAGACGCACCCTGTGCCTCATATCACTGGCCAGAACACCATCCTTGAAGAACAGCTAATGTGGTGACATAGCACCCCCAAAAGAATTGAGTTCGACAATGGGACTCATTTCAAAAATATCCTCATCGACACCTGGGCCAGCATGATATTGAATGGGTACATCACATTCTGTATCCTGCGCCAGTCTCTGGGAAAATGAAACAGTACAATGGACTATTAAAAACCACATTGAAAGCAACGGGTGGTGTGACCTTCAAACACTGGGATCTGCCTTCAGCACAGGCCCCCTGGTTAGTTAACACCAGACGATCTACCTTGCTGGCCCTGCCCAATCAAAACCTCCCTGTACCTCCCTGTGGAGCACATGAGAAATGTGTTAGGGAAGACAGTTTGGATTAGTCCTGCCTCAAGCAAAGGCAAACCCATCCATGGGATTGTTTTTGCTCAAGGACCTGGGTGCACTTGATGGGTGATGCAGTGGAACAGGGAAACACAATGTGTACCTCCAGGGAGTTTGATTTTTGGGTTAGAACAGTCTGTAATATTGAATTGTACAAAAGTGGTTGCTGAATGACACTGCCACCGTATGCCAGAACTACCATGGACAATGAGTATGAACTGCACCAATTGTGAGCTCCTGGTGCAGCTTGCTTATTTGACAAGTGACAAATACCACCTGACAGCACACCAGCCCTCCTGCCCTGGAAGATATCTAGGACAGATTGAACCCACAGTCATTGACTAATGGAAGTCAACAGACACCTTGGAGGGATGGTCATTGACTATGGAAATGATACTCATGCTTACGCATATAGCTGGAAGGTGTAGGATCTGTGTATCAGCAAAGGATGATGGAGATGGTATAGAGTAAGGGGTGAAAAATGTCCTGGTTCTGGCCAGGACAGGGTTGATTTCTGCAGTAGCCAGAAGGGGGCATAGCCAGGACACATAGGTTATTCTAGATGACTTTTTCCAGGTATGGGGGAAGGGCTCGCTTCCAGATCAGTGTAGCATGGCAGAGGGAACAGTCGGGTATTGTTAGAGATGGGGTATGTCTGTGCCCATGTGAATTGTTTGCCTCTTTCTTGTACCTTCTGCTGCTGTTCATTTTCTTATCTCATTGCTGTTTCCAGTAAATTGTTGTTATCTCATCCCATGCCTTTTATGACTCCAGTTCTCCTCTCCAGCCCACCGAGGAGAGGGAGAGGGGGAGTGATCAAGTGGCACATGGTTTGGAGTGGTTTCAGTGGGAACACTGAATTGGAAAATACCATTCTTAAACCACAACAACAAAATACTTAGTTATCTAAAATATAAACATAGGGTTATATATGAAGGCTTTATGGACAAATGATGTGAAGCCAGAAAGTTCTATTAAAAAAATAAAATAGATATCTGTGGATTCTTAAGAGGCTGAAAAACATTAGGAAGTGATCCGTATTTTTCTCCTCTTAGGTTTGACAAGTGACAAATACCATAGTCTGATGAGCTATGATATTTTGGGGCCATAATGCAAAGCTACTTCAATTGCTTCTAAACTAGGAGGTGGGTCAACAAAGTTGAAATGCGACATTTTTCACACTCCATTTGAAAAATTTTAGAATCTTTTAATGATAGTATGTCGGTTATTTGACTCAGAAATTAACTATTTAAAATGGAATCCTAACTATACAAAGATTAAATTAGAAGTGAGGTGAGATGGAGGAATCTGGAGGTATCATAACATATGCACTGCCATGACTAATCTCGCTCATCAGTGCTGACTTTCCAAGGTGAAAAATTCACCAAGGAGAAGCCTGACAGGTTGCTGCATGGTAAAACTACTCTAAGCACTTCCAGCTTTATCACACATTGTTGTCTCGATCAGTGCAGTCCTGAGTGCTGTTTCTGAAAATGACCACAGAGTAAAATACAATTTGTGCATGTTGGTAAATTTTGATGGTCTTCTAAGATACTTCACCACGTCCCATCTGACCTTCAGGAAGAGGGCAATTATTTTTGTACAGCTTATGCCCTTCACCACTCTTACAAATTTCAGTCCAAATCTGGCCAGGTTGTCTGTCATGCTCAGCAGCTTTGCTAGAGTCAAGTCAATCAAATCTCTCACTAATTTTGTGAAATGAGGAAAGGAAGTGAGAGCAGATTTAGAAAGACTGCAAAAGCAGCTGCAAAGCAAGGCAAAAAGGTGAGGAAGAGATGGTCTAAAGGCCTGAGAGACCAGAACTGGGTAGAAGAGAAAGAACTAAGAGGCATGAGAAAGAACACAGCAAAAAAGATTAAGTTTATGGCAAAACAGCAGCCAAGTCCAAGGCCAGTGAATAATGCTCTTCAGAACCTAGACTGAACCATGTGTGTTAGGTAAGCCTATTTCCCTCTGTCAGCCTACAGTGAAACCCACTGGCAAAATTCCCAGTCTTTCCACTACAGAAATTCAGGCAGAGCTAAGAGAGCTTACCATTCCTACCTACTACTGTCCTACCTCAGTCTGCAGGAAGTGGTGGTGCTAGAGGTTGCAGTTTGCTTATGTATCCTGTTAATCAGTGTTACAGAATTTGTTTTGCCCTATACTTTATAACAAAAATGGAAGTAATTACACAAGGCAAATGTCACAAGAAAATAAAGTCAAAAATTCAAAAACTAGGAAAAGTCAGGATTAAAATTTAGTTTTGTCCCCTTGTGTGTATGCATGGGATGCTCTTTAATTGAACAATCCTACTCTTTTTTTTTTCAGTAGATCCATTTCATTAAATGTAGGAAGTTGATCTGTTTGGGTTTCTAGCAGTCCACACCGAATTTACTGTCTCAAAATGCTGAGTGGACCTTCACCCAAGTAGTTGACTTTAGGACAATAGTTCAGAAATGCTTCAGCTGTTCCAATACGAATTCTGTGGAAAATGTCTGTAAGTTTTGAGCTTTTGCTCTGATTTGGAATAAAAAAAAGGCCTTCTTAAGTTTGGACTGGAGAAGAGATAATGAGAAATTCTTCCAACCCTGCCAGGCGCAGAACCCTCACTTCTGTATTTCAGCTCCACTTCCAATCACAAACCACCACCACCACGTGTTACTCAGATCCTTCTACAGTGACAAAAGCACCATCATTCTCATCTGCGAAGGGGTAGTACAGGGACAAAAGGATTATTAGTTTCACCATTTTGCACCAAGGAAGCAGCGGAAGAAAATGCAAGCTGTTGAACTTGATCTTTAATTGTGCAATGCTAAAGCATCATTACCTCTACATTCTCCTGCTTCCCTGCCTGTATGGTGGCAACCCCACTTACTTTGGGAGTGGGGCAGCAGAACTGTTCTGAATGCAGGCTTGAAAATACAGGGATGATTGTTGGGGCCAAAAAGCCTGATGCTTTTGTCACAAGGAAAATACTACGATTAATGTAGAAGGGCCTCTTCTTTAGAAAATTTACTGTAAAAAGGTACTAGTCTTAGTAGGAAGAAAGGGAACAAAAGAAGACAGAAAAAACAAACCCAAGACATTTTAAAGATCAGAATCTTAGCATCATGAGGTCAATATGTTCTTCAATATAATTGAGCTTATCATTGACAGTTCCCTCAACCTATTCTGGTGTCACAGAGATCTGGTTCACTCAATATCTGCATAGGATGAGTTACTCTATTTAGCAGAGTATTTGCAGTTACTCAATTTAACAGGAACAGCACAAGGTAAAAAACACAGAGGCAACTGAATTGCATTCTGTGATTAAGTACAGGTAAATCTCAATTTCTTTAAATGTACACATTCACTACATTGGTCAGGTTCCCAAACATGGGAAGGTAGATTTGTCAGAAGCAAACTAAGCTTCTAGATAAAACAGCAGCTGCCACAATCACATTGTACTGAACGGTAGTCACAGAAAAAAGGAACAGCCTTTGCTGATGTCTGAGCCTTTGATAAAATAAGTCCATCTGAGAAAATACAGTTTGTTACTGAATGGCATGTTCTCTATTTGCTCTAATTCTCATAGCTCAAATGAAAAAAAAAGGCCAATGGGTCACAACAACAACAACAAAATGATAACACCTGGTGATGGGCTGTAGCAGCCTCATAGTTTGTAAGACCTACCTTAGATGAAAAAAGGTATAGAATATTTTATAAAATTAAACATATTCAGCAGTTGTAATCTTGGAGATCATGATCCAATAAAAGAATTAAGTCTGTAATATCTAAAATGTAGATTTTTTTCTTAGTCTCTTCTGGTCAATTATTTTTTATTAAAAGAAGCCCCATAAATAAATGAAATATTTTGTATTTAAAAAAAATGTAAAGTATTCTTAGAAGTTGGTTAGAAATTTTCAGATGACATGGACACATCTGGTAGGAAGCTTGCACAGTTTTGTCTGAGTCATCTTGAGGGTGATGAATGCATGTGGGTTCCCAGGCAGGACTACAGGACCACTCCTATGTGTAATCCTGGCATGGTTCAGTGCTCTGTACCTCCTTCAAGAAATTCACCTGTTGCAGGGGCCCTGGAAATTTAGGGGTATCTATTTTTTAACAGCACTGCTGGTGGACTCTTCTTGTGATCATTGGTCCATCAGAAATGTGGGTCATCTGCAGCAACGTAGCTCACAGATCTGCCTCTGCTAGAACTGGAAACCAGTGGGTTTCCAGGCTAACCCCAAGCCCTGGGGTAACCTTTCTGGCAGGTGACTGCAGTGTTATTTTATACCTGCCTCAGGCTTTAGAATTTGTGCCCTCTAGAATCAGCTTGGAGGCAGATGGCTCCGTGCTACTCCAGGCACTCTGTCTGGAGCTCAGTATCAGAGTTCCAGGAGCCCCAGATGGAACAGGTGCCAGAGCACCTCCAGCTTCCCCGGGCTGAAATGAAAGCTGAGAGTCAGGCAGATGCGGGGCCAGGTTGAATCTGATGCTGGGTCACACTGTGCTGGCATGTCTGTCCTAGGAAGCTGCTGGCTGCTCCTGACACTGATGTCTCGGTCAGTTCCACTGCACAGTGCAAGGTCCAGAAGAATGTGGCTCCCAGGACAGGACATCGTGTTTCATGGTATGCAGACACACATGCAAGTGTGCAGATGTGAAACATATCACAAGCTCCTATTAATGAGATTCCTACAGAAAATTTATTAACTTTGATAGAAAGGTTAAGTTAAAATCAAGTTTCTAAAAAATCATAACCTCATTTCAGATCATGCTAGAAAATACCAAATTTAAAAGAATACAAGAATTGCCACTGTAGAGCAGTGTACTCTGGTGCACCAAACTAGCACAGAAAAGCAGCTTTGCTTCACCCTGAAAAAATGAGTTAGAGGAAGAGGGCAGAACGACTTGGCTTGGAATGAGACTTCTGAAAATGAATAGACAGAACTTCTACAAGTGCACTAGAATATAGAATATATACTATACAAAAAAGCCATACAAAAATGTCTGGTGCTGAATATTCACTAGGTCCATTAGGCAGGAAATGTGGCAAGGACTGGTATCCCTGGTTATTGTTTTTAATGTTTATTTGTTTTTAATGTTTATTTGTTTTTAATGTTTCTAGTTACAGATTTTTCATATTCAAATGTTTTCATACTTTAAATTATGTAACTAATTTTTATACTGCTTTAGTTAAATTACTTACTTTTAATTTTGTTTTCCTTTGGTCTCAGCTATTTCCACTAGCATAATTATACCACTTACTATACTTTGAAACTGCACCTCATTTCTAGTTATTGTTTATACTTTAAAGTAAAGGAGCCTCAACATTTTAACATCTCTCAGTCTTCTTTCTGTAGTCCTATAATAATTCTTGTATAATTTAGAATTGATTTCTGTATATAATTTTGGAATTGAAAAACAAATTTTCAGATAACAACTTGCCAAATTATTCTTACAAAATTTATTTAATTTAGATTTACAGTTTTTCCATGGAAGCACTTTGATTATCATTAAATAAGGTTTTTCTGAACAGGGAATTTCAAGTGTTACACATTTTTCTTCTCCATCTCTCCTAGGTTATCACTGCAGAATGTCTTACAACATGAATGAAAGACAGTACAGGGTACAAAACACACCACTGCCATCCAGTACTACTTGTTCATGCTGAGAAACAAAGGCCAACACAATAAAGTGTTACTCATTCAACAACTGTCTCTATCATTAGTTACCTTAATCCCAGAACCAGTGTTAGTGCTTCATGCAGACCTGAGGTTAGTAAAAGACTAAAACTTTTAGATGATGTAGTGGTCATTTTTCAATCAGTGTGAAATTCTTTTTAGTGTGAACAAGGGCAACAAGGAAAGTTTGCATACAATTTGGTTACAAGCTTAGTGCTCTAGTAAAAGTAAGAGGAACAAAGGGTTTTTTTGGACACTTTGTCTTACCTTCAGATAAACAGAACTGATATTTAATGATCTAAAAAGAGGGGAAATAAAATAATGAAATAATCATAAGGAGTTCAAGAAATGTCAGAACAGGAAGGCCTTGAGTTACTCATTTTCTTTTACCGATTTTCTTATTAGTAACAAAAAATGCAGTATCCTCTTATAAAACAGGTATTTTACTGGAAGGTAAAAATTACCTTAAAACCAACTTTGTGACTAATAACCTGGGAACAAAATTAAGATTGCGAGGCTCATATTTTCAGTTTAAAACCTTACATTCTAAACATGTAGCGAGCCTTGAAACTTTCTTATGAGGACGGTGTACCTAAAATGTTTCTACCTGAACTAGCCTAAATGCAAGAGTACCAACGTTTCCATGCAGATTTTATACAGGGGATTGTGATAAAATTTGCTGCAAAAATACAGGATCCGGTTGCTATATTAAAGCATCTTGCCAAATCTTAATGCCAAGCATTGGCTCATGATGCCAGAAAATAGAATAAAGATTTAAAGTCAACTTTCCCCACATTCTCAAGCATGTATGTTCTTTCCAACTAATGGTAACTCTTCATGATGTGCAAAGGTCTGAATTTTTAGTCTTTATAAGTAAGGATACTGCATTTCAAGCAAGATTGTATAAGAACTGTTTGTTATTTCTTACCCGTCTCTGAGGGCAAATGGTGATAAGGTGCTGGACAGAAAACCTGAGCAGCAAAATCTTCAAATGTCGTAGGCTCTAGATGATGTTGAACAATTGTTTGCAGGTATCGTGCTCTCTCCTCATAACTGATTTAGCCAAGAATTAAGGATGAATTTATACCACGTACTGTAACTGCTAAATATCAGTATCTAGTAATTCAGAATTCTTGTTTTTGTTAAATATATATCATGCATTTCAGCAACTGTACACAGTTATTTTTAATTCTTTACATGACTGTGATATTGTCTGATGCATTGACATAATATTAAGTGTAAGATAAACATGATTAATGTAAGTCTTTTGATTCAACTGTACTTTTTTCATGTCTGATGCAAAATTTCCTGAAATTGTTTACAAACAACAGCAACTTAAATACTCTCTTAAGTAACTAATTTGCCTGTACTCTGGTCACAACTAAATATAAAAACATTTCAATTTTTAGGAGGTGTAGCATGAAACATACCTTAGCATTAACAAAATAAATGACTTTGCACTTTTCCATAATAAACAGCTTTCATAATCCCTAAACACGCACATAGATGTTTAAGATAAATATAGTGAAATTTCAGTATTGGGAAAAACACCTTGTCAATTATGTCATTAAAACAAGTAAGAATATCTGTAAAGAATCCACAGGACCCTTAAATACTGGTTAACAGGGTGTTGGCAGGGTACTGACAGTAAAATACTGTACTTCTTTTTTCCTGTGTTCTCCCCCTCTAATATGACTGACAAGAGACTGGTATCTTGAAGTGTTGTTTTTGAAGAACCCTCTCCAGGCTTCTTGTTCCAGCAGGCCCAATTGTGCTGTTAGCACAGAGAGAGTGAGAAAAAGAGAGAATATTTCTGCTGTTCATGAAAGCAACTATGGAAATGGCTGTCAAAATGTAGAGCAGCAGGCAGCAACATACAATTATCAAGAAAAACTACCATGCTGACTTCATGTTGTATAGTTGCTCAACTGAGAAATCAGTTAACCTTTTCTCACACAACTTTCAGAGTCCTCCAGCTGGACTCAGTATGTTGAATGAGGGAAACCATCTCCAGTTATCTTACAGAAACACAGAATGATCAGAAATTTACACTGACATTTACACTTGTGCCCACTTTTTTTCCCATATTTTATTTGCAGATAGTGAGATAATTTTCTCCTTACATAGTTCTGTTTTCTGGAAAAATACCCCAAACAAATCAGCATGCTGTGGAGGAATGCACTCAAAATAGGTTTCTTTAAAGTTCTGGGGTTTGATTTCAGGTCTGCTGCTCTTTTTGGGGGAATCAGGGAGAGTGAGGAAACTACCTTTCTGACTCAATTTCACCACCTGTGAAATGGAGATAATACTCATCTTGCACATATTTTTTAGCAATCCAAACATAAAAACTGTATTACATGTGATAAACACTTTTAATTACTAGTGATAATGTTTAAAATAAATAATGACACCATTTTCAGTTATGATAAGCAATTAAATTCCCAACACCAAATTAAAGCTGGAAACAATAATCTTCATATTATCTTACAAAACTACACTTCTACAAATACAGAACTTTTCCTACTAAATTTTTTGCAGTTTTTCCTGTACAATATTTACTGTAGATTTTATAGTCTATCTAAATATGAAAAAAAATAGAGACTATATTATCTGGAAAAAAGTTCCAGTGAATAAAATTATTTCTGTCATATTTCCTTAGACCATAACTTGGTTACATAGTGAAACCGGGAAACAGTTTTCCCTCCAAAATCCATGCTCTGAATTATTTCTGAATCCAGAGACAGCTAAACCACAGCAGAAGCCTCAGTTTGGAGAAGATTTAATAGAAGCACCGGGACAAGAGAAAATATAAAAATCTCCCATTGTATCGATTCTTAGGTTGGGGGATAAACACAGTATTGAGCCTGAACAGAGGACAGTAATATAGCACAGTTTTTAAGAGGCTATGTGTAAGTGGTAGAGGATGAAACTGATGGTTGAAGTCCAAATAATACTACGTATCTCACAACTTGTTGAAAAGCACTTTTTTTTTCATTGGGGGAGATTCACAGCTGCTGAATTTTCTGCAGTTAATAGAGTCCTTTGATTCACAGCAGTGCCCCTTGCACAAAAAATACTGGCCTTTGTGTATTACCAGAAACTAATTTTCTATTTGGCTGAAAAGGGAAAAATGGGGTTATTGCTTCTCCCTCCTACAGAGCTTTTCATTATGCCTGATGCACTCAACTTCTAAGCTCTTCTGAGAAAAAAAAATAACTGAAGAGGCAAGAGGTAGAAAAATGAGCTTGTTAGCACATTAGAAGTGAAGTATCTTGGTGGGCCCTAGAAATTCCCAGTGGTGTGTTAACTTATCACTCTATGCATGCTGGCACTGATAGTCTCCCAATTGATCACTCTCTTTTCGCACCAAAGGTGCTGCCAGGAAGCAAAGGCTGAAGGCCCACAGGAGAACAGGCTGCTATCAAAACAAGCTGTTTTTAAAAGTCTGCTTGAATGGGTAAAATGTTTCATGAAAAAGTAGGGTAGAGACACCTACTTGCTTTTAAAATGCTCTACTTTCAGAGGTCTCTAAAGGAAACCTTTTAGTTTATCCTATTATATCCAAAGCTTATACACAAATAAGGCAAAATGAAGGAAAGTTACTGCTTTGAACATGACAAGGACATTCTCATTCTCCAGCCTTGGTATATATCTCCTAACCAAATACAGAAGTCTTGAGATAGATGCTGACTGAGGACAATAATGATGTTTTTGTTACCCAGTGAAGAGGATATGCTTGTATCAGTTCTAGAAGTCTAATTCAAATGCACACTTAGTACACCCAGAGTAAAGTAATTCAGCTAGCTGGGTTGCTGCTCATCCTAACAATCCACAAAACCATCTGCAGCTTGTTAAAAACAAAACCCACCTTAAAAACAAAACAAAAATCTGAGGCAAATGCTAAGTCCAAAGCTTGCTCTATTCTGCACTAAGAAATTACACACTCTCCTCGGAAGAACTCTGTTTCTGTATTAGAGACTGCATAGATGAGATACTTTTATGTTCTATACATTTATATTTTGAGAACATCCTAGTAATTTTGAAACTCCAATTCTGTATGCTTTTCTAGCTGAGATAATCTAGGGCTACACTGTATTTGAATGCAACTGTCTGCAAGAGTGACCATAAACCCACTGTAGCTAATTTCTACATTACTTCTAATAGGCTAGACATTTATTTCTTTAAAACACTGCTCTCTAGGAAAGACTTATTAGCACTTACCGATTGAGTGGCACATACAAACCCAATGGCTAGTAATAACAGCACAATGCAAGCTGTATCCTTACTTCGAGTGCATGTTGCCACTGGCATCAGCAATTAAGATGGAATGGGAAGGATGCATAGACAAACCAATGGAGAAAGACTGGCACAGAGAGTGACAAAACACTTAAACAACAGTGAGTATTTTGCTTCTGAAGAAGGTGCTAACTGGAACAAAACAGAATGGATAAAAATGTAAGATACACGTTAATTATACAGGCACTTGCCCAAATGTGTCAGCTAAAAACTTGCAGATTCATAACTGCAAAAAGCGTAACAAAAAAAATCTAATTACTTCATTATACTTTCTCAGAAGAAACTATTCTGAAAAATAGAATCAGTACCAGAAGGAATTAGGAATCATATCTTTACAGGTCACTCAGGTTGTAGTCACTCCAGGTAATATTTAATTTGCATTATGATCCCTTTTACTTATTCTCTAAATCTGTAATAATTTATATTAATAATTATCTGAAAAGATCTATTATCTGAAAATACTGTACTTTCCATTATTAGACCTGTTGACTTCCACTTGGGAACAAGCACTGAAACCCTGGCTGTCAGATCACCTACTTCTGCCTAATCTTTCTGAAAAACTTCATCTCATGTCTTCACCTAATAGCTCTCCATCTCTGTTGATTGTATCACTTCCAAGATTCCTATGGCAAAATACATCTGCATCTAGCCATCTACCTGAACAAATTACCTAGGCTCTCACCTCACATCTAAGTTACTGCCATATCCTTTTCTCTGGCCTAAATAAATGCATTTTTAATCCTTTTATAACCTACTCAGAGAACTGCAGAATCCACTTTCTGGATATACTACTTAGATGGTGCATTCTCTCATATATTGCCACCAATCTGCCACTCCCTAGCACAAATGCAGGCTACTGATTTGAACTTGATAGCCCACACCTATTCCATCAATTTTACCAAAACCACTTGCCTCCAGTCACTTAATGCAGTCACTCTCACCAATCTTGACATTTTTGGAAAGGCACTTTTGCACTTTCTTCTATGTGTCTTCTTACGTGTGGCATCAGGTCTCTGCAAGTGTCCACAAACAATCCCCTCCACAAACTCTCCCTTTGCTATGATTATTGATTTTTTACAATTTACTGTGTCATTTTGACTACAAATTTTCTTTCCATTCTTCTTTACACTTCTCAGTTTTAGAGCTGACTAAAATGCATTACAATAAATCTATCTAGTATTTTTTAGTTAAGGAGTGGATGCATGATTACTGCTACAGTCATTGATGGAATACCAATCCTAAAATGACATTAACCTGAGGCTGGAAAAAATGAAGAAAAAAAATAGTTTAAACATAGAATAAAATTTCCAAGACTTTATTCAAGGATATAGCACTTCACAACAATGTAATCTATTACCACAACTACTAAGTGTTAGATTCCCAAATGGGCTGGAGAAGAAATTCTACTGCCTGCTCCAAAAACCATTTGATAACAAATGCTTCCTGAGCATGGACTGGAATCTGGGGACTCTCCTCTCCCAGAAAAGTATCATAATGATTAGACTACATAGATGAGCACTTTTCCTGTGATTCAGAAGAAATCTTACTTTATGAAACAACCCTTTCAGCAGTGTCAAAGTAAGACACTTTCATGAAAGCTTTATTCATAAATCTTCCCTCCTCATACTTGCGTATTTGTATATATGTGCAGTATACATGCGCAGTATACCATAATATTACTGTATATTGGTATGTAGATGCTTTGGTTCCAGAGCTAGGAAAAAATGACAAGGTTTTAATGATTGTCCTGATCTTACAAAAAAAGCTAGAACACATAATTCTAAATAGCAAGATGGATTTTTTCAGGTTAAATTACAAACTACTCTCAGAAATACATGTGCAGCTGCATCCCTGGCAGTTCCAACTGTTAGCAAAATCATCTAAGAAGTCAATATATATTGATATGATTGTGGAGAGTATGACTTTGTCAGCCAGGCATTTGGAAAATAATTTAAGACAAGCAGAAACTGAACTGCTGCTCCATCCTTATCTGGAAAATGAAAATCCTGCACCTAGAGATACTTTCTTGTAGGATCAATGGACACCTGCAACAGGTTTTTAATTGCACATATACACAATTTATATAAAAGAGTTTAACAATATTTTAAGAAAAGCTACGTAAAAAGGAACTCTCTTATTTACTACATTTTCCCCTTCAGCAAATTTAGAAGCACACATCATTTTTTATAGAAAAAAACCCCCAAATCTGTAGTATTGTCAACATACAAAAGTGCTCGTGGGATAATAGGGACCAAAGTAAAAAAAGAAACAGTAAAGCACAGTGAATAGCATATGTCGGTAAGAGATTTTAAATTTTTTGCTCTCTGGCCCAAAAAGGTGTGCAAACCTCAGAATTTATTTTATTTGGCACATTTTTCCTAGTAAATTTCAATTCCTGACATCAAAGTGTGAAAGGAGAATTGCCTCCCCTATAAAAATAACAAATACAGGTTAGGATCAAGATTTTAAGCTGAAAGGAAAACTTAGCCCCAGCAGAATTTGACTTCTACAGGAACACTGGACAAAACCCACACATCACAGAAATGGAATTTTTTTCTGGGAAATCTCACTCTAAAAGAAGAGACTGTGCAGTGGTTGTCAAACCAGCTGAACTCATACTGAGTCACAGCAATTTGTAGTCTTTGTTGGCTCTCAGAGTTAAGGATGTAAGTTGGGCTGCTATTGATCCAGTGCTGGAAGCCCTGCAAGTAGCTGCGTTTTGTATGTAGGTGGGTGATGAGTATCAACTGGCCACACTGAGAGGAACAGTTAAAGTTCTCTTATATTCTGAAAAGTTACTCTGTAGAAGTGGTATCATGGTGTTTCCCATTTATTGTATTTCAGTAATTTCCACATCTAGTTTGCACAGTATACAAATAAAGAGGGTTTTTTTCTTCCAGCTGTATCTTCTGTTTACTCAAGTCACCTTGATATCTCAAAGTCAGTCTGGGTTCTTTTTTTTCTTAACTACTACCAATATTGAAAATGGCAAATAAGTATTTAGCTAGGTACATCTGTTTAGGCAGCTATGCTCTAAATGAAAGAAGCTTCTGCACATACAACTGGACTTAGCCACAGCATGAATGATTCATAAGACAGAATTCAGTTAATTCTCTTAATCTCTCATGCAAGTTATTTAGGTTAAAGAGAAAAAAAAATTACTATGCTTGACACTACTAAACAGGTGAAAGAATTAAAAATTTTACAGTCTTTTAAGGTGATTTTTTCCAACTGAACCATATTTTCAAGACAGCTCTTTTGCAATAAAATGCAACAATATATTTTCTTACTCATAAAAATATGAGATAAACCTCAGAGAAATGAAAGGTGTATTTCAAAAGTAAACTTGTTGCATTTGGTGAAAACATTTTAAAACTTCACAAGGGGCTCTACTAATTATCCAAAATCAGTAATTTAGTAAGTAATGTATATGTTACAATCTACTAATTAATGCAGATATCTCTCTAATAAAATGAGAATGTATATGGAAAACAAGTAACAGACCAAGACTGTAGAATTTAAGCAAGCCTAAAATGTATTATCTAGTATATTAAACGACATTCTTTTTCAACTCCAGTTGTAACTGCGAAGGGCTTTTTGAAGCAATTTCTGAGGTATATTTCTTCATGAAGAGAATAAGGGAATATATAATAGATAAATCTATACAAACTAATCCCATCATTCCAGATATTGCAATTTGTTTCCAAAACATAGTTGCATCATTCTTTGAATAAATATAATGAAAATTACTTCTAATTTTTTACACTACTAAACAGTTAAATAAATCTGTGATAAATTAAGTATTATCAGGCACTTTTGCCATTTGGAGGAGTTTTTTGTTTAAGATTATTTATCTTGTAGTTAAAGGAGATAATTTACATTATATCTACTCCATGGTTATATGGTTAAAAGTCCTGCAAGGTAAGTGTAGGCTAGATAAAGTTGCAGCCATTGAGTGTTTCCAAGTCAATGGTATTGTTTTCTGCCTAGTTTACTAACACACTACATATTGAAAGGCATTGACTTTATTTGAATTTATGTAAGAATCTTCATTTTTACAGTGTGGGCAGTTTCAAAATTGCTAAATTACTGCAAGAAATTCTAATTGATGCTTGCATTTTCATTAAAAAACATTTAACATTCTGCAACACTGTCCTTCTAGGAAAATCCTTGTATTGTTTACTTTTATGTTGTTCCACCAGATCTTACAGCTTGCTAAATTCATCAGTGGTTTATAACATCTTCTAGGAAGAAAAAGCTGTGATTCATCAGTGCAGACAAAGCTGGGCTTTAATCCATTTCTATAACCATATTGCCAAGTCTATATTGTTTACATTGCGTCTCAATTAAGAGACAGGCAGGACACCTGGTACTTCTTTATCTAAGTCCCACGGGCTGCCAGATGACTCAAAATCCATAACAGGTGCTAAGGCAGTGTGAGTGGAGCACCATTAACACAAGCTGGAATTGGATAAAATTTGGATTGTGCTTAACCACTTAAAACACTCAATTATGAAATGAAAAATGTAACCACTCTGCACCAAGCTCCTTTACAGAAGGCTTATAAAGATATGTAGAATTAAAGTGCAAGTGAGCTGAACTTAAAATAAATTTTAATTTCAGTATATTCTTTAGAATATGAACTATATAAAAACCAATTATATAAAAAAGTTGGGGTTCTTTTTAAGAAAATCATATAAAAAGAAATACTGAATTAATTATAATTCTCTTCATCTGATTAGGCAGCAAAAATGACAAAAATTATGCTCAGACTTCTAGCAATTTCAAAGTTAAGGGGAAAAAAAATCAAAATAAATACTACTTATCAAATTCTTCAACTCTGTAGAACCCAGAAGTTATTTTATTTTAAGGACTTTGGCAAATGAAAGCATCTTATGGAAGGATTTAAAAACCAAGAAGTTCAAGTGAAAACCTGTATGACAGAAGATACGCCTTTGCACCGAAACATCCCACTGCAGATTTCTTTTCAGCAGTTTTTCATCTAAAGTGACTGAACTACATATTAAGCTTAGACTCTGACAGAACACACTGCATGAGAGAAAAAATGAGTATCAGAAATTTTACAGTGGACAATTACTTAAGAACTATCTGTATCTAAATGTGCAGTAATCCAATTAAGTTTCTATTTAATATTGTAATTATCAAGAACACAATATAGTGATTTTATTACCAGAGTAAGCAGCTACAAAGTACAGTAAACTGTCATTTAAGACAGTGTCAGAGTATCTATGATAAGCAGCACATTGGCTTAAACTAATGCACTATATGCCTCTAGGGAATGACAGGCTCAGAGACTGGGTTTTAACATCAGAATCTATCCATTAATCTCGACTTAAATATAATCTACTCTGCAGTAAGAGGAAGAATGGGCATTCAATGAATTATCTGTTTGAAATATAGCAGGAGCATACTAATACAAACATATAGCAGAAAGTACCAGTTTCGGTACCATTTACAGTGTATTGTTGGTTCTACAAACCATGAACTGCATTTTAACATGGAGTTAAAAAGGAAGATCAAATGGCTAGCAGGATTGGAAGGACAACACTATAACTCTGGCTGGGTGGCTAGATGAATGATGACAGTATTTAAAAATACTCCACTAGTCCATGTTTTAGTAACAGGCTATGGACATGAAAACAAAGCAGTGTAGAAAACCATGCTGAAGCCCATATGTAGGCAGAATTCCCATCCCGACTTAGAGGGAGGATTTGTCTTACTAATGTATCCAAGATGGGAATCAATGAATCTATAAGGTATGTTGTGCTAATTGTTTTGAAGCCCATTACAGCTGCCACTGCTTCAGGCTCTCTCTGGAGTGATGGAGCGCTGATCCTGTGGTCAGACAGAAGCGCTCACCTGGCAGCTGTGGGTTTGCAGGAGGCAGTAGGGGAGGCACAGGGCCACCAGCCATGGGACTGAAGTTTATTAAAGCTGTTGTACCAAACAGACCAACGAGAGATGTTAAGGTGTGGGCTGAAGTGATAACTGCAACAAACATGGAATACTACAGGCCAGAGGGGAACTGCAATCACACAAACTAACTCCTGATGTTGGGAGAGGGATTTATCCTCATTTTGACATCTGGCATTACATCAGTTTTAACTCAAGTAATTAAGGTTGATAGGTGTAAAGAACACGGAAGCAAAACTAGTTCTCTTCTCTCTGGTATTAGCATGAATGCTTAAGCTTACTGTTTTCATGCATTCAAATATTTAAATTTCTACTTTAAATACCTTCTCTGCAAATATAGACATATTAATTGATGAGAAAAACAGCAAGTGTCTTTTCATGAAGAAATCACTACAAACTGCAAAATTACACAAAAATTATATTAGTATTAAATACTGTCCAGTAAAAAAACTGCACATACAGGTACATGTTCATTTGCCATTCCACACTACTAGTAACAAAAGAAACTTCTCTAATGAGAAATTCTGTCATTAATTCCAATATGTCCTTTAATGAACTTTACAACTACCTTTTTAAAATTTTATAGTTAATGAGAAGGTTTTCTCTTTACCTTGGGTTGCTGCAGTACCAATAGCAGATAATCTACTTACAAGTCTCTATGGAGGGCAGCAAAGTCAAGTTTAAAAATCATTTTTAAAACTCAAAGTCAGGCTTCTATTTAAATAGAGAAAACAAATACGAATTTTCAGATATTTCTCTCTTTTTCTATTTTGAACAGCAATTAACAAAGCAGCCCCTTCGCCCTCCTCCCAAATGCTGTCAAGCTGTTGAGAGCAGTCTGCAGCACTACAATGGTACTATTGTGAACACAGCCTGGGCTTCCTTCCCACAGAGAGTTAAGTGGGCAGTTCCTGCTGCCCATGATTGGTGTCCAGTGAAACAATACTTAAGAGCCAGGTTTTATCAGTTCCACGCCAAAGAAGTGAAGCCAGGGAACCCAAGCCTTCATATCATGCTGAACCATATGCCAACCCTGCTGGCCCCTAAGGTTTATCACTAAGAATCAGGATCCATCGTGTCCCCTGTGAAATTTCACTTCACATACCTTCTGTGAAATGCATGGCTTTGCTGAAAACTGACCTTTTTCCACAATTGGCATGAACAGATGGATGGTAACTATGGTTTAGCAAGCCGAAATTAAGTGATTTTCTAATAGCATGCATTCTTCTGTGTTTGTGAGGAGAAGCATTCAGAAGGAGAGAGATGTATTTGTGACCCATGGATCTATTCAGATGCAGTTAATCGGCAATTAAACTATTTTCTCAATGTCTAGAAAGTATATTGAGATTAATTTGATTGGCCAGGCTATGATTAGGACTCATGTCCTTCAGACTGCCATATGGTAATTCCAATTACTGTAACACTAACTTTTAATCCTTGCTTTATGTTAGCTTATTCCATTTTCCTACTACGTCTGTGGCACATACGGAATAAACTAACCTTTGGTGTTATAATTTTGACCCTGGTGAATATTTTTACATGAAGTACATTCAATCTCCAGCTAGATATTTCCACATACCACCAGGTATTATATACAAGCCCTTTTTTCAGTAACTGAAATAACAGACCTGTAGGAGGACAAAGCCAACCAATGTGCTAGTTTCTACTAATCTATTTTTTTTTGGTACCTATCATCTTCTAATCTCTCTGTTGGCACTGGAAAGCATGCCCCAACTGTTTTGATTACCATATGCAGAATGATGCAGAAACAGTTTGCCAATATCTTATTCAACTCATCTGAAAACATTATCTCACGTCCATTACGGTTTTGCCAGTTTTGATTGTTATAAATAATCTCCCACATTTCCTACCAATTTAAATATCAGAATCAACCAAATGCAATGCCATATACTTATTTTTATATATACATGGGTTTTTGTGTTTTAACATACAAATATTGCAAGTTGTTTGCACATCCCTTATCTATTATGAGAATTTATAACAAGAAAGGATTAAATCAATACACAATGCTGGTTTTATGCAATGTAAAAACAGGGCTTAAATAGTTTAAAAACATTTCTTTCTTTACATCTTAGAAATATCAGGAAAAATTGTTTAATCTTCCAGGCTTTTATTCACAGACTTCTGAGAGGCATCAAATAAATCTGTATGAATTTTAACACCTTAAGGGGGCAAGAGCCATAACATTTTAACAAAGGGCTTTTGTTACCCCAAATATTTAATTAATTAATAAGGTTAAGTAGGTATTAACAAAAAACCTGTCACTTTGTGTTACACACAAGGCAATCAACTCTGTGTAACAATGGATTAGTTTATCTTTTTCATTCCAGTTTAAGAACTTGTAGCCTTCTCTCTGCAAATTTTTGTTTAAGAAAGGGATTTATAGACTTCTAAAACACATTTTATAATGAGCAATTTCACTACTAACTTTCAGCTTACAGTATACAAAAATTTTCTCCCTTAAAAATATGTTGTAACAAAGAAAAATTCCCTTCTGTCAAGTGATCTGTACTGACATATCCAGACTCAGAAGTTCTAGGAGGCTGATAAAGCACATCACTGCTTTTCAGGATAGCTCACTGTCCTCCTTCTATGCTAAAGGAGAATGCCACCAGCTTATTTTGTAGAGAAATCAGTAGAACCAATATTTCTCCTTCAGTTGGATAAATTATATTTATGAAAGAATGTAGAAGTAAAAGAATCTAGAATGTATTTTTCCAAACAGTACAAAAATATTTGAGTCTCCCCCACAACTGTCCACAACATTAACAGAGCACTCAGGTCTTTATAAGTGCAATTAATAGTATAAAACTACATTGCTACAGTCAATCAGTTTTGCATACTTGGTATTTTGTGTTTTTACCACTTTGAGGAAAGTCTTAGAGCACTCAGGTCTTTATAAGTACAATTAATAGTATAAAACTACATTACTACAGTCAATCAGTTTTGCATACTTAGTATTTTGTGTTTTTACCACTTTGAGGAAAGTCTCATGCATTTCATTAGGGAAGAGTAGCTAATAAATAAAGTGGTACTACTAATTAAAATATGTTGTAGATATCTTGTGATAACAACAGCATTATTAAACCCATGCGCTTAAACTGCACCTCTTTAACATGTGCTTCAGGCCAGGCAGTTTCACCTCAGTGCCCGTCAAGGTCATGGAGCAGATCTTTCTGGAAGCTATACTAAGACACATGGGAAATAAGGTGGTGATTTGAGACAGCCAACATGGCTGTCCTAAGGACTAATCATGTACAAATTTGGTGGCCTTCTACTACAGTGTTACAGCACTGGTGCATGAGGCAAGAGCAACTGATGTCATCTACCTGGATTTGTGCAAAGCATCTGACACTGTCTGACATGATATCCTTGTCTCTAAATTTGAGAGACATGGATCTGATGGATGGACCACTTGGTGGATCAGGAATTGTCTGGATGATCACACTCAAAGAGTTGTGACCAACAATACAATGTCACGCTTCCACTCACTCCTCAAATTAAAAATGCATGAAAACCAAGTGAAATTTTGTGAAATTATGTTCACTACATGAAAATGTAGCAAATGCAGCAGCTTGGTACACACATCTGCAAGTATTTCTCCAGCAGTTATTTGAAGTGTCTATATGACAAACACTAAGGCAAGAGTTTAAAAGCCTATCACAAATGCTGGCTCAATCAGTTGTCTCTAGTGGCTAAAATCAAAGGCATTTAAAGTGATGCTTTGGAATTATTCATTGCAAAACAATCCTATTCTTTCAACAGGTAACTAATAAATGATGGCTGAGAACAGGCTTGCACTACCTCTGAGGTCCAATTGTTACTCAGAACACTGCCTACTTTTGCTCCCTGGTGTTGCATTTTAACTCTAATTGCATGATCAAGCCAATAAATTGGACTCAGGGGACAAAAAACCCTACAAAAGTACCTACCCTGACAAAACCAGAGGTTTCAAGAAAATGCACTTCAAACAGAACTGAGGCAAGATGAGACAAGCAAAAGGAGAGGTATCAAGGCTTGAAAGACAGTCATTAATACTGACAGATTACTGTAATTCTGGCTGTCAAGGTGATCGATTTAAGCAGCATATGCCAATCAATACTCTTCTCATTTACTGAGCAGCATGAGATATATAGTTAGGCAAGATGTCCCTAAGACAGGATTTCAAACCATACTTAATGAACATAAATAGCACAATTTATGCTTTGGAATCTTAGCTCTTTTTTCATTTAGCCTTTTTTTAATTGGGCAAACTTCAACGTGATGTTATCCATACAAAAATTAATTTAGATTATCCTATTACACTGCATTGTCATTGTGTATACAATTCTTTTAGATAAGATATTTCAAACGGTACTAATTTTCTGTATAACATATTAAAACATTAATCTTGAGTGTGAACATTCTTAAATGCAGCAGTTATTTAACTACTGTGCATTTTGCTTTTTTTGGCATTAGTGGTTTGCCATTCTGAGCACTTTAGCCATTCATGGTCACACAAGTAACTTGGTATTATATCTTCCTGGTGTTTTCCCAGCAATTTTCCTTAAAACAGTCTCTTTTTGTTCAAAAATACTAGTGAAAACACAGGAAAATACATTAATTTGCTGTATTACTTCAGAGGAAAGGTAGTGTAAAGGTAATAAAGATATAGCTATTACAGGCATTGCAAGGAGACACACAGACACACACAAACACAATTCTATAGAGATATATACAGATACAAGACTTTCCTCTTATATTTAGGTTTCTTATCACGTGCAGAAAAATTGTTACATGACTCCTTGAAACTGAAATACCTGAACAGTCCATTTAAACAATCATATACTCGTACACGTCTTGGAAATCTTTGGTTTTTCATGTTGCATCATTGTATGCAGGCATTTCATTTATCAATCACATTTATAATTACTAAAATATCAAATAAGTTGTCAGCGGAACTAGGATTTGGGAGAACAGAACAACTGAGCAATTTGAAGTACAGGAAAGACTGAAAATCATATTCTGTACCTTATGATTCTTGCTTGAACTAGGAAAACAATTTCCACTGCTAAGCAGTAAAATAGGTTTCAGAAATAACTGTATTTTCTTGTGGAAAAAACAGCAGGGGTCATATGATGAACTCATCCATGGCTCTTACTTGAAATCATATCAGATAAGGCTACAATGGCAGGCATCAGGGATGGAATAAATATTCACTGAAATTTTAAATTATTTGTATAAAATACATGAAGTAGTTTTTAAAAAGTTTATCAAGTGTTATTTTAATGTTATCTTCTCAGCTGTGATGACAGAAAAAAAAATGAGGAACAGCTATGTTAAAACCTTATTAAATGTCCTGTATCAAAAATATATCACCAGAAATACAGCAAACTTTGCAGTCTTGGCTTATGGCAGATGAAAAAAATTCTAAACCAGAAAATACTAGAAGAGCAACTATAATTTCATGCATTATTCCTTTCACTACACCAAAACTAAAAGAGTGAGCAATCCTTATGCCCCTCCCCTTTGATACACAGTTGTCATTGATGCAGTATCACTCTATTCACTTTTTTTCTTACAGATGCTCATGGAGCTTTAAGATAGAAAACTTATTGGAAGAAGGGAAACTGGCACTGCCAAAATCAGTGCTATCCAGTTTTAACTTCTAAGTTTCTGTACTAGTGAGAAATCTTCAAAATCCTCATAAGTTACAGTTTGAAAATGCAAATAAAACAAATATTCTTAATTAAGTGAAACAAATGTTGCCAGAAATCTGAAGAATACCCTTTTCTCACTGCATGTCATTAATAAAGAACACTTTCTTCACTTTTCCAGTGCCTGCAATTCTATCTTGAGGCAGGAGATGGTCAAGCAGGCACAACAGACAGCGACACTACCAGTTCTAATAAAACCCTTTCTTGGGGCAGTTGAGTATCACCTCAAGAAAAAAAGCTTTTTCTGAGCAATCAGTTTCTAATACAGAGCAAACTTTTAACAAACCACTCATAGACATTATTCATAAATAAGTTACTGCCTTGTCAGACACCACATGGGATTAATACCTTCCCTTTCTCTGGAAGACAACTGTCAAAAGATTAGTTACAATACATCAAGTACCAACTGATAAGTCATACAATATCAAGAAAGTTAGAAGGATGTCAAATTTTCAGTTTTGATAACAAAGATTAATTTATCTAATCATTCAGATTAAGATTTACTCTATAACATTTTTTAGATGGAATAATTAAAGCAGCATTATTTTTTTTTTTTTGCTATTTAAATTAATTGGTTCATGTGACCAAAAAAAAATCTCCAAAAAGAAACACCAGTTCTTGGCAATAGGTCAAAGGCTGCAGATTATTAGAAAGAAGTGAAAATTATGCTATGATGATTACGGATAAAACAGTCATGCATTTTCCAGGTATTCTAAAATGTCTATAAATTTCAGATTTAAAAGATGTTAAAGAGGATTTCTTACTGTGTGTCTAGCTTCTTACTATGTGTCTTAGGTAGCCTCTGTAATAGGGGAATACTAACTAAGACAGAAAGCACAGTGTCTGAATTGCACTATCTGAAGTGTAGATAGTTTGGAATAATTGTTAACACTCCAGAATTTGTGTACAATGAAAAAAGTGACACTAATTGTTTCACAATTGCAATTTCACTCCCACAAGGTTTCTAGTATTTGTCCTGCTTTGTTGCAATAATTGTAAAAAGCTGAATCATTGAAGGTGCCTACCATGTCAAGATGTACCTCTTGGCATCTGGCTGACATCTGCTGTTTATTCAGGAAGTTCAAATAAAATTTTACATGAAGCCACAATTTCTAATGTTCCAAATATTTAGTATTGATCCATTTCCCACACATAGTTGATTCTGAATTCAGAATGTGACAAAGTGCTTGCTCTGAGACATAAGCCATGAATAAAACTATTCATACAAGAATTTCAATGCAATGTAGTAAATAAAGAATATTTAACAATCCCTAAATATTGGCCTTCTTCTCCATCTTAATGAAAATGTGATTGTTCTCAACATTTAGTTCCATTATTGCACCTGCATTTATGAGTGGTAGAAGTTTTCCTAGCATATATGCAGCTGGAGCATACTCAGGAGATAAGCATGCACTTCTTAAGACAATGGTAAATGCAATGAGAAGAAGAAACACATCAGCTATGAGACAGGGAGGGGGGTTACTGCTGCTTCACTAGCAAGACACCAAAAGTATTTTGTCTTTGTCACCTCCTTCTGTGTGCATGTGTGCCACCTGTTCCTGAGGGGCTACTAGTATAAGAGAGCCAGGCCACCAAAAATTATTGGGGGACCAGAGAACCCCTGAAGCAGAAACTAAAGCAAATTCTACACACCAAAGCAAAAACTCCACCCAAAATAGCAATATTCTCTTCACACAGCTGCAGCAGTGAGCGTGTCAAGAACCAAATAAAGAAGGACACCTGCCATGCATGACTAATGTTTGCCAAAGAATTTAGTAAATTTTTAATCTTAGAACATGACCATACGGAAACATATTATAGTATTCTGAGCAAACAATAAAACCACAGAGCAGATAAAACCTTTAAAAATCATTAACCAAATCAAACCTTCAAAGTGTTTTGCTATCTAAGTATCCTATCAGAAATGTCAAAATCATGTCAGAAAGAGGAAGCTGATTGACAGAATATGTCAGTCTCAGAAAGCTACTTCAGACTGTACAACACATACTAAAAGTTGGAGACGGCAGTAAGAGGGAGATGAGCAGAATTTCTGGTATCCATGCAACCATTATTATACCATTCACACATACTACCATTGCCACATTGTGATTAACAGACCAGCGCATTAAGGAAAAAGTTGCAATCAGGTTACGTGAAGAGGTCTGAATATCCCTGCTGATTACAAATGACAGATGATTTTTTCAGTCAGGTCTGCACTTAGAAAATGCACTGTTTCAGACGGTAGATAAGCTCTCCTTGGAAGTAGGAGGGCCAACCTCAGTGCCAATTTTTTCCCATCCCATACGCAAGCAAATCAACACAGTCTTTAATTAAGAGTTTACAGTGATCTGTCACCACAAGATCTACAATGTGATACTATAAACATTCTTCAAAAGTGGATAAGCATAGGCCTACATATATATCTTTAAGTCTGTACTACGTTAAAAAGTGCCCACCATGTATTACACAGCACCATAAAACAAACCACATACCTGCAGACAGAGAGATATCTGTACACTGATGCTGGCTTTCAAATTAACTATTTCTGCTGGTCTACTACTGTAATAAGAAGAGCTAATACAGAAATGTAGTGCCTGACATCTGTTTTGTTTGACAAGTCTCAAGTACTCTTGTGCCCTTAACATCCACATTCAACTGGATATCATCATCTGAGTTCCTAATAAACTAACACTGCTCAGTATATTAGACACTCATAAGTAAGTAAATGAAGATCAGTTTCAAGAACATCATGTCCAGATTCTCTTTCACTGACACTGTTATGGTCCTGGACTTGTGCAAATCCTTGATCATCAGCTTCAGTTTTCCATTTCATGTACCTTTTGAAACATAGCTTTTTTGTTCCCTTTTCCCTCCCTCTTCAAATGTATTGTTTTCATCACTCTGAGAGCTCTTTTTCTTTGCTCTGGCAATACTCCAACATGAGGAAAGGCCACCTTGATTAGTGAATCCTGTCTGTCTTCTGCAAGAGACATTAATTCCAGTAGTGTCTCCAGAAAAGCTATTTAACCACAGACCATAAAATACGCCTGTTCCCCACACCCTTTAGTCAACTACAAACTTAAAAGCCAGTGGTGAACTGCTGCAGCCATAGCTAAAATATCCCGGAGGAAAAAAGCAGGGGACAATAAAGACAGTCCTTGATGTCTTCAGCTCTGTGCTATCGCAGGAACATAATTAGATTCAACTTTCAAATGTTCCTAGATAACAGACTATGTCCATGTTACAGGAAACATCCACCAGTCTTAGCCATTCTTGTATGAGGGAAATTCCTTCTTGGCCTCAAGTCTGGCCATAGGTTGAACACCAAGAGCATGTCCATGACATTTTTAATCAAGAGGTTTTTAAACTACTGAGACTTAGGCCAGACTTTGAAGTTAGCATTTTTTGCTGTTCTCCAGTGACACAACTGACTCCACCAGAGCCTAATTCAAGCCAGGAAAGTTTGAGGTTTTTTCTAATTTCACACCAAGCAAACAGCTTTTAAAGAACTTCCCACAACCCCATTTTAATTTTTAAATTATTACACCAAACAGTAAATCTAAGATTCTCCAAGCCAGGTGGAAAAAGAATTCCACTGACGACTCAACAAAGCCACCCTTTAGTATTAGTGCCCAGCCAACTGGTACTTCGTAGGCTTACCAAGTGATGACATGAAACCCACCAACCAATGCTACCTAAAATCAGATACACATAATGCTTTCCACTTACCATGCTAACCATACTAGGAGACATATCAGCATTTTAATGGAGGCCACACTATGTCATAAATGACATACTGTGCTTTGATGCATATTAAGAAGTGCAATTTGGAAAACTGAATTAAAAACGCAGTGCACAGTTCTCTGGAACTGGCTGATTCCTAGACATTGAGCCGGCAAGCTACATCCAAGGAATTTAACAAACCTTTCATATTCTGTGAAGTTTAAACCTACAAGTCTGTGGGGTTCTTTTGGTACTGCAAGTTTACTGTTTCAAAGTAAATAGTTTTCCAATTGCTCATCACTATACATCAATATAATGCTCTAAACCATCACTTTTGATGGTTGTTGATGACGATAATACATTTTAAATTCTTTGACTGAGCTACTTGAGTAATGACAGAAAGATCGGACCTTTCCAAACATGAAAATACAATGAATCAACGTGTCATCTACAGAAATGGCACAAACGTCACTTAATGTGATCACATAAAACACATCCATCATTCATCTGTAAATCCATTTCATCATATCTAATCCAAAACTCTGCAAGTATTAACAGTCACCAATAGAAAAAACAGTATTTTAGCAACAATCTATCACATGACAAGTATTAGTATTTACAGCTTGGTTGGAAAATAAGCACAGAATTCTTTTGGATCAAAATTTAAACTTATCTTTCAATTTATGAAATACAAAAACTTCTTGTTGATTTAACTAATAAGTATATAACAGAACTCAATCTTAAATAGGGAAAAGGGTATAAGTGACTGACTTACCTTATGTTTTTTAATTTATGGTTGATAAATCTATTCTTCCAAGAGCAGCCCCTCCAAAAATACAGTTACAACAACAACAACGAGACAGCCTTTTCTGACACATTTACAAAGACACTAACATGATTTCGACATCAACTTTGTATTCTGAGCTGAGTAACAAAATCTGTATGACAGAAGTTTAATAAACTTCTCGCCTTGAAGGAAAGCAGCATTCTTGGAACTCGAAAATAAAACTAAGTCACACTAATACTGGATAAATACCTAATATCTTAAGGAAAGAAGGATTATTAACATCATGATATTGCTATTTTAGAAAGACTACTCACAAAAAAATAATTTTGTTAACAAAAAGTGACAAGTTCATGTTATAAAACATTAGGAACAGGCAATTATTCAACACTTAATCTATTATTTATTTAATTTTAAAAAGGTGGTCTTCATCTGAATGCTCTTCTATGGGTTTAAGTTCCCTAAGGGCACCATCACAATTTAAATACAATATTTTCCCTATATTAATCTAAAAAAAAAAAAGAAAACATGAAGATAATATCTGTAGAGCTGCAAGGGAATGTATATGCCTTGGAAACCATTTGAGTGAAAGGATACAAGTTTTGGTATAATGGGATTAATGATTTCAATGCACGGCTTGCATTTATAGCTGTTGCACGAACCATAATAGGCAGAATTTTTCCATTCACAATAGCACCATCAAAGAGTGGACCAAAAAATGGAACCTGAATAAAAAATTAAGAAGTTCAACATAAAGTAAGATCGTAGCTATAACAATTAGCAATCAACATTAACAATAGAGCACTCAAATATATGTCTTTTTCCCTCCTCATTGCTAGATAATCAAACCAGTTATTGTGTTGCAAGTCAGACCTTTTCTCTTGTGGAAATATACAGCCATATAACTGCTTGATATCCTTGGCAACAGATACCACAGCATTTGAAAAAAATTAAGCAACTATTTGAATACTATGTCTCATCAAAGATCATTTCCAACATCTGCTGCAAAAGTCCTAGGAACAGTCATGCATATGATGTGTATGAAGTTGAAAGGCTAGATGATAATATTGTAGATGGTAGGAAGCAAAAGAAATAATTCAAATCTTAAAAAAATTTTTATCATGGCTCTAGTTCTTAACATGTCTATAAGGACCAACTTACATACAATTATTGGTGTATTGACCCTCACCTCCTATTTTCTCTTTTTTTCTTCTATCTGTTCTTCTTCCTTTCTACATTACCTAAACAAAAAGACTATAAAAGCCCTTTAGAGAAGAAATCCGTGGTGAATGTTTAACCTCTCTGAGGACTAACTGTAAAACCTTATTCGTGAGATCAGTGGAAAACCTCAATATTTAGTATAGCTAGCCCCCAAAAGGTGAACAGAACAGATAGATCTTATGTTTTGGCATCACATTTCTCTCTAATCAATCATCATTTTGCAATTATAAAAAAAAAAAACCAAAAAAGCATTCAGTATTAAGTATCTTCATTTCCTGTACATGTGAATAAAGTTCTGAAGCTGCTGACGTAAAGCAGGAGAAGAGCACCAAAATTTGTGCATCAGCTCAGCAAAGGGAGCAGAGTGTACACTCAATATTCTTCCTGCTAAGAGGAAACAAATGCTGCAAAGGAATTTTAGACCCCTGTATTATTTTTGCCATTAGTCATTTAACGTAGTTTTGAGAATACTGAAATCTAATGGAAGGCACTTTTTTCACATACAAGGACTTATTTTTGGGCTAATAATAATCCCTGTTTTCAGCAGTTTTTGCTTTCCTTCTTAACCTGCATGCTCCCAATAATAGAACTATTTGTACTTAAAGTAGTAAAAGAAAGAATATACTTATTAGTTAAAAACGTAAGTAATCCAACAGTAACAAGACTGATTATCATTTTGGGCCTATCAATAGATAGAGGCAATCATCATAAAGAGGTAATCCTATTTATGTCATACCTCATTTATTAATATTAGTGCTTGTAGTAACAGTTTTAATATTTAAAGTATAGAAATTCATGGCAAGTGACAGCACACACAGAAGTTAGGTAGTACAAAATACTCATGACTACTTTTACTCAGTCAGTGCTCACTACCCTAAACCACTGTTTTAAGAAGAGGGTCAGCACTGACATTTGAGGAACAGTCATTAGAAAGAATGTGTGTTCATATGCCTAAGGGCTGAATGGTCTTGCTTTACTGAACTCATCTCCAAATTCTTGTGTGGAGTTAAGAAGAAAGTAAAAAATAGGTTTGAGAGGAAAAAAGGGGGAATATGATGTGGATGGAGGAAGTTGGAACAGGCCATTATTCAACTACCTCAGTTATGTATCAAATTTGATAAAAGATTTGACAAGTTTACTGTAATATTTAAATTATTATGCAGAATATTCTAGCTTTGTTTCCAGAATATGTTGGTAGCAGATATACTTTACAGCATCAGGCCTTTGCAATTTCAAGTTACGTATTTTACTATGCACCGTACTCACTCAGCTCTTCCTTTTCCCTCCTACCACCACTGCAACTGTCTATCACCTTGTTCGATCAATCTATTATACCAAAACCTCCAATTCTAAACAAAACTCAGTTCATGTTAAACACATGATAGGAACACAAATGAAAACAAACTCTTACCTCAGGCTTTTTCATGATCTGGATACTGAACATATGGTTTTTCATGGGATAGATAACTATAAGAACATCACCAAATTCTGTTGGAATTATTCCTCTTCTATAATCTCGAGTATGTTCTGACCAGACAATGTGTACTTCATCATTTCCTAAATGTCTTAGCTGGAAAACCAGGGATAAAATGCCATCAATTTAAATATTCTTAATTAATATTCTATAGCCACACAGCTATATTAAATGTACATATTTTAAAAGGACAAACCCACTAAAAACACATGAAGAAAAATGAGTAAAATAAGCAAAGTACAGTACAGTTCTTTTACAATTTCAGTGTACTAGTTGAGAGTACTGGTTTGTGCTACAGATTTTTATACATTGGTGTTAATTTCCCTTTAATTTAACATATATGTGAATATCCATTTTCTGCTGAAAGCTAACATTTTGTTGATACTATCTCAAGAATGCAGAGTGGTTCAACCTGATTTACTAAAATGTGTTCAAGATTGCCATCACTGATAGGCAGAAAACTATTAAATTCTGTATGAACTTCTAACGTATACGAATGAACATCTGTTTAAAAGCTACATATCTGAGAAGTTAACCTCATCATTCTAGCCAAATTCCAAAGTGCCTATACCACAAACAAAAAGCTTTTAAAGGAGAATACCTACTGCATTCTCCATAGCCCCCAGAATAACTAAGATAAATGCTCCTTTTCAATGAAATCTGTATACTTTTGTAAAATAACACCCTGCTCCCCCACAAACTACAGAATGGCTCTTGATCTGGCTCAGAATGGCTGAATGGGTTCCTCAAAATCCATGCTGTATCCTCAGATGTAATCATATAACCAGATTAAGGAATTCCTTGAACACTCTGGAATTATCCGCATTGAAGATCCAAAACACTCCTGATAAACATTATCATCTGACAACAAATATTCACATCATGGAGAGAGGCTTTATGTATACTGATCAAATACATTCAGATTATTAAATGGGAGATTCTTTCCAGTAAGGGCTACTTCTGAAAATTCAAACTTGAATATCTTTTTTATCTCCTAGTGCATCACTAGTTATTGACAAATGTCTTCACCCTCAGTTTTCAGCTTGTTTCCACAGCTTTAGGCAGGTGGAATTTGTCAAACAATTGCCTTGATATTATTCAAAGGACTGCACTGTGAACTGCTGCTAACAGGTAACATAAAATTCCAATCTGAGCACATACAAGAAGCTATTCTATATAAAAAGCCAACAATTTGCCATAGCACTTTCAGAACACAACTGCACTTTAAATAAAAGCAAAACACATGCACAGTCTTCAGAGAAATTTAATTGCAATTATTCACTTGTTTATTTTACGAAACCTCCTGGAATGCTACCTTTGTCTTATCGGAAAGCTTACACCAGTTGTCAGTAGCAGACTTAAAAAAAACAAAAAAAATGAAAAAAGGGAAAAAGAAGCTGTCTCGGCTCTTCTCTGTTAGCTTTAAATTGTATCAGACTGAAGAACGGGGTTGTATTTCTACAAAAAAAGGATTTTCTTCCATGTTGGACTAGGCAAAGGACAGGTGGCTTCAAAACCCTATCTCTTCTTTGATGCTCAACAAGTCATTTGTTTTGCCTGGACCAGATTGTACATACACCTACACTACAATGGCTGTGGTGCCTTTGAAGTCAGCTGTTCTTGCATCTTGTGTAGATGGCTGAATTATTTTGAACAACACTTAGTTAGGGATGCTCCTGCACCAACACTTAAACCAAACTCAGCAAAAGAATAGGTTATAACAACAGTCACTACACTGAGCTTTATTCTACTAGATTAGAATAAAGCCAGACAGCAACCTGAATGGCTGATGTGCAACATGCAAACAGCAGCTGCAGGAACCTTGGATAATACTTAACAATGACAAACATCATAAAAGAAAATTAACTGCAAAATTGAACCTCTCCTACCTTAGAATCATAGAATCATTTAGGCTGGAAAAGACCTCCAAAATCATGAAGTCCATCTGTTAATCTAACACTGCTAAGTCCATCACTAAACCATGTCACTAAGCACCACATCAATATTATCTTTTAAATAACTTAAGGGATGACAACTCCACCACTTCCCTGGGTAGCCTGTTCCAATATTTGACAACTCTTAAGAAGTTTTTCCTAATACCCAGTCTAAACTGCCCCTAGTGTAACTTGAGGCCATTTCCTCATCCTGTCTCTTGTTACTTGGGAGAGGAGACTGACCTCCACATCACTACAACCTCTTTTCCTGTAACTGTAGAAAGCAATAAAGTCAATAAGTACAGTAAGAGAGTGATATGAAGCACACTTAGTTGTTTTTTTCTTTCCTGGCTATAGCTTGGAGGACTTGATAAGATAAACTTCAAAATGCACAACAAAAAAACCCTCCAACCCCCCAAAATCACCAGAAAAGCAACTTCGCCTTCTAACCTTTTCATTTTGTAGCAAAGCATTAATTAAAGAAACCTTGCACTGTGGCACCAGAACAGCCTCATCCATTGATTTTCACCAGGGTAGAGTTCTATCTTTTAAGTTTACACAAAGCTCAGCTTCACTTCAGTCTCCTCCAGCATTGCTGTCTAATAAATTGTTATCCTTGGCCTCCTCTCCTTTGGCCACAGTTAACCAATTTCTCTCTTCAGGCATGAGATAATTTTTCAAATGGATCACAGATGTGATCCAAGTGGGGGAAATACATGCCAGGTTTTTGTTTTAAATTCAGCTCATTTCACTGTACTGGTCTCAAACATAGCCCAAGAAAACAACTTGTTGGCACCTTTTTTTAAAGCATGACAGGAGTGGAAAGCAGGGTTGTCACATCTCAAACTGGTTTTATCACCAGAGAAGTCAGTGAGGAATTGCACCTCAGATTAAAAAAAAAATTCCCATTTTGCTTCCTCGGCGAAGTGATGGTCAAAATAGCTGTTGAAATACGACAATGATAAGGTATCAGGGATTGACTGGCTTGCACTTAGAGCAAGCAAAAAGCTCAAGGAGAACGAGGCTGCCTAGCCAAAGAGAAAGCATGAGGCAAATCAGTTTGGACATGAAGTGTTGTGGAATGTAAAAAACCCACATGATCTTGAGGGATGGCCATCTGGAGCACGGACTGAACTCATTGAACCAACTGCCAAAAAGCAGAACTGGCACCAATACACCATCACTGCACTGCACCATTCATAATTCAGCAGTATTGAACTATTTACTAAAGTAATTATTCCTCCTTTACTTGCCATCTTTGGACTCAGAGACAATAAACTCATAGACCGTTAGAAACAAGTGATGGTGACAATGTACATGCCAAATAAATAGCTTTTAACTCCAGAACATATAGAGAGTTTAGATATTGCAGCTTCTTGAGGGCATCACTACCTCAGAATTGAATTTATCAGAGGTTGCCCCTGTGTACCTGTTACTGATACCTGCAGTTAATCAGATAGGACACGAGTTCTTGCACTTCTGTGAAAGCTACCCAGATGGAGCAGCACTACTGATGCATGCTTTCACATTAGACTGATACAGATTTTTCTGGGAAAAAAGTAAAAAAAAAAGCAGGATTACTGACAAGGGACACATATTTTTGGATGCCAAGTGTACCAAAGCCATCAGCAACTTTTCTTTCCAATTTCAAAGTTTACTTAATACTCATATATATGTGTGAGAATACATTCCAGGCTAAAACCAGAAACTTCTTTAGAGGAAAAAGAAAATGAATCAGATTATTTCAGAGTTCCAAGTCTTGTCAAATGTATTTCACCTCATGATTACTATCCAGAATGATCTGGCAAAGACCCAGTTTGAGTCAAATGTAGAATGGCATCTCTGTGACATGTAGTGGATTAAGAGTCAAAATCAGAGGGTGCAAGTAGGCGGATGATGGTATAAAGTATGAATGGTGGTATATAACAAAATGAAAAGTACTCAGGATCAAAACCTTGCTTCTATTATAGGTGGTCACATGACTGAAAAAAATAATAGACAAAAAACCAAGGTTGTGTGTTGCTGATTTAATATTTATGTTTGGAGAATAACTAAGTTCTAGATAAGTCATTCTGTTCTTTTTTCAAGATTAGATCAGAATCAGCTCTGACACTACTAACACAGTACTCCTTACTGCTTCTTTCAGATGTCCTCGCCTCGGTCAGCAAACAAAGCTTCTGAAAAAGCATGAATGGTGGTAACTTGACTCGTCAACAACACTCGATTCATGGAAGAGATCTGATACCTGAAATTGACTTGAAAAGCTTTCCTGGCTTACTTCATCTGCTAAGTTTTGCATAAACTTTTTAGAAAGAAGAATTTCAAATTTCTTCTCAATTTTTCACTTGAGGACCTTGAAATTCAGCAGCGCTAAACAACCAAGATCTCCTACAAGCACAGCAAACACTTTGAGAATCCATCATTCACTGTAATTATTACACCACATGAGAGCCAGGGCCTGACCTCTTTCAACTTTAACCTGGATTCTTTATTTCTTTGTATTGAATTGGAAGCATCCCAGAATTCAGTGCCCTGGACACAAGTAGGACAAAGATACTGAGCTACAACCACCTCTGCTCATTGAAACCTTAAGGACAGACAAAACCATGATTTCCCAAGAAGGTGTGGTCCCAGTGTTATCTAACAGAATAGGATTTAGTGCACACAGAATAGACAGCTGTCAAGACTGAGTTCTGTGTTAATGGTTATTCAAAACTCACCACCAGTTGTATTCACACTTATTTCCTGACCTTGCTTTCCTGAATTTACAACTTCTTATGTACATACATCACAGTAAGCCTAACAAAGGGCAAACCAGTAGCAGAGACATAAATCACTGCAGTAACATAAATAATAAAAAGTCCTAAAATAATGTTATACTTTGAGCAACTGATAATACACTGGAAACACCTGGAACTATAGGTTACACACCAGTATCCTAACACTCTAAATGCAGATCAAACTGCCCTAGAGAGTTTATTACCTAAGCACAAGACATGACACAAAATGGAGATGGACAAATGCAAAGAAGCTGTAAAAGGTGTTAAAGATTACGAAAATGTCATTTATATCAGCATTCTTCAAGAATGAAAGTGTCAAGACCAGAGAAAGGAAGGTTCAGCAACCAAAACAACACTTTACGATATAGAGAATAAATTTTAACTGTGTGTATGGAAAGGCTATGTTGGAAAAAATATTACGTGGGAAAAAGAAGAGTTATAAGCACAGAATGAATGTAAGAATCCAGAAAGTGGACCAAATTAAAGATTATTTCAGGCTATGGGCACAAGTGACAGGCACAATGGTCATGTTATCTGTGATGATCTGGAAAGGTGGCAATGAGAAATAGATTAAGAGCTCTGTTTTAGCCATTTTAAACCTGAGCTGTCGGGAAGACAGCCCTGAGGAGATAAAAGAGAAAACAGATTTTTTTTTTCAGGCTTGGTTTGAAACTCTACTCCATTAGAACAAATATATAAAAATGACCGACTGTTAGGTTACCTGAAATTTCAAATTTAACTCAAAATACTTTAAAATATTCTTACTCTATAACCATCATCATGTGTCAGCTCTCCTAATACATTTATGTTAACTGAATACAAAAGAAATGTGAAATAAATATAACCAGGAGGGATGATCAAATCTAATTTTGATACATTAGTGTCATATGCTGTACATGTTACAATAGCAGCCAGACTTTAAACTAAGCTCCAGGCTATACTGAAATTTCCAAATGGCAGATTGTTCTAAGCGATACCAAGTATAATTGAAGTAATAAACGATAGTAAAAGCAAAGCACACTGTCAGGAAGAATTTAAGTATTTACTTTTTAAAATTAAATGAGTTAGGTTTGGAAAGGCAAGACAAGTGAAATAATGCAGGGCTCAATTTACAGAAAATTCCTTTTATTTATCTGTTACATTAACCCTTGAACTCTTGCCAAAATTACTGTAATTTCTAATACCCACTTACCTAAAGGAGGGAGAAAAAAAGCTATTATATTTTCTTCTGATAGAACAGCTAGCCTCAACTTCTTTCTTCTTCAAAAATGGAAGTGTTTATTACAAAAAGAACAAAAGCAGCAGAGATACATGAAGTAATGGCTTTATGCAGCTACTTTTGCCCATTAGATATTAACAGTACTACTGTCTACAGTCATGTACCATCCAGATGAATTTTTCACAAAACTTTGTCTCAATAACTATGGTGTGTTTGGGTATTTTGTTTGGTTTGGTTTTTTAGCAATATGTGTATATAATTGTAACTCAAAAAAATACTGTACTAGTAATTCACATCTATAAACCTTCAGGTACCCAATACATGTTAGCAACACAATAAAAAGCCATAAGTACTGGGAGCTGTAATGATTTTATGTGGTTAGGATCATGTCATGCACAACTTAGAATCGTGTAATACACCAAAAGCTCAAGATGAATTAGTATTCAATCATTAACATTACTACTTTTTATTTACATACTGTGTGTATAATATTCTCACTTACAATGCCTTCGCTTCTTTAGAAAGTTCCTCCTAAGGAAGGAGGAATTAGACAGGTGATTGCTCATTTATGTGCCTCTACAACCTTTCTCATTCTGTGAACTGAGTCTTCACATTATTTAGTCCTGATATTCTCTGCAAGCTTGCTCTTGTAAGCTTAGTGTAAATACTTTTTACTCTAACCTTTAATTGTAAGAAAACCAGAACAAATTGCATTATAGCATTAAACCTTTGATTTAGTATTTGCAAATTAAATATTTTATATATGTATTTCAATGTTAAGTTCCTTTTCACAATCAGAAGTTTTTTATTGGTTCTTGAATTCATGTCTTTTTTTGCTCTTGTTCACATCTTCAGAAACAAATGCTTGTTAAGTGTATCAAAACACTTAAAAGTTGAATTTACTACTCTCTAAGAGTGATGGAAAATCAGTTTAAAAATGGCTTAGCCCCTGAAACAGCAGAATCTTGATTTTGCAGTGGCTCAACTGGCAGGAAGAAGTTTTGTTTTAATTTAATTTAATTTCCATTTATAAGAGGAACTATCATGTACCTCTAGGCACATTTACAATATAAAAACCAGCAGCCAAAGCCAACTACTGCAAGTTTGCTTGTTTTTCTCCCATTGAAAAAAAAGACAAAAAAATCACACTGAAGACCTGGAGAGAAGCTCAAATCTCGAATTTCTCTGAAGGTCATGAACAGTACATGCATTCAAAACAATTAGAACTGTTAGCACTCACATGGCTCTCAAATAATTTTGATAGTGTGTGTGAGCTGAACAGTATGTCATAAAATACAATCCTTTTGCTGATGTGGTGAGTCCAAGCAGCATGAGTAGTTGCAGAAATAGTAAATGAATTGAGACTGTTTTGTTACTCATGTCTCCTGATAGAACTTGCTAGTTTATCCCAAGATGTAAACTTCAGCTGATGTTTCTCTCAAGTTTAGGATGAATTTCTTAACATCTCTCTTTGCTGCTGGTTCTTTGATATCTATCTAATGCTTCTTCTCACGAAGTCTTTACTTGCAGAGTAGGAGCACTGAAAGTCCCACCCCCTCTATCTCCTTTACTTAGCCTATCATCATTAAACATACACAAAATGAACACCTTTGAAACATGTTTCTATTAGATTGGAATGGGCCAAAAACTATTAGGGAAGGGAGGAGAGAAAGAGAGAGAGGCTCCCAAGCCCCTGTTCTTGGGAAAATGTGCTTAAAAATAACAAAACCAACATACTGAGGAAGAACAGAAAAGAAAGCCACAGAGAAATAAAGTAGCTTGATTAAACAGTCAATCAGTTGCTGAGCCACAAATATAATCTCAATCTATTGATACACGTATTGATATCCATATCAATTGATATCACTTATCCACTTCAATTCATATCATATCCACTTATTGATACACTTATTGATATCCATACAGATATTTCAAATTACTGACAAGTGACATTGTTGGTAAAGTAGGAGAGAAACAGGCCTGGGGCACACTGGAATTGTTAAGAAGCCCAGCTGACACAATTTTCACAAGCTGAGTCACAGGAAGCCTGGACCAGCACTGAACCTTGCCTGGCAAGAACAACTATATGTAGATGCAGGGTGCTCTGTGGTGGTGTATTCCTCCCTACCCCCTTGGACTGCACTGTCATTTTAGAAATGCTCGTTAGGCCTTGGCCTTGACAAACCACCTGGGCTAAGCTCCTCTTGAGCTGATCAGAAACAGAAATCACTGTCTTGTCCCAGGAACTTGTGCTATCTAATGAGCTTCTGTTTTTTAATGAACAACCTTGGAAACTTATTTTTCTTGCATGAATAACAGCCCAAGTGGAACTGGTAACTGAAGTTGTAATCGAACTTTCAAAGAAAGTTACCAACCCAAATTGTGGACAGAATGGAAAATTACTATGACTAAATTCAACTCCCTTGCAGCCCTATAAACAGCGGTGGGAAGTGAGACCCTTTGAGCTTTCCTGGACCACCAGTCAGCTGCAGCCAGCAATCTCCCTCTGAGTGACACACCTCTCAGAGGCAGCAAACTCTCAAGTTTGCTGTACTCAGAGGACCATTGGAGCCTGGGCTGATAACCCCCACTGCTCGAGGATCAACCCCTTCACTTGTTGAGAAGATGCAAAGGCATCTGACATGAGTAGTTCACTGAACTCAAGGGGAATTTTTTACAGGTATATACCTTCTACATAGTCCTTTAGATCTGTGTGCATGCAAGTGCAAATGTGCTATACCAACTGTACTATGAATGTTGCTCTTGGATTAAGTACTTTAGATTTGCAAGTAAGTTAGGCCTATAAGTGAGTTAGTGTTGTGCTATAGTAAATTCTATAGAATCTTTTGTTAAATTGTTTAAATTAAGCTATCGATGTTAGGTGCTGTTAAGTTTACATGCTGGTAAAAGCTTTAAGCCTAAACCATCATTCAAGTCTGGGGCTAAGCTTAGCAAGGGGGTCCAGTCCAAACCTTGTGACTCATTTGGAGGATCTTCCTCATTGCTTTTTATCCTTACCGTTTCCCATCCTTACCCTTTTTTCATCCCCAGCCTCCACATAGATCATACTTGGTTGATTTTAGTTTTAGATTGATTGATTTTACATTTTAGTCTGACTTTTCTCTGTGTGCTTTAACCATCCAGTAGGCAGTAGACCAAACCTTGCCAATGAACTGTGTCACACTTTTATTTGAATATTAAACCTGCTTTTGCTAATGCCTTTGCTGGTCATTCTTTGAGGTACCTAAAACACTCATTCACTATATGCTCCTAGAAACAGACAGGAGACCTTGTCTCTGTGTTCTGCTGAAGTCCATTGCATTATCAAATTATTCACTTTTAATTATTTTTCACTGTGGCCCATCTTCCCCCTTTTCAACACTCTGTAATGGTCTAATTCAAACAGATTACAAACAAACATTGTGAGGTTAATTACAAGCTGTATTTTATAAAACCAGGTTTTTGTTTAAAAAATATAGAAGCCAGTCAACTAAAACCCCCCACCAATGTTCTATACTAAAACAGTAGCAATAATTGAATTTTTAAATTAGTTATTTTTGCTATTAACCACTTTTATAAATAATTTAATAACCTAAGTATTACCCTGACTCTACTTCAGGAAATAAAGAACAGAAAGGATGCAGCATCATAGGCATACAAGCAAAAGCATTTTTAATTCAAACACCCCACACCAACCAAACCAACCTGAGATGAACAGTGAGAAGTTAGAATTCATAGTCAGTCTATAATAAGAACAATAATATTTTTTCTTCAAGTTGAACACAAAGAAAAAGAAGTCATTAATAATTGAAGCTTGCCAGAGGCATGGCTATTTCTCTCTTTACTAAATGTCTACCATCTAATTTAATTACAAGTATTAAAGTCCATGCTGAGGTCAACCAGCTTCAGTTCCTCCAATATTACACTTCAACCAGTGCTCATTAACGTGTCTAGTGAATGGATTAGCACATCTGAAGATGTATGTATGCAGGATGGGGGCACAGTCTAAGGATGGCTAATTGTTCATTTATAATAGGACACATGTTCAAGACTGTAACTTATTATTACTAATGTGGAATTTATTAAATTCTAAAGAAAAAAAATACCAATACAGAAACCCATTTTTTTCTTCATGCAGCTATAAGAGATCATATCACTGTTGAGCGTCTGTGCCTCCTCCAAGACAAAACACCTTATATACAATAAACATTGTCTTCATATTTTTAACTTTTTTTTTTTTTAAAGGGAAGATTATGTTAATAACCAGCACACGACCCGTAAGTACATAAAAAGTCATCTCAGAAAGTACTCACCACATATACCTTGACGGGCATCCCAGGTTTCAAAAGTACTAAGATATCATTGGGATGTAATACTTTTTCTTCTACACCAACCATTACTTCCCTGCACTTTTCCCCACTTTACAATATGTTCCTGCCAACAGTTGCAATGGTGGTACAAATCACCAGTATGGTAAAATCAGAAATTGGTAAAGAATATACCAACTTAGCAGGTAAGGATGTTATGATATTTTATGGTGTTTTGTTGTTGAGTTGGATTTTTTTTTTTAAAGTTATTGGATTTCCTTTGACTCTAATTTGTCTAGGTTTACTACCAAGAGAACACTATTTATTCAGAGACACCTACCTTTTTTGTTAAAGAGTCATCTGAATCAGAAGGCATTCTTGTTGACACATGGAACATTACTTCTACTGTTGAGGTAGCAAAATATGGAGTGGTCAATCCAGTGCTTTTGTTTTTTTGCAGTCCTCCCATAAAGCCACAATGATTTGTGAGATTTACCTAGAAATAAAGACCAGGAAACTTTACAAGAAAAAATTATCAGGTAATAAATAAACCCTTTATATGTTAAAATGCACTTTCAACTGAACTTTAAAAGTGAAGATCCTTTTCACAACAGTATAGTTACGTTTTTTTTCTAAAAGAGCTCAGACTTGCTGACTAGAATGGAAATCAACTGCAGTGCACTAGCATTCTATATTCTGCGGTCACAACAGAAGCTACTGGAAGGATGAGGTTAGAGGAAAGGAAAGGTTGTGCAAATAATATTTACTGCATTATTCCCTGACCATTTGAGTGCGGTCACTTACATGTGCTTTCTGTATTTTTTAAAATTCTCTGATACTACATCAACCTTGCCCTGAGCTCTGGAAAAACTCTGTGTAAGAGCCAGGTAATTTATTGCCTTCCATATATTTTTTTGAGAAATTTTCATTATGTGAATATGAAAAAAAATTCACATGAAACTAACTGATTAATTTGTAAGTAAGTTTGTAAGTCTTAGATATATGGAAAATAGTCTGACACTGAAGTAAGTAAGCATGTTTAATGTGCTGCTTCACCTTTAAAACAGTGACTACAGAAAGTTGTATTTCAGATGTGAATACATTTAATCTCTGCCCACATGGGATATATTCGGGTTTTTGATACTAAAGGATGCAGAATTTAATGTTAAGATGTTAAAATACTAGTTGTCTCATTATAGAATATTAATCCAAATTAGCAACTCTTTAACTAATAATGCCCAAGAGAATTAAACCACTAAAGAAGGATATTTGATGGTACTAATGTGGGGTTTTTTCTCCTGAATGTGGGAAATAAACATCTATGTTCATGAAAGTCAGCAGACTTGTAGCTATTTTCCTCTGTTCCTGTGGAAAAGTCACGAGTCATTATCCACACAGTTAATCTAATAGTGCCCTTTTATACCTAAGGAGTAAAGAAACACAAAGAACAAATAAGATAGACACTCATGTGGACACTCCTGATGAGCACAAGTCACAAGAGGAGCAAAAAACCTGCAGCTTCTTATACACCCAACCAGGACCAGAAGCCATTCAGTGCCAAATTGAACTTTACAGTAGTAATTAATCCTGTGCATTGGAAAGAAAGATGAAAAAAAGGAAATCCTTGTAACAGTATCAAACAAGTGACTAAAGAGCTGCAGGCCCACACAGATAATGGGGTACATCACAATATTTCTGACTGCTGGAAGAGAAGTAGAGTGGAGTGTGTGAACTGATACATGCCTGCAGTGGAAGGCAGGAAGAAGAGAGTATGTCAGAAGCTGCTTGTCTGTACTTTTTGAAGTCCCAAATCTGAGCAAAGTTCAAACTTCAATGGACTTAACACTTTACAAGCTAACAGGGAAATCAAGATGCCTTCTAATCAGTCCATGAAAGCCAAGTACAGGACTGCACATTAAAGAATTATCTTTGCCTGCACAAACTTTCTTCAATTGTTAAAAGCTTAAATTTAAATGGCTAGTATTGCTAATGAAACTAAAACAGGAATTCTTCTCTGAATCTCATTTTTAAACCACTGTATTTCAGTGCTTGTGAGTAATGCTGAAGAGCCAAAGACTTGTAATATATAAAGGGATCCGTAATTTTCTTTGTAAAAAAACCTAGGATAAAAACATTTTAATAAATACCTCCCAGCCAAGACCAGCTACAAAATCCTCATAGGCTTGACTTCCCCCAGTATTCGTAAGAATGGAGTGTTTATCTTCCTGTCCTTCAGCAACATAAAACACTGCAATCTTGTGTGTCTCTCGGCTGTTAAAACAGAATGGTTACTGCATGACAGTGCCTTAACTAATATGAAATGAAAATATGCAAACAGTACACACAGAGCATGGCTTTCAAAGCATAGAAAATGCATAGTGGAATTACAGTACAACTATATGGCTTCTTTTTGGATGCCCTCTATATTTTCATATTCTCATTCTGTCTTTTCTAGTGTCCTCTTCTCTAGGGCCTTAAGTTTTGCTATACATGAGCAGCATTTACCCCTTTCACCACTTCTAAGATCCAGGATGGTGCTGGCTGTACCAATTGCTAATGGAATAGCTGGGCTTTTGACATGGGCAAAACCTGTCACATGGGCATTATACACACCGCACTGCCCATTAACAATAGCTTCTGAACACTGTGAAAATGCAACTTGTGCAACTGAATGAAGAATCTTTACATTTCTTTTAAAGATCATCATCATTTAAATGTCCTCTATTGACAGGTTGCTGTTAGACATTGGAACAAGTGGAGGTGGTTTCTCACACTTCTAAAACCTCCACGGGGTTTTGTTTCAACTTCTACAAAAACAAGTCAATTTTTAATTCTGTGCTACAATTCCCACTAGAGGTCTGTGTCTTCAAATACCGGGACCATTTGAAAAAGCCAAACAATCAACCAAAGCTTAAAACGTGGAGACTTTGATATATCAAAGTTTTAAAACAATTCAATGTTATGCATATAAAAATGCTCATAATTTTACGTTATTTTGAAATTTGTTTATCTCATAGTATTCTACATGCAGATTTCGACCCTACAAATAAAACCAATGCAACTTCAATGTAACAGAAAAAACTACAATACAATGCAAAATACATTAATAATTAAAAAAACTATTACAAAAGTCAGCTCAACTCTCACATCTATGCAATTAGTGCCATTTGAGTAAAAGCACACTTAAAACAAGTAAGTAGGCAGTCATTAAAAGAATTTACCATTGTCTTGAGTCCAAATTTCTGAGTTCTCGAAGTAACTTCTCATTTTTCTTCAGGAGATGAAAGCTCCTTCTAAACAGAGAAATTTGTAACTCTTTTATCACCTCTTCACTGATGGATACAGAACAGTACAAGAACAGTACAAGAACATATCCAGGTCCACTCAGGAACAGTCAACAAATGCTTCTGCCTTTTCAACAGTCCTTTGTTAATATTTAAAAATTAAGACATCTTTAAAAAAATATACAAGCAATTTTTCTTACTCCAGCAAATCTTCTATACTCATTACAGCCCTGAGTATAACTTCTGCTTCACTCCACTTTCTTCTGTCAACCTGTTGGATCTGACTAGGATCCATTTCTTCTCTGCAGAAGAACAGAACTCCCTTTGATGCATACATAAGCCTCACACTTTACTAGACCATAATATATATGCTTAGTGACAAAAGACACTCCCATTAATCTACTGTTGTAGGGAGTTGGTGCATTCAACACAGAACTTCTGCTATCCTGAACTGCACAGCAAAACTTAGCTCAGTGATCACCCAGCCAGTTTTAACAATTAAAGAAAAGACAAAACCAATATGTTAGAGCAAGAAAGACAGTTTTCATTTCTTTTCAACTGTGCTTAAGATGTTTCCCACAAAATGCTGTGGAATTAAGAGCAGTCCTGTCCAAAACCAGACTGCCTTGAGGAATGAAAGACCCAAATAAGAAGGGCTGTAACACCAACATTTTGTCTGATTCCAGTGATATCTCAGTGACACAGATTAGTTTTGTTTTACAGAATATCCATTTCCCTTCATAGTAGGAAAATATATCAATGATTCTAATATGGAATTTGACAGCAATGGCAAAAAAGTTCAGAAAGACCCATAAATGCTAGGATGCTAATATTTGTACATATCCACATGTATATGCAGACATGCACTTAACGACACCCACACAAAAATAATAATGTAAAGAGACATTATTTCTGTAATTGAACATGGCTTCTCTCCTGTTGTTCTAAACCATATTCAAACAATACTCAAGCACAGCCAGTGTTGAAATAAACACTAGAGGACACATCTTTCTCATTAGCTAACACACATGCAATGCTTTGAGGCTGCATGCAAGCATGCTTTTAGCAGACAAAGCAGCAGGACACTGTCCAGCGACACAATAGCTGAGAATAGGACACTTTCTGAGTATTATTCTGACATAGAAAGGTAACCATTTTTGCAGCAACATACATGGGAAGCAAAGAAAATACATCACTCCTTCAATTTGCCTTCAAACACTTTCTAAGGAAAGAATATGAATCACAATAAATGCAACAGATTCCTCCTTTCTGTCTCTCTAAACGACAGGCTGAAAAGCAGAAGAAAGCTGCTATTTTGCCCCTAGTTGCACATCCGCTCTCTTTTGTTAGCTGGCCTGGAATATTTTTGGCTTAACAAACTCTATGATCAAGGTAAGAATAGAACAATTCCTTAAAAAAAGTTCTTAAAATATGAGTCGTTTTACCTTTTATCCCATGAATTCATTCCCAGGATACTGAGAAGTAATCTACAGTAGTAAAATGCTGACTGTGGCTTTTGTGAGGTTGGCTCATCCTGCTCCATAGCCCTCATATTTACATCATTGAAATGCTTTTCAACAAACTCTTTCTCTTCTGTGTGCTGTTTCAGAATTGCATTGATGACATCGTTCTCCTGCTTTTCTGAGATGCAGACTGGTTGAGGAGCAGGGATGTTGAGTGAAACACCAGTTCTCTGTAAGCATTCAGGGCTTGTAACACCTAAATACTGCAGTAGCTCATCAAGAGCATCTTCTTCATCCCTAATTGTATCCCATGTTGGTACAGTGTCTCTAAATTTCCTTTTAACTTGGAGTGTAATTCCATCTCTTGCTGATACATCCTCCACATGCTCAAAAGATGAAAGAGCATCTTCTGGTTTATCTTGCTGAGATAATGGAAGTGCAAAAGACGTTTGTTGTGAAGATCCACACAAAGATGATGGTCCGTACAAAATGGCCGAATCCCACGAGTATTTGCCAGACAGATCACGCACTATAATTCTAACATTTGAATTAGCAGACGCAAGTCCAGCAGACAGTCCTCCCCCAGGCATGTCGTCTTCTGCTTGGATTTGTATGCAAGACACCAGAGAAGTATTGTTTAATACAAAGAATTGAAGATTTGGGTTCTCAAAAAGTTCAGGAGAAAGCTCAGGACTTTCACTGTATGGATTGTCATTGTTTTCACACACTTGACTGGTCAGCATAGCAGGACCTCCACTCATAGGATAGTGGCCTAAGTGGTTGACTAGATGTGTTATCACAGTGCGAGCAGCAACAGAAATTAATCCTTGCTGCATGTGAGTTTTCACTGCAAGAGAAAGAGCACAGGTTTTAAACGAAGAGTTCAGAAAACAACACTGAGATTTAAGTATTTCTTTTGGTCTCTTACTGAGTTTTAAACAGAGAATGAGCAGTGCAAGCTGAGGATACATGCAATTCAGTAAGGGAAAATATGTATTTTGATGATCGTTCTCTTGTATATAAATAGGATGAAAAATCCTGAAACAGTTAAAGAAGAATCTTCATTATTTTATAGCCAATCATACTTCCTTTGCTGTAGCTTTGTTATCAGCATTGTTCTTCTAAAATATACTATTTCTTATCTAGTGAAAATAAATCTTGAACTGCTGTTGAAGTAGAGATCATAACTGTGTTGCTAGATGTCCATTCCAACTGCACTGTATTTTTATATTTATACACATCATTACATTGACAAATACAAAGGAAGATAGATGCACAAAAGGCCTAATCCATCTTAATTTCCCTGGGGAGCATATAGCTGTAGGTTAGCTTGAGAATAACACTGGATAATTTTAAAGTACAAAATCAAAAACCGGGCTGTCTATATTGAACACAATCTAACATTATCAAAATATTCAAAAAGGAAATCTCATGCCACAACTGCATTTTAAGAAGTTTCAGGTTAGAAAACCTTGGGAGGGAGAAAGAGGAGTTAGTTGTGCCCATTTTATGTGAAATTCATCCTGTGAGATGCACTGGTATTTCAGTATGGTTTTTGCCACCTCCTTCTTTGCTGCATACCTTTCACTTGCACATTATGTCATCTAAATACACAAAAGATATTTCTAATGTTTATATCACATCCTGCTAACCCAGTACTATATTGTTATTGAATTATTTTTATCAAGTCCAGTCTACAGGATGTACATGAGCAGAACAAAGTGACTCTCTCAGGCAGAGAACTGTCAACTGGTTCAGGGGATCCACTGAAGAACCCATACCCAAAAATATTACACTACAGAATAAGACTGCTAGAAGAGGGAACAAAATCAAAATGACAGAGTACCTGTTTTCTGTATCCTCTCTCTTGTAACTGGGCAAGGATGCCCTGAATTTGGGATTTACAAAGAGAAGATAAAATACTGTATTCCTCAGGGTTACATGACGTATTTTAAATTACATTAAACATTGAAAACTGCTGCAAATGCTTCCCATCTTCTTTCTCACTAAAAATGCATCAAACCAGAATGTTCTGAACAATGTTACTTTTTCATTCAGTATTTACTGAGAATATGCAACCTCTTGGACACAGAAGTAAGGTATAATGAAACCATCTCTCTTTATGTTGGATATTTATAACCTGCAAAACCTAATGTTTAATAAACAAATTTCTTTTTGCAGTTTCAGATGTCTTAATTGGCTTAACTGGAAAAATAAAGGCAAATTTGTGCCGTGTACTGACTACCATTATAGATCTTCAGTTTCTGAAGATGGATGCATTCAGCATCTGCAAAAATAAACAGGTAGTATATATTTGCCTTTTTTTTTCCCAAAAGGTTTGGGTACAGCATGTAAGAGATGTTTGGGATTCTGGCTATTGTCTTCCTTTAGGAAGCACTACATCCGAAAAGGGAAACATTTCATCCAGTTAATAGGCGGCAAAATCAACATAATATTTACACAATTCCAAAACTCATGTCAACTCAAGTATTTTAATAAATTAATGCCTTGACAACTAATGTAAGAAAATTAGAGATTATATTTTTATTGTCTATAGCCTTCTTGAAGTTTAAAATTTACAAATACAAAAACATTCAGTGATGCTGAATTAAGTGTCCAGATAATGGCAGCATACAAGGAAATTAAGTTATAGCGCCATCTGCTGAAATACAAGAAGGAGCTGGAAGCAGATTTTATACAAAACAAAGAGAAAATAAGCTGGGTGCTCAAAGAATCATTTATCAGCACATTATTGACTAGCACCTGGACAATGCAGGGGGTGGCCCATCTTTGTCAGAATATTTATACCAAGTATTTAGCACTTGCCACTGCACAGATAAATAAGGTAATACTTTTCTCAGGTTCTGAGGAGCAGAGACATACAAGCTTTCCAGATACCTGAAGTCCCACTCTATAAAGGTTAAATGTCCCCTGTTAAGTTCTGCTGAGAAACCTGAAGAAATAAGAAGGACCTTCTAGCATGTAAGTTATTACTATCACTGTTGTGTGGCAAACCCTAAAGACCTCAAACTTGACCATGGTTGTTTTGTGCCTCTGTGTGTGAATTTACTCCCTCAGGAGCCCAAGGGACATATGGAAAAGGTGACACAGTAGTACAAAGAGGGGAACATTAATTTAAATTTGGAAGATCCATTCTCTAATACAGCCTTTCCCTGAAAACTTTGCACTTGAATTAAAATCATAAATCTGTCATTGTTTCTTTTATAAAATGCAAACACTTGTCTGAGTCTTCACTCAGAATACAGTGATGTTGATCTAAAAATGACACAGAAAACTTAAAGTAGAAGTATCAAGAGAAGTATACTGAAAAGCAAACTACAAGATGCAACCTGTTACGTTGAAATAAAATAAAGCAATCTTGAAACATTTTTGCCACACAGAAAATCAGATTTTGGTGATGGTTTCCTCAGGAATTAAAAAAAAAAGAAAAAAAAACAATCCCAAGACTAGTAATGCATTTTGAAATTATGAAAATTTTACATTAATTTTGCAACTTAATTTATTGCTTGAAGCACATTTCCTCCATCAGGCATAACTGGACATTCAATATATTAAAATCTTAAAACATGAGTATCTAAACCATGCTCTTTGTTTCTGGAGGGCAAATGAAAATATGTAATAATGCAAGCCATCACAGCTTTACCACAAATTCTACAAACTAAGTCTATCATTACACATTAAGACAGTCCAGCTCACTGTTTGTTGACCTGTCTTTCTGAGAGAACACATCGCTGCTTTCTTTACAATGGTACTGTCTCTGGCTTGGGCAATGTAATTTAGACGTGTACATGATCATCTGGTTATTTACTAGAAGCATGTTACACTATTTATTTTCCTCAGTCTTGAAATTACCTCTTTTATGGAAAGGCTGAAGGTCCATCACTACTAATCTGTATCTGTGGCATGAATGAAGGATTCCTGAATTTCCTTCAGATGTGTTATTAAATTTTAATTCAACTTTGGCTGAACAGTTTTAAACAACTATGGTTATGTAGTAGAAGTAAAAAATAATGACTGAGAGTGGAGTTTAACTCTCCTCATCCTTTTAGCTGTCTAAAGAATGATGACCTGTACAGACTGATTAATCTCAAATTGGAGCAATGGGATGAATCGCTCTCTAAAATATCTTTTTCCTTCATTACATTTAGAGAGAGCCTAAGAGTGCTCCTCTTAGCTTAGTTTCCTGTATTTTACATTAGTTTAAGCAAGTCTCATTCCTTTCTAATTTTAAACTTCAGCTATATAGACATGCAGGTACAGAGAACCCATCTCTAGAATATTCCCCACAAAACACAAACTGTGTTAATCTGGATGCACTACGTATAAAGTATTTTTTTAAAGTGTGCATTTTGTGTCCTTTCAGTAAAATGGCAAACAGCAAAGCCTTAAAAGAAAAGTACTTTATATTTCTACTTTTTAAACAAAAGCTAAAACTAACCATCAGGCAGGGAAAACTTTTTCATTAGAAATTGAAAAATATTAGAAAAAAATGATCAATCTATGCAAAAGAGTTTAAAATATGTTTGGAGAAATATGAGGAATGGGGGAAAAAAATCAATCAAATCAATAACTGATAGGCCACTGTATCTATGTAATGTTACTAGTACCTTCCAATCACAACTATCTCTAACATCTTTGTGATCTACGAAGAACAGCTTTCCAAATGTTTTTGTCTATAATTGCAAAAAAATTCTCCTTCATATATGTTTACGCTCCTGAAATGAAATGGAAAAGTTCAGAAGTTAGCAGATAGTGGCACTATGCAGTCCAGGTTGGCTTGTGAAAATCTAAGCTGGCTAGTTAGGTGCAGTTAATTAGAACAGTGGGTTTGTGTGGCAAGGTTTTGGTAGTGTGGGGGTTACAGGGGTGGCTTCTCTGAAGAGCTGCTAGAAGCTTCCCCTGTGTCTGATGAAGACAATGTCAGCCAGCTCCAAGATGGACCTGCTGCTCACCAAGGTTGAGCTGATAAGAGGTGGAAGTAATGCCTCTGGAATAAGAGTTAAGAAGGAAAAAAATTATTGGGCAGAAGGAAATTGCAGCCAGAGAAGAGCAGAGTGAGAATATGTGAAAACAACAACTCCACAGACACCAAGGTCAGTGAAGGAGGGGCAGGAGGTGCCCCAGGCACCAGAGCAGAGATTCCCTGCAGCCTGTGGTACAGACCATGGTGAGACAGGATGTGCCCCTGCAGCCCATGGAGCTTCACAGTGGAACAGACATCCACCTGCAGCCCCTGGAGGACCCCATGCTGGAGCAGGTGGAGGCCCAAAGGAGGCTGTGATCCTGTGGAAAGCTCACACTGTACCAGGCTCCTGGCAGGAACTGTGGTGCTGTGGAGAGAGGAGCCCATGCTGGAGCTGGTTTGCTGGGAGGACTTGTGACCCAATGGGGGGGACCCATGCTAGAGCAGCCTGGGCCTACAGGACTGAGCCCCATGGAGGGGACCCAGAGTGGAGCAGTTCATGAAGAACGGCAGTCCGTGGGAAGGACTCATGTTGTAGAAGTCTCCTGTGTGAGGGCCCCCATGCTGGAGCAGGGGAAGAGCATGAGGAGTCCTTCCCCTGTGGACGAAGGAGCAGCAGAGACAATGTGTGGTGCATTGACTGCAGTGCCCCAGTCCCCATCCACCTGCACCACTGGAGGCAAGGAGGAGGTGGAGATTCACAATGAAGTTAAACCTGGGAAGGAGGAAGGGGTAGGGGTATGGTGTTTTGAAGACTTGGTTTTATTTCTCATTATCCTATCCTGATTTGTTTGGTAATAAATTCAATTAATTTCCCCAAGTCAAATCTGTTTTGCCCATGATAGTGATTGGTGAGTGATCTCTTCCTGTCTTTATCTCAACCCAGGAGCCTTTTGTTATATTTTCTCTCCCCTGTGCAGATGAGGCAAATAACAGAGCGGCACTGGTGGGCAGCTGGCACCCAGCCAGGGTCAAACCACCACCGACAACACTTGTATGCCAGTACTATAGCTAGAGCAGGTTGTTGCCAACACTAGCTAGAGGAACAGTTAATCAGCCTTCACACAGACAAGCCTGGTAATTCTTTAGATGTATGAAAGCATCACAGACTTGCTGTCTGCATGTTCTGGTGGTGCAATAAAAGCTTCCTACTGCTGTCCTTACTGAGAGCTGCTAAAAGTTCATTCTGGTTTAAATGTAACAGTTTAATATGCTTAATCCCTAATTTCAGAATTATTCTTTGTATATCTCATACTAAAACCTACCACTTCCAAGCTACAGAGAGGAGAACAAAGACAATTTTACAGATAATCCTAAGTTAAGAGCTTCCATGTGAGAGACAGAACTTGGAAAGTTACTGAAAAACAGAAGCCAGTAATCATCTTTCTCAACACCTGCTCCCAGAGGATTTAAGGAATCTTTGCCCTGCTGTTCATTGAATGGCTTGCTCCAAACCTCCCAGTAGATCCTGTCCCCACTACAGAGCTGTGTCACTCTAAGTCCTGTATCTTCTTGGTCTCATACCACATTACGCTGTGGCTAAGTATCCACAAAACTTGCGCTGGATCTGACCTTGAACAATGGGAAGCGTAACAGGGTAAATCAATTACATCTGTTAAAGCACCTTGTCTTAAGAATTCTGTCATTTCAGTACTTTCAGCTTTGCTTGTGACCTAAGGAAAGAGTCTTGCAATTCCTACCCTGTCTTTGTAGAACTTCTCTGATCTCCCTACAGCTCCTGCCCTGCTCATTTCCATTCCTTCAAAAAAGATACTATGATAGCCCTTTTACTCTACTGAAAGATGTTGACCCATTGGCATACTGTTCTGCTGGTAGCTTGTACTAATTGACCCTCTGTCTTGATAGAGACCCAGACTGGTTGTTATCCACTAGTTTTACTCCTCTCACTCCTCCAACAATGCCAGGGCGAACAGATGCTGTGCAATTGGTTAAGCACTGCCAATTTTATTCTCTGCCTGGCAATGGGGACTAGAAATGCCAAGGTTGCAGGACCAGGGTTGCATTATAATGCTGTAGTCTGCCAATTAAATTTCACAGTCTAACTTACAATTCCAGAGCCCTGAAACTTAATTTATCTGGAGAGATAAAAGGAACATCTGAAATTACTTTTATTAAGAAATTTAACAAGAAATCATAAAAGAAAAGATCATGGTTGGAAATGCAAAATGAAGATATTGATGCTAAGGCTTTGTGCAACCGTATTCATTTAAAGAGAAATCTATTCAGGGTTGTCTTTTCAGATTGTCAGATTAAAAAAGCCACACAGCATTTGCTTCTAACCCATAATTACAGATTATTATGGAATACAAAAGATGCCAGGCATAAAAAGCTACTACAATTCACTACACTGTAATAGAACATGCAGTGGAAGTAAATTTTGGCAAATGCTTTAAATATTAGCTTTACATAATACGTATAGGTGAGACTGTAATTAGGACAGAATGAATCCTCCGAAGCCTCTTTCATTCTGACCCTGCAGATGATTACTTTTTACTAATAAGGCCACAGCCATTTGACGAAAAGCCAACTATAGTACCTTGCTTCATTCTTCAGTAAATTTAATAATTACAGCTCCTCCTGCCAGTAGTTCTCAGATCAGACTTGTTCAATCCAATACTGAGCTTATTAGGGGACAGCTCTATGTTTAGAATTCTTTGGCCAAAAAAGTACTTGAGGATGATGAAGCATGCCTTAGACAAGGGCACAATGATTAGCCATTTTCTCTACATAAAAAACAGCACGTAGTCACTACAAACCACAGAATCACCTGCTGTTAGCACACAGCTGCTACAAAGAACTGCTGCATTTATCTGGTTCTTAATACCCTTAAAAAAGCCTAAATGGAACAACTTAATACAGAGGCAGAATAGCACTACACAAGAGTTCCTTGTATCTTAATCTCATATTTTTCAATTTTCTTCCCTAGGTAGCCATTTGATATTTGCTAGATACACTGCATAATACATGACAGTCCTCTGTAGCTGAGATTCTTGATTCTTTATTTTTATTTTTGAGTTGTGAAGCAAACGTTCATTCCCAGCTCTCCTAAGGTTCTAACCAGACGAGAGAAAATTTCTCTCTTTTTAGACAAATCTGTGGTTTTAAGTAGTGTAAAAAGAGATCAACAACAGATTATGATAGCCTAAAAAAATCACAGAAAGCATTCAATATTGCAATGTCAAACAGGAACAAAAATCCAAAATACTCCTATTTTGAAAAAAAAAGCAAAATTAAGAAAAAAATCAAATTAATTTACTGAAAGTAAAATGAAAAGCAACATTTATCCATGTTGCAGTACTTAACACTTCTGGTGATACACAGAGCACGGAAGAATCCATACCATATTGATCTTGGTGTTGTTCAGAACATACTTATTTCAGTTAATCAAATGGTAATAGCTCAAAATTACGTTTGCTCATTCCATACTAATGGTTCTTACCTAGTGTCTACATGTAGCCAAAAACCTGTGCTTTAGACCAACACTTCAATACTGAAAACCAAGATAAAATCTTTTTGAAAGAAAATGTGCTTAGGGAATTAGACAAACCTTCAGTGACTGGCTGAAGTTTAGAAGACCTCTCCGAGTCTGGAGAATGCAGTGGTTCTGGTTCCTTTAAGCTTTCTAAATGCATAAAAGGATCATAATCCATACATGCCAGATCAGAAAGGCTTAGAGGAAAATATTTAGGGTTGCTAAAACACTGAGACCCATAGACACATCCATGTAGAACCTAGAACAAAACCAGAATTTCATTACATTAACTACTGAAATTTATACTTGATAGTTTTACAAGAAATGAAGTTTATTTTTCTTTACATTTTAAAAATTGATTTGTTAGAAGGAACATGACAAAACGTTGGAAAATTTTAGATGTTTAATGTTTACAGAAACGAACTCTGGTCTGCAAAGAAAATTATTAAAACAGAGTCTACACCAAAGTGGAATTTAACAATAAAGAAACAAAACTTACAAAAAATCATTACGCTACCTTTATTTTTAGATCTCCTATCTTCTTTAATTACATATGCTAGGTCTAAGCTGCTAGAGGTTTTAATCCCCTTCCCTTGCAAAAAAAGATAAAAACCCCTATCTTTCTTCTGTGTTCCTAAAGACACTAATTATAACTTACTGCTTTTTGCTTTGCTTGTTGCTAAATGAAATTGCTTGATATATTAAAGTTACATCCTTTTGTATTAAATGTATAGCTAGTCTTCTACAATACAAGCATTTGCAATCCATGACATACAAAAAAAGGGCTTGGTTAACCATCCAAAACGTAAAACAAAATCTACTATTCCAAATACACCAAAGGTCAAGCTGTTACAGTGAAACATGCAAGAACTGAGCCAGCACTCCATATTTCAGGAGCAGAATGGAGGTCAGCTTACAGAAAACTTTTGCCTTCATTTCCATGAAAACTGACTATCTCCATACACAGAAATTCTTAATAAGTGAGTAAAGAAACATGTACCTTATATATACAATTAAGAACAGATCTTTCAGTCTTATCATTTTCTGCTCCTGTAGTGTGAAGAGGCTGCAGCAGAGTCTTTAATGGCAAGGCCATTATCCAGTCCAATAAGCACAGAAGTAAAGAAACCACCAACTGGAAAAAACACTTTCCATTACAAATCAATTAAGCCAGCACCTGCTACTTCATATTTATCACTTTATTTTATTTCTCTGTTTTGCTTTCTTTTTTCAATTCAGTAAAGTCAACTTTCTGCAGTAATGGCAGGTCTCACTTGTTAACCACTGTATCTTCAAAACCTATGGCATCAGTGAAAACTTAGGCTACTGAGGTATTTAACAAAGGTCATCCATTCAACAGTTTCTCATCAGGGTAAGTCTATGAGCAGATACTATACTTAGGAGGATACCCAGAGTTTTCAAAATCGATTGTAGAGTGTTGTTTTTAAAATGACAGATAACACAGGTCCAAATAAGGCTGATGCGCCATTCTGTACATAAATTTCACTGTAAAGTGAATCAAGGATTACACAAAATGGAACTCTTTAATCTGTATTTAGTCCTTTATAAATAACACAGAATGTTTTTTACAACATATCAAGAAAGTTATGCAGCACCAGGTATCATCTGAAAGAAATCCAACTGCTTTCTGTATTGTAGGGTATTCAGTTAGCAAAAGAATCAACTCCCTCTCGGGATGTCTTGAAAGACTCTAGAACAGAATTAGATTAAGACACACATCCACACCAAATTATTAATAACTTATTGACCAAATAATTATTTTTGATTTTTAAAACTCAGCTGTGAAGAGAAGATGATTCAGATAAATAGCGGCAAGATTCTCTAAAATATTTCTCAAGTTAAATAGATGTCTTTAAAAAGAAATCCATTTACCTAATTTACTCATTTCACATAATGCACGACAAGTTTGTCTCTCAAAAGTATAATAAACCTAACGATGAAGGGAATTGAAGGGCACTTTTTATTTTTAACCAATTTTTAAGAAACCCATTAGGACTACATTTGTCAAAATAGCAAAGACAATTTTTTACATGATATTTGATGTCCAATGATCCACAGCAGTTCATGGGGAAATGTGGTCAATTATGGAAAGCATCCTCAAGTGAAAAAGTGGCTAGCTTGGCATAGGAGTGTAGTCTACAACAGCCCATGACTTCTTGCAAACAGAAACAGGAGATGAAACAGAGCTCTGAAGGCCAAAATGAGCAACAGATGATCTCCAGCTCCTTGTGGGAAAGGTAGCCCAGAATGATGGAGCTGTCAGCAACAAACTGCACCAAAGTGCCCAAATTTAAATGATCCAATGAGCCCCAGAGCAAAGCTAATTCATATGAGACACAGCTTTCAGGAGGCAAAAATAGAAATTTCATAGAAATGAAAAATACTTACCCTCTTGTCCTGCTCATAAGAGGAAGCTTCTGTACTGGGTAGCAGATGTGTAATAGTTGCTATCAGAATCTGGGGAAATATACCATATTTCTTTTAAAACGTAACCTAAATATTTAAGTTTAAAATAATTTTTAAGCAGGTAAATCTGACATAATACTAGCTTCTCGGTTAAATTCCATTACAATTATTTTGAGACAAGTTACAATATTCCTTCACAATTTTTTTAAAAATAAAAACACTTTTAATTGAGTTTTGCAAAATACATAGAAGGACTATGTTCTCTTTGACTGACGTAGGTGCCTGAAGGACAGTGAAATTACACAGCTGCCCCAAATATTCAGGCATGAAGAGAACATGACTCAACACACTTGTAGGATGTGGGAAGAAATCTGATACTGGTTTGCGTAGGGTGCTATCTGAGCTACATTATTTCTTAGAACTACTAATATATACTATATACTATACTACTTGTATATACCCTATCTCTACTTGATCAAAAATATGACTGCAGAGGAGCACAGAAATGCTTGCTGTATCTCTTAAGAATCTTTTACATGAAAAGAACCTGGGAGACTTGTGTCTTTTCTCTGTGGTTCAGACTCAGAGAGGTTCAGACTCAGAGTCTACCTCCTGTTATGGGTAGCGTATTCAAAATATTATTTTTGCTTTATACTAAAACTCTTTCATGGATATGCAAAATACAACTGCAGATCCATATTTTAGGCAATCATTTTTCTCTCTGAACATAAATAAATATGTCTGAAGGTATCTAATATTAAAAAAAAAATTGTACTTTATTGGCAACATTCTCATGACATTTTTTCTCTGAGAAAAAGCAGGCATGATATAGACACATTACATGTCAATTACTGGAGTGAGGAAGTTAAGTGTGCTGCAATTCCCTACCGCTAGTGTTAAGTAAGACTGTTTATACTAATTCAATGTTTTGCAAAACATGATTCTCAATATACAGGTGTTTAGAGTAATACATTGTAGTATTTCATTTAAAATAATTGAAAATTTCAAATTTAAAAAGAAATTACTTACTTGAATAATTCTTAAAGGTGAATCAGCTTGATACAGTTGAAGTCTATGCACATAATGTATCAGCATGTTCAGCATACTGCAGGCAACTTGGGCTACTGTTTTATTTGGAAACTAGAAAAGAGAACACAGCACAGTAACAATGAGAAAATGATTTAATGTAAGAGTACATTAGGTGGTAGGATGGTCACAAATTTCACAGGTAGTTTTATACATATAGTTCCTTAAGTACCTATTTACCAGAGGAACAGAATTAAATTTTACAAACTTAAAAGGAACTATTTTATATTCATAAACAAATGTTAGCAGCTAACACCAAAGTTTTGGGACAGACATCCAAGTGAGTTGCACACCGGAAAGGGGAGAGGTGTTGCCTAACTAACTTCAGACTGGTTAGTACAATATCACGAAGCCAGGAAGAAAGAATCAATTTTTTGTTACCTTTATGATTATTAATATTAATGAATCACTGCAAAACCCCTCAAGGATCTAACTCTGAAAACAGAGGTCTTTGCTGAGAATCAAGGCAGGTGAAGAGCCACATGCCCAAAATGCAGCCTGTAGTACTAAACAGGAGATTAACTGTTCTGCTATTTGCCATCAGGGAGGAAGTTTTGATCAAGAATATGGGGGTTGGTGAAATAGATCGGACCCTTCATCTGCTTCAGAAAGCTGTCCTAGCATGGTCAATATATCACATTTCAAAAGAATGCTGTCGCTAGGGTAGAGTTAATTTCCTCTCAGAAGCTGTTGTAGTGTTGTGGTTTGGATTCGGAAAGAAAATGGTGTTGATAACACACTGATGTTTTGGTTTTTGCTGGGCTGTGTTTATCTGAAGTAAAGGATTTTTTTTTTTTGTCTCACGCTGTGCCTGTGAGAAGGTGAGCAAAAGAAACTGGATGGAAGCATAGCTGGGATGGGTGACCCAAACTGACCAAAGGGATATTCCACACCATAGAACATCATGCCCAGTACATAAACTGGGGGGAGTTACCTGGAAAGGGGGTCAGTCTGGGTCGGGAAGGGAGTATTGGTCAGCAGGTGGTGAGCAAATGTATTGTGCATCACTTGGGTTCTTTTCTTCCATTCTCTTTTTATTATCATTATTATCATTTACCATTTTTACCCTGTTTTACTTTGGTTTTGACTATTAAACTGTTCTCATCTCAAAATAAAAGTTTTGCCTTGGTTCTCCTCACCATTTCACTGCAGTGGGTGGGAAGAAAGGAGATTGAGTGAGTGGCTGTGTGGTGCTTAATTTCCAGCTGGGTTTAAACCATGACAAACACTCAGACACTTTACAACAGACAGTTACGAGAGCTGTGGGTTCTGGAAGGACATTTTCCTGAACTCAAGTAATGACACTGAGTATGTGCCAGATAGTGAAACTATTCACCCCAGTCAATTTGGTTCTGACTTTTCCAAGAACTTTCAGAGGTGGCATGTAAACACCTGTGTGATGCCATAAACATTCCACCTGCCATTCTTTGTCTCTGGAAAATGCCATATGTTATAAAGCATAAGAATTCACTACTTTTATATTTAGTAGTGTAAATTGTGGACATAATTTTGGAACAGTTACTTGATGTGGGGAAAAAAAGGTACCAATGAACTGGCACTTTCCCAGCTCTTAGGGTTTTTATTGGAAAGGTAGTCTTACCATCTTTGCAAGGATCCATTCCTTCTGGATGTTAAATCGGGAATTTAAACTTGTCCATACTTGAAAATAACCTATATTTAGCAATCATTCAACTAAGTCTGTACAACATAATTTTGTGATGTATCTGCAGCATTTTTGAGAGAAGCATAATAAAATCATAAGTCTGGACGGCTGGTTAGGATCCTTTGTGCTCAAGCTTCAGCAGAGGTTGATGCAGACAGAGTGGTATTGCCATACAGCTGGGAGAAGCACTAGCTATGTCCAAAGCAAGCTGCTGAACTGCAGTTCTGAATACGCTACTGGTATTTCAAAAATAAGCATATAATTGCTGCTAACATTTCTATTCAATGTTATTTGCTCAATTGAACTTATCAGTAAGTTGGACTAGGCCTATAGATCCCTACCCATTCATTTCTCCTGAAAATAAGAAAATAATCCATTCTGGGAATTCAAACCTCTGACTACTTGGTAGCCAGGAGATTGCTTAGGTAACAAATTAGAGCTAATTTATTTCTCCCATGACACAGTAATGAACTTTTCATTTCATTATTAAACTCAATTGTGAATGTATACCATTGCTCAGAACTGGAAAAAAAGACAATGTGCACAGGATGGTTTTGCCACACAAAGCAAAGCAAAGCAGAAATACAAAGATCTTTGTTTTCTCATTCAAAAAGTAATTTATGTTTAATATAAATGAGATACAATTAATTGGTTTAATAAATATGTCAGAGAAAAAGAAGATAAACCACTATGAATTTCAGGATTAAAAATAGCTCAAATATTGATAAATTGAAGCAGCAAGATAAAAACCTCATTTGCCTCGTACCAAACTTGCACAGGAACTTGATAAAATGCAAAAGTTAAGTGTTATTAAAAACCATGGGGAAAAACCTGGAAGAGGGTATTAGTGGAGCTGCAAAGAATGAATGTGATTTTGCAAAACAGGAAATTGCAATTTAGAGTCTAATACTAAAAGCCCTGCAGCTAGCTTATATAGAGACTCAAATCCTGCTTCACTGGATGTGAGCAGCTGATCTGCTAAGATATTTTTCAGATTCCCGTTGCTTAAAAGAAAATAATAATCCCCAACATCCAACAGAAGTCATATGTAACAGGTGTACACTCCAATTTTTATCAATGTGTATATACAGAAAGACTATTCATAGAATTTTGATGCAGACAAAAAGCATATAGAAAGGTTCTGAAGATAAACTGGAAAACATTTAAAAACTTGAAGCTATTGCTCACAAACATGCAAATTTGAAAACTGCTTAAAAACAAGATGTTTTTACTAATATTCTAATTATTCTATAAAATAAGAACAAATGCAAAAAGATTTAAAATAGTAGGAAAGCAAAAGCACTCATCAAGGAAAAAAAAGCCAAACAGATGCAGCTCCTAGAATAAGCATAGAAAAGGACTCTGCCACAGCAAATTAAACATCCCCCAGTGCTTCCATGCATACAGTGTAAGTACCTTGCATTCCTCTCTAAATATCTAGCCATACCTAAGAAGCAATACTGCATAATGCAATGACTCGAACTCAGAAGTGAACACACAGAGAATGTTGCGAGAATACCATGGTAGGTTAGAGCGGCTAGGGATACATAGTAAGATAAAGATCCACTATCTTATCTCCCAGCACACCATTCCCTCCAAACTTAAAGAAGGGTAAAGAACTTTGGACATTTCAGAGACCCACTCATTAAACTGAGTTCTCTCTTTTTTAAGGATGGTAAATGAAACTGCAAAGTAAGGACACTAAAATGTCATCATGACTTTGAAAATGCAAAGTATCTTTACACATAAAGGCAATACACATTGTAAAAATTTAATTCTCTCACCTTTAAAGAAACACAAATCACATTCAATGCTTCCTTGATCTGAGGATGATGTGATTCATGAACTAGCTCCTCACAGATCCAAATACCAAGGCTGCAAAGAGCAACACATCTGTAAAATAATGTTGGAGGGCAAATGGTTGAGAAACATCTTACAAGAATATGCAATTTTTATGACTCATTATGTCTTGCTAAAGACATATAACAACAAATATGCCTTTAATATTTCTAAAACAAGTCCATGAAGACCTTTACAGTGCTGTAACTTATTTAAAAATGAGCAAGAAATCCAAAGTATGCTGGTGAAGGCAGAGGAAAGGGCAGAGGAAAGGGCAGAGGAAGTAGCAGAGGAAGCACCCATCTGAAAAATCCAAAAGACATCAAGAACTCCTGCATCTCTATGTGTGTTTTGATTAAAAATATTACCTGAAATCAATGTATGGGAAATTCTTATATTTTCTTAAAACAAACTAAAAACTGGGGTGGGAGCTTCGTCCTTCCCAACACAAGAGATTGCTCATATTTAGAGCTTCTGAGACACAGAGATTAGAGGGGAATGTTACTCTCTCACAGACATTCCCATTGCTTTAGATTGACAATAAACAACGATGAATAGAGGAGGGGTAAATGTATCCTATAGACAGTATATGTATCGTGACTAAGCACATCAACTTTTGTTGTTCCTTCATTTAAAATCAGGAAATAGAAAAGAAGTGCAAAGGTAAAGAGTATTTAGATATATGTGTTCAAATCAGCAGGTGGATTAAATTTGTTCAGAAATGTTAAGGAGCTAGCTTAAGCAATCTCTGAGTCATTAGTCATTTTCTTTGGGAACACAATCTATAAATATTTTGGAAACAACTTTGAACTTCAAAATCCTAGATAAAATTGGAGTGCAATCCAAAATTGACAAGAAGAAAGCTGGTCATGTGACCTGCAATGCATTACATCTGGGAAGGAAAAATTGTAGGCTAGAATAGAAACAGAAGTAGCTATGAAGCCTGTGCTGTAGAAAAAGGATTTTAAGGCTACACAGAATCACGAAAATGCTTACAGATAGCAAAAATACATACAAGACTTAGTTGTACATTATAGTGTAAAACCACCCTATTTTGTACATTGTCACTGAAAGAATAACTGAAAAATGGAGTGTTATGCCTTTTAGAAATCAGTTTTGTAACATGAAAAATTAAATTAATGTGATCTCAGGATATTCCCTCCTTTTCCTGTGTTCACAATATTATCAGCTCAAGTGAAGCAAGAGGTAAGTGGACTGATGAAAACTGCTCTTGGTTTTCCAACAAAATGTTTAAAGGTTCAATAAGCTGATCTTTCCAGGTTTGTAGTTTTTCAGGTATGTAGTTCTAGTATTTTTAAGTGACAATATATTAGTTGGACATATATATTCTTTCCGGATATATAAAGCACACAAATGTGCTCTTCCTTGGTGGGCATTAGGGATTCCTGTTCCAATCCCATACACAGGACTGTGTAACTGAATGCCTCTGAAGATGGGTATGGAGGAACAAAATCCTAAGCAAATCAAGAAACAGAAGAGAAAACTGGTAACTATCCTCTCTGAAATCATTTATTTGATGAAGATGCTTGGGTTTAAGCATCAGAGCAACCATTCCCAGTTTAATGCTTAGCTCAGTTTTTTCTGCTTCTTGTCCATACCATAAAGAAGGGCTCATGAACACTGGACTGTTTCTGTTTTTCAAATTAAATAATGTGATCCAATAAAAAATAACTATCCCTCCCTCATAAATAATCTTGTCCTAATCAAAGTAAAACATGCCTCTCTAGTCCAGAAAATCCCTGAGCTGAACAGCAGGGTAAGCTGGGAAAGCTTATTCTCTTACCCATATTTACACCCTTTCCCATCAGCCACTACCACAGAAAGAACACTGGACTAGACCAGCCCAGTCTGTTCTTAATATCTCTATTACAAATCATTTCAAATTCACATCATGGACCACAGTTTCGATAGTGGTGAAGAAAACCATTAATAAAATGCAACAAACTTTTACTTTAAGCTCTCTAATATATTCACCTCAAAACAGTCTAATAAAGAAAAGAATCTATTAATGTAGAAGCTCTTTTTGTATGACCTACCGTGCAGGACCAGATGGCTCCTCTCTTGCCGAACTTAACACAGTTTTAATTATGAGTTCCTAAAATGAAGAGGAAACACTCACTGATTTACAGATAACTCAATCACATAAAGCATCAGAATATTATTATAGTGCACACAGGCATACTGCTTAGCTGAGTCTCTAGGTTGTGGTCAGGTGAATTGTCTGCTTACCACTACTCTAAACATCTAGCCTGTCCCAGATAATCATTACTGAACTACCCCAAGAATATCCTACAAGTTACTGTCCTAATTTCTGCTGATGAGCCATTTATCCAATTCTTGTCAAAACACTTCCATAAAATATCAAGGGTAAAAGAAGAAACAGCAAAGGACTCCCTGAAGCTAGCTCTGTGAATAGTGCTGAAGGCTATAACAGAAAGAATCTTCTACTTTGAGGTTTAAACAAGCATTTTTAAAAAAATTAATCGATTTAAAAGGTATTTTCAACTAGTTGCAGAATAAGTGCCTCCAGTGCCCTAAGAACGCTGTCAAGAAGAATTTTGACTGAACTACAGTGAAATGTCCCTAAAGCTGTAGGCTGCCCTTAATAAAATTCAAATAAACAGCCATTCTACAATAGAAATAAGAAGGAATGCAAAATCATTCTCCAAAAGGGAGCAAGGTATAAAGCAGCTCTCAAGTCATTATTTCTCCCTAAATTGAAACAGTTTGGAAAACTTAAGGGGAGCCTTTCTTAGACACACAAACTGAGCTCTGTGCCATTTCAGTATACTGTCACACTACCTAATTCTGTGTTATGATAGACAAGGAAACGACTCCATTAATATTTGCCTTTTGGCTAAAAGCACTGCTGTACAGAAATTTTTTAAAGCCTCTAGGAACACAGGAAGATTTCACCAGTTGTGAAGTCTTAATAAATTAAATAATGAATCTTAAGCCTCTCAATCTTCTCATCTCAGCTACTTAAATCTGTGATACCTGCAAATAGCCCTAGTGAGAGGAGGCTTGAAAGGGTGAGATAATGTATTATTTCCTTCTAAAAACATAAGAAAACACTTAATTATTAATTTAACAGCAATTATAAAGTATGTTTAGAAGTATAAAGTTTGACAAGACCTTATGGGATCTTGAGTCTTATAATCTATTTGAAATTACTTTTGAAAAATTTTAGGATCTTAAAAATCTTAGTATTTTCTGGGAAAGCACAATATTAAACATGTATTTGGTAACAGAATACTGCCCATATATTCTTAAAATTCCTACCTTAACATCTGTAAACTGAGACACAGCAATGTCAGGAATATTTGGGTGAAGAGCTGGTAGTTCACGATACAAATTGGGAAAACAGACTAGAGATCCTAAAAGAACCTGTGCTTCAACTCTTGGTGCCTAAAAAAACGAGAAGAGGTGGAGAGAAGTATATATTCTTACTGGTATCAGGAAGCTGACATTTCTAACTGCCTTAAAAGAGAACAATGGCTGAAACGGTATAGAGCTATTTTCTTTCTCCTGCAAATTCTGAGCTCCTGCAGAGCTGAGTAAACAGAGACCACAGCCCCTTGGACTGCTACTCATGCACATCCCTGCTCTCATTTTCCAAGACGGTCAAAAGGAGGCAGAGGAATTGTTAGAACTACAGACAGACTGAGCTGCTAACTAGGCTGAGGTCTAAGGTTGTGCTAATTGACCAGAATATGGAAAACTACTAAATGTGACATGAGGCATTGCTGAACAGGAAAGGCTACAGTGTAAGAAGCTGACAGAGGCTTCAGACAGTACCTTGAGGGAGGGCTGGTTTTTGTAACTGGTTAGAGGGGGATTGATGGGAGAAACAGTCAAAATTCACAGACAGTTGGAGGAGATTGTGGGGGATTTGAGAGAGTACAATATGCAAGGCCAACAGCACCTAGGTAATCACATCAGTATTACTGTATAAGTCTAAACTTGCCTGAGTAAGAAAATCAGAAACGTGAAAAAAATTCCAAATAGTGCAAACACTAGCAGATTTGAGTTCTCAAGCATGACCATAAAAGTCATTGCATAGCAGAGAGATGAAGGAATAAGTACGTTTTTAAAATGAAATCACAGTCAAAGTGGACATTTACTTTAAAACAGCCTCAAGCACAGAAAAATGGCAGTCTCAATTTTTGTAACTCTAGAATGAAAGATTCTCTGCTTCAACAGTAATTTTTGCGTTCTTCACATATTTTCTGGAGAGGCATGTGTAGTGTTCTAGAACAAATCACTAACATTATCTGTATTTGATAACTATTAGATTGAATTTTGGGATCAATTTAACACCCTAGTCAAGGAAAAATATACTGCTCAGTATTCTCTCAAATTCTTCCTCACCCATAAATGAGAGTTAACTGATGAATACTTACATTGAGGAAAGAAGAAGCAGCCACTCTTCCTGCTGCTACAATGAAATCCATAATAAGCATGGTAGCACCAGGCAAACCAAGTGAAAAGAACTGAGGAGAGCAGTGCTTGATGATTGTATTGACAATATCCTCGCAGAAAGAAAAGGAAAAAAAGGAAGAGTATCAACACGAATCAAGATGAAAAATGAATGAAAGAAACCAGGTATTTAACAAAGGTAGAAAGTAAAAACATGAGAAAGAAAACTCATTGTGGCCAGTAAGACACTCATTAGTGAGTGCAGAGTAGCACAAAAAGATGGAATTCCTTAAGTATACTCATATTAACATAAGTAAGCACTGTGGTATACTTTACAGATCAATTTAAGCTTTGACAATAGTTCATATATTAATTTACAGTCAGCTTTTAAGAGTTCTGTAACTGATTAACCATTCATTTGGATAGGTACCGAAGAGACAGAGTAAGATAAACAGCTATTATACCTTAACAATTGCTTAATCCTCTCCAACAAGTATTGCCTGACTATAACTTTAAAAAAGGCATTAGCCTCTTACATACCCATATGGAACCAAAATTTAAAGAAAGATAATAAAATGTTTAGTAACATTTCTGGTATCTAGTTAATCAGCGCAGTATATTATGTTCTGGTAGACTTAGTAAGGCACTTTTTAAAGTTATTGTACATGATGCAATTTTTTCAAAAGCACTTGAAAAAGTGTAATATGTTTTAATTGTTAAAAAACATCCCAAGTTTACAGATAGGCACCCCCCTCCTTTTCTCCTTTGAATAATTCTCCACTAGTAGTAATATCCAACTAAATGGCGGTATGTCATAGGAAGATCTTCAATCCAGCAAGAAAAGCAGCATTAATGGTTGTTAGAGGACAGAAGTTGGAGATCTGTCCTATGCATAGTCATCTGTGGAATACTTTTGGACTAATTCTATTCCTCCCAGTTAGAGAAAACTGGGTTGTTTGAACCTTTGATCTCCCCATGCCTATCATCATTCCTCAAAAAAGTTCACAAACCCAACCTTTTTACACTTCTGATGCAAACCTTTAAAAAGTATTTAAGCCATACAATATTTTCAGACTTCTTAATATCAAAACCTATGAAAAAGGTCTACTCCCACTGATTAGATACGCTCAGTACGTCTCAATTTACTGGTTCCTATACTTGCTGTAGAAACAAAGTCCTCCAATGTAGTGAGCACAATTTACTAGCTAAACTGTTGCATCAGGGAGCAAGTAAGAAGAACAGTAGACTTTAGAGAGATCTGCTTCCTTCTCTTTCTTGCATACTTCAATCTGTAACATACAACCAATAAAAAATGAGAAAATACCTTTTCTGCCCTCATAGTTGCTTGAAATGGACTACAAAAAAAGCATTTCTGAATACAACCAAGAACATGAGGATCATTTATCAAAGTTTTCTTTTTAGAAAAAGTATCAGTCACATCACTAATTTCAAAAACAAAGTTAAATTATCCAGATGAAAATACAGACTATTTTTGAGAAGAGAATTTTATTTTCAGTCATAACATTTATATTATCTTGAATTTCATAATTAACTTACTTGATCAACATGAAGAAGTCCACAGTGCATTATATTGTAGAAATGAGTTAAAAAATCCCTGTTCGGAGAAACATCTTGTCTTCGTTTCATTGTCTTACAAATAAGCTTATAAGCATGTAGTTTTCCTTGTTTGTATTTATCAGTCAACATTGTTGCCTACAGTTTTAGAACAATTTTTATTATTCATAAATTTAAAAAATGACATTAAACACTCTTCTATGTTTACGTTAACTTTTATTTCTGTTTCACAGTTTAGTGCTCAAATTTACCTTGAAGAGCCATGGTGTTAGAATTCTCAGTGGTGGAATTAAAACTGGGGGAGATGGTGAAGTTAGGTTATCTGTTGAAATACCAAGATTGTCTCTTATCTGCGATTATTAAAAACAAAACAAAAAGAGAATTAATTAAGGGAAATATGTAAGGTGGTGGTTTTTTCTTTTTGAAAATCCTGCCCAAACAGGTCAGGTTGGAGAAAAGGTTCCGTTCTTTTACCTTGGCCAGATTCTGCCACAGTTCACACAGATAATCAAAAACCTGGGCATGAATCTCTGGATCCATGATGCTGTTGACATCTCCCAGAATTCCTAGCATCCTCCTCCACATCACAGTAGCAACATCTGCGTGCCATCCTGTAAGTGTTCCCCCCGCCATCACACTGCAACATTCTGAGGGGAATTCACTAGTTTCTGTAACAGAAGAGAAAAAGTATAGTGAGATATATCTCTTCAGAAAAGGAAAAGTTCTGATACAACTATTAAATACAGAGTCTTCTTAAAACTAAAAGATCGGGCTTTCAGAATAAGCTATTTTTTACCCATTCAGCCACCTCAGCACTGTATGTGATAAGGTTTGTCTTTTATAAATTCTGTAGAGGAAGAATTGTCCAGTTTCTTATTCTTTCATTAAGTAACATTTAAGGTCACTACTGGAGCTCTAATACAGATCTGATGGACCCAGTAAGGCCACTCCTTTTGTAAGTCTTTTCTTACATTCTTTGAGTCAATGAATCTCCAGAACTCCACTTGCCTGCTTTCAAGTAAAATTCCCTTTCAACTTTGCATTTTTCCTAATAAAACATGAAGACTATTTTTCTTAGAATCTACCAGGAAAGCATGTTATTGCAAATCGAAGAGAAAAGTATAAGTAAACTTGTCTCTAGCTACCATCCTTTAAAATGTAAATTTGTATGAGTGGAGAGGCAACATTCAGTAATTTAGCACCACAGTCCTAACACCCACCTAGCTCTTGCCACACATCAGTGCTATATGAATAAACATTCTTTTTTTAGGTGGGAGATGATTAATCTAGACTGTCCACATAAAGAAACCTTCAATAGATTATGATGTCTCAAGTCTACTCAGGTCATGCTTAACTACCTAAATAGCCACAAAAAAATAGATAATGAGCCAGTTTTAAAGCAGCAGGCATTCAGAATCTTCTTTCCACCCCCTCAGATGGGTAATTCGCTGGGATCTTCTGAAAATCTCGTAGCTCCCATAGGCATACCAAATCAAAATTAAATCTGAATTCGGCCTAATCACATAGCCTCTTCTTTTGAACTTCTGGGCCACTGTGGCAGAGACACTATTGGTTTCTAGGATGTAGATTTTAAAGTACAAAGCAAAATGATAGTATTTCTGTCCATCAATAGGCTACTTAAGGAAATAGGGTCTGAAATGCATATCAGACACTCTTTTGTTTCCAAGAGACCAAATGCCAGAGAAATGTGCACATCGTATTTACAAAGAGAATGAATCTTAGAATTCAATAGCTAAGATAGTTGACGTAATTACAAATTTGTTTAAAAATGAAAAGGAAACAAACCAAACTTACAAGGAGAAATGATAAGATTACTGAAATTGTCTTATTATTCGTACATCAATGATAAAACAGTCCATGGCAGGACCACAATTAAGCTGCCACAATTCTAAGCAACTAAAAGAATAAATATAAATATGTGGACTATTAATCCACTGCTAAAAATTCCAATGAGATCCAGGTTAAAATGCAAAAGGTTTTTGTTTGCTTTTAAAAGAAAGCACTATAATTAAATATTCTTTGAAGTGCAGATGAAATAGCCATGTACAGGATTGTTTACAATTCATGTGATACTAGCTACTTCATTATATTGCATTAGAAAGAAAGAAAGAAAGAACAGGTTTGTATTTTCTGTTCCAGATATTGCCTAGGTCATCTGGCGTCTGTAAAACAGAGTGGTGGAGCTTCTCATCCAGCTGCAGATCCTTCTGCTCAATATGATCTGCATGAAGAGTGGCAGGAGAGGGTGTCTGTGATCGGGATCCAAGAGCAGATTGGATTGGAGAAGCACTTTCAGAGCCTGCAAATGCAATTTTTAACAGTTACCTTAAAAGCCTTTTCTATTTTCTTGAGCTATTGAAATGTTGTCTAAATACAGCATTAACAGAAAACTGAACTGCTTTTATGTATCAAACTGGGCCAAGAAAAGATATAAAACAGTAAGCAGATCTCCTTGTGAATGGTGTTCTGAAAGAAAACAAAGTACATGCAGAAAAGCTGAAAGATGAACATCAAAATCGGACAGGTAAGTGGACTAGCAGACCTCTATTTTAGGTCCAAATAATTCTAAATGTGTTTGTTTTGCAGCACATTCAGTGTTCTGAAACAGCCAAATCTCTCATCACATTCCCTCACCTAAATTTCTCTCCAGCAAAATGTTTAAGCAAAAATTTTCCCGGAACAAATCCTTTTCCAGGATTATAGATGCATGCAAGTTAATTTATAAATAAAAACTGAAACCAGTAATGGATAATCTTTGATGTTTATCTACTCATTAAGCTGAGAAGATCCATATGATGGGAAAGTTCTGTATAGCCAGAGGAGTGTTATTTCCTTTAAAGCAGTGCTACAAAGGCATTTTTCTGTGATTGTCTCTGAGCAACCTCTCTAGGCAATTACGTGGTCTTTACTGAGTAATCTGTGGAGAGGGACTAGGTACTTGCATTTTTCTTCTATACTATCTTATGTTTCACATCCTGAATTTGTCTAAAGATCCTTATAAATAGCTGTGGTTAGCCAGAACAGTCACATGGCAGACAAAAAGAGAACAAATATTCACCACAGACTTTTCTACACATCAGCACATGTTAAAATGGAAGAATTCCTATTAATTTCAATTCTTAGATAAATGTAACAAGGACACAAAAATATTATGTGTGAAGTTCAGTATTAGTGATAAAGTGAACTTTAGGGACAGCAATTGAAAAGTGAGTCTTTTAAAATAGTAATTTTCCCAAATTACTGTGAGAGTAATTGAAGAACACTTCTCATTTGAGAGGAATGTTCTTTCTTATAAAAAGAACAAATTGTTTAAAGAACTTGACAGAAAATGTTATCGGTGTTATCAGAACAGAAATTGCAGTAAACAATCTTTATTACATAGTTAAACTGCAAAGGTCTCTATCTCCTTTAAATGACTAAGACAATGAAGCTTTTACTATCAATTTAAATCAACATTTCTATTCAGGAGAGAGAGACACTAGTGCTTCACATACAGACTATTGCTTCACATGACAGGTAACAATCCTCTCTTGCTACTGACCAGTAGTTTTCCACACGCTTACAAGGATAATGTAAATACACCCTTCAAAGATGTTCAAAGAAGTATTTTCTTACTTCATTTTCATTCTGCTCATTAGTTGGGGACAGATAAAAGTAGTTCAAAAAAAGCAGCAAGAAAGAATGATAGGGAAGAGAGAAAGTGAGGGAGAGTGGGATAGAGAGGGAAAGAAATTGAATGAGATGGAAAAGAAGACAGGCAGGGAAGGCAGGGAGCAAAGGAAGAAGAGGAAGAAAATTTGCAGAACTACAGGAGTCTGTCATTAAACGATACTCCAGCATATGAGGATCTGACTTTGACTGAGACTTCCATGGGTACAACTTGTTCTAGAACTAGTAAACAGCAGTCAATAGTCAACTTTATCATTTACTTAGAATATGAAGTAATGACTATATACCAAAAAGAAATTTTCCTTCCAAAACCCTTCAGATTTAGAAAGAGTAGTTTTCTGATCAGCAGAACCACTGAAAACTTGTTTATTATGAGTGTGTTTCAAGGTTGAGTTTCTGCATTGATTTGCCAGCATCTAATACAGTGAAATTCACATTGCAGCTTCCATCATGAGAGTCTGCATACATAAAATTTTCACTAGATAGCTGCCTATCTTTCATAAAACATCAAAGCAAATAACATCCTTCTGTTTTCTTATATGTCAATTTAGCAAAAATTAGACAATAGGCTCCAATATTGTTGGGGTGTGGAACAGTCAGAGACAGACAATACAATTGCACAAGTATTGCTTCCTCAGGAAACCCAGCTAAATGCATGTGACACACAAGAGCTGCCTCTTTAAAATGGTGGTCCAAGCAAGAAGAGATAACCACACAATCTCTCAATGGACAACTCAGTCACTAATTGCAATCTTATCAATTCAATTATAGTGCAAACTTGGACAAAAATACCAAACAGTAATGAAATTATTAACATATAAAAACATACAAACAAACAGAAAAAGAACAGATCTACAGCAAGGACTTTCAACAAGCACACAGCAAAGAGAAAAATGAAGAGAACACAAGCTGAACATTGTCGAACAAGCTGAACAACAATGTCCATGAAAGCTAATACCATGGTTCTTTCAGTGGAAGGGCACTTTTAAAAAGTGAAAATTATGGCAGAGGAAGTAAAGATGTCTTTCCATGTCTCTGAAAATGCAGAGGTTGATTTCTAACAGCGAACAAGATAAAATATGGAGGTATAAGCTTTCACAGAAATATAGATACTTGTTGCTACTTGTTACAGCTAGGGTTGTAACAGGAATGGTAATGTATAACAGCTATGGAACAAGGAGTATGAAAATGACTATGGACATCTTTACTTCTCATGTACAAAACCTGGCAAGAGACCATTCTTTCAAATCATCCTCATAGAGAAGCATTCTCTCTTTGAGACAGGAGCCCATTCAATTTCAGTTAACTGCATCACTTTTCAGTTATACAAATGGAAAGTGATGTTACATGGCCAAATAACTAACATTTTGAATAATAAAAGCTCTCAGTTACACAACAGACAATATAAAGAGATATTAAGATGGATGCATATAAAAAGAATCCCAAGATACTTCAGTGTGATACGCTGGTTTGAACAAGCACTGTGAAAACCATCCAAAGCAAAAACATTTCCTGAAAATTAATTATTTAACTACCAGTAATAGAAGGACACTTGTAAGAGATCTAGCATACATTATGTGGTAAGAGTTTCTCCTTGGTAATTGTATAGATTTTCTCATGAAGGGTTTCAAATACATTTAGGACCATGAGTAACTAAGTCAGACAAAGGTTTTCCACTTACATTATTTCACATACTACTTTTCAATAGCAATCAAAAATAATTGAAATAAAAGAATCATTTAAAATAGAATATAGATTCTTGGCAGAAGCTGGAAGTTGCATTCTTCAGGATGGGTGAAAAATTCCTGAAATAAATACTTTTTTTTTTTTTAAATCTACTTTACCAGTGATAGTTGCAGCTTCAGCAGACAATGGTTGCTGATTGAGACTACTTGTTTCTGAGTCTATGTGGAGTGTAGTTAGACTGGCCACTTCTTGTTCCTCAGCACTCTGTTGCTGTCCTGAAATTGCATCGATGTCAGTAGAAGCTGGCGTCCCTGCCTCAGTGCCAAAGCTGAAATCTGTATGAGGAAAGCATTGTATTAATTTACAACACAAACCCACCACTAATACGTAAAAACCCCAGAGGCCCAGGATCTCCAAACCAAACAGAAACCTTGTATGTGCATCTTCTGTGCTACTAGCACACTGTTGCAAAATTTAAATAAAATGCAACAGCAGAAAGTATTGACTATTATGAATATTCTCTTTCCTGTCATTAACCCATGACTTCACATCTGCAGAAGACATTCCTGTTGCATGTCTGTGTTCTTAGTTGCTGTTAAGTGCAGCTACATACGAATAAAGCAAAAATAATAGACTCATACATTAAGGAATTTATTTACAGGCTGGAAGAAATATTCAAGCTTGTTGTAAAAGCACTAACTTCAAAATAAAAATATTACAGCAAATGGTACTCTAACAAACATTACTTTCAACACTAATGAAGAAAATGTCAGGCTGAAATGTAGGTTTAAATACCATAACTTATTTGCATAATGGAGACATATATAAAAATTGTAATTTCTTCAAAAAATTATACTATATTAACATTATTTTTATCTTACATAATACATGATGTTATAATTCCTAGCAACCATAATGACCCCTTCTGTTAAACAAGAGTGGGAATGGATAAATAAAATGAAGGAAAAGCATTATGTTATTAAATAAAACACAGTAATTTTAACAAAGCATACTAATTTTACCATGATATTACACTTAATATCTTGAGTAATCTATAGCTACATAAAGACCACTGTAAAAATATCAGAAGCCCTTCTTTTACGTTTTACCTAAGTATTTTCAAAAGAGTTAAAATAATTTCCAAGCTTTAATTTTTATATTTGGTGCAAAACAGATGGATACACTCCACAGAGAGACAATATTGCTTTCTAACTTCTGTTCAATTATGTTCTGCTCTTTGCATAGTAGTATTCCAGGGCTCTTTTTTTTCAGTATACTAAAAAAAATAGCCTCTCATAAGAACTATTCTTGCTCCATTAACTTGCTAATGATTTCAATGGAAAATCAAAACAATCTCTCTCTACAGAAAACTGCTGGCATACAACTTTATCCAGGGGAAAAAAAAAAGACAACAAACAAAACAAAGGAAATTTGCAATACATTAATCAAAAATGCTATTACTTTTGGAAAAATATACTTGCTTTCAAATTTGCGGCTCTCGTACTGGAAGGCGCTGAAGGAGTCAGAGTGGCTGTCTGAGCTGATGAGGTCACTGCTGCCCGCGCTGGCAGGTGACGTCCACTCGGACGGCACGCCTGGGTCATCTACAGGACGCATTTGGTTCTGCTTGTTCAATATATCAGGTAGGTCTTTAGGAACTTCCAAGCTGCCAGGACTGCTTCCTCTTCTTGTCACATTCTACACATTGAAGATACATAAATAATCTTAAAATCTTGGATGGCTTATTTATATAAAATGGAAAAAAGCAATTCCACATTTGCTGAAGTCAGAAGCAACAAACAGTTCTTAAGTACCTAAGCCAGAAATTGCCATCATACTAAACACCAAGACTTTCCATATCCCCACATGAAGAACCCACGCAGTCACAGAATTTCATAACTACAAATTTTATTTGCGCAGTGGACTTTTGGACACATATCGCAAAAGGCTAGGATTCAGACTAGTACCGGCCTCATGGTAGCTAAGATGTGAGAGAGAAAACTAGTTAAGTATATTACATCCAAATAACTAAAGAAAACTTGTTTACCTTGGTTTCAGACACAATGTCTTTTCCGGCCTATAGGCCACCATGCTATAATCAAAAACTTAATTTATAAAAGGAGAAAATTAACATACTAATTAATGCATTATTCCTCTTATGATTAAAACACAAAAGACCACATATAACAAAGGTAAGGCATGCAGATTTACTCATGTACAAGTAAGGTGGTGGTCTATTTGAAGTCTTTCTTTAAGGTGCATTTTTCCACAGATAAGACTGTTCGCTTGAAAGGGAAGAGATATCAAAGTAGAAAAGCCATTTTATGAAATGGCTTGAAATTTGTATGCATTATGAGACTAAAGATGCCTTCCTTTTACACTAGGCCCAGTCAGTTCTGCATTCTTTTACTACTCTACTACTAATTAGAAGTTAACTCAGACTTACAAGCTTTTCATGATACGGTTTTAGCATTCAATAGATATAGCAACCTAAAACTAATCTTAGTAAGTTGGTACTGTTTAAAGAAGGCATATCTATTCTTGTGCACTAATTAAAAAAATGAGTGGTAGTTTCAGAGTATTTACCCAAATTTATCTCAGCTCTTTCCTGCTACCTGAGGAAAGTACCAATTCTCAAAACAAAGAGTAATCCCTCCCTTTCTCTCTTCTAGAGCCAGCCGTGATGACTTCTGTTTCATTAATTTTCAGACTAAGTTAACCTTTTTCATAGACTACAAGTTAGCATTTTGTCGTGTAACTCAAGACTTACTAACAAGAATACTCTGTGCGAACAATCAAGTTTCATAAACGAGTTCAATACAAAAGACAAAAGTACACATATCTATATACATCTATAGATCCTCTCTTGCCATTTTTAAAAGGTGATGATAAATAAACAATTTTTTTAATAACTTAGAAGAATCTTCTTCTGCCCCTTATTATCACCAACTCCTTACTGACAATTTTCTATAGGAGTATGTCTTATAGGAGCATGTCTTAAAATGACCTTAAAAACTTCTAAGAAAAAAGAACTAAACAATTTTGAAACACTATCTTTAAATTGTTACCCATTCTGTTCTTAATTTGAAACTTCTTTTTAGTCTTTTCCCTTTTGTTACTCCTTAATAAGCACTTATCTCTTCAAATCAGTTGTCTCCTTTTGTAAACATTCAACAGTAACCAAAAATTCTTGACTTAAAATTGATTAAAATTTCTTATTATGAATGCAATTCCAAACAACATGACACTTCTGGAAAAGTGTAGGAAGAAAGCATATGAAAAGTTGGTTCAATTAACAGAGCACTATTTACAGGAAATTATTCAACACTTGCAAGTGAAATAAAAAAATAAAATATATTTGAGTAGTTTTGTAGTGTGTTGCATTGACTATACCTGTAGTAAACAGTACTGTACTACAGCATGTTATTCAATTACTTACCATGCAAATTTACATTTAAACTAGTACTCTGAAAATACAGTATTCTATGTACAGATATCTTTGCAGGTGCAATTAAGGCTGTTTAATTCCATGAGACTATTCATCAGACAGTAACTTCTGCATTGCTTCCATGATGAAGATTTAATAAATACGAAAACACAAATGGTATAAAATGGCATGAATCTATGTCAAAGGCAAAGCATAATTAAGCAATATTCTTAATTCTGATTCATAAAAGCCAGAGAAATACTTTTTAGTGAACTGATTTATCATGTCATTGACAAGTTCACACATAATGGAGACCTAAGTATTGAAATGTAGCAAGTTTAAAGGCTTACCAGTGCATTACCACTGCGGAGCCTCTCAGCTATAAATTCATCCATGAGGTCAGGAACATTTGTACTGCTACTGCCAATATCACTATCAATAGGGTGCAACTTCTGACTCATGTCCTCTCTATTAGCTAAAAGCAAATGAACAACCATTTATAGTAAAGAATGCATCAAGACATTTTCAAAACAAAATGTAACAAATGAAAAAATCTGCTAATTAACAGAAATAAAAAATCAAAATTGCCAAACATGCATTTTAAGAATGTCCCTCTTTTAAAGCAGATTCTACTTTCAGAATTAGTATGGCTTCTTCTTCCCACTAAGCAGGGGTTAGTTGATTTCCAATTCCACCTTTAAGAGCAGGAAGCTTATAGGTAAGCACTACTCAAAGTTGTTAATGCTTGCTTTAAGGATAAAGCATATGTTCTTCCTCCCTATCACAAGTAAGTAACAAATTCTTAAAAAATTATGTGACTCCTTCAGGCTCCTTCTTCATTGCATTCCTGATGAAAAGCAATGTTGTGGAAAAAGTAAACTAGGTTGTAATATATACTAATGACAAATGGCAATGTGGCACTGTATACAGTTAGTATAAATAGTGCAAAGAAAATGTTACATAATAAAATTACATGCTAGTAAATGGAATGAAAGTTCTAACTCTAGACGATCAATGGTTATGAACAATTAATGAAGTTCACTCCTTTATTAGTGCTATATTTTTGATATAGCTACACTGTTCATATTTAGCTGTGGCTGTTACACCTCACTTTATGATATCCGCCTTTAAAGTCTTCAAGCTATTCCAGTTCATGTTCTCTTTATACAAATTTTTCCCTCAGCATCATCTCTCATGAGACCACAGTTTAGTTTACTCTAACAATGAGGCTCTGTTAAATGCTGGATTTTAAATAACAGGTACTTCTAAAATTGGTGCTTCCTAGATATCTCTTTTTCAGAAGTCTAGTTTCTGAAGAGCAGCAAATCATTTTTGTGAGACCCATGACAGTACCGCTCTCAGGTGCTGTGCTTACAGAGACTGCCCTCAGGTGGCATTAACATCTCAGTGCAGGATGCATTGCAGACTCCTCTGTTAATCATGCCAGCATAACAATGGAAAAAAAGGAAAACCTGCATTACTGCTGAAAGTTAATTTATTGTTCAATTAAGGTTATGTGAACTATGACAATGTATATTAGTCACAGCCTTCTTTTTTGATCAGTCCACAGAGGTCTCACAGTTAGCAGGAGAAAGACTATCACAAGACCTTCATGAACATCCATGATTCCAAGAAAAAAAGAAAGCAATGGAAGATGTTGCCAAGATGTAACTGCAGCCATTTTGATGAATGAATATAGGAAGGCCTATGATATGTTTTGAAAAAGACTCAAACAAAACCTTATGATTAGACTCAGAGAACTGCTGTAATGAAATCATTCCAGTAACAGCAGATTGCTATTTCAGACTATTTTTTAAAAACCATCTAAAATGACCTCCAAATGTAAATTTGAGGGGCTGTTTTTGTTTTTGTTTTTGTTTTGGAGGAGGAAAAGGAGGAAGAGAATGAGGAGGAAGAAGAAAACACACTAAATGAACCAGAAATACAATTAGTTCAACCTAGTTGGTTGAGAGCCAGGTCCTTCTGACAAAAAAACTACACTTAGAGTGGAATACCACACTCTGATAAAATATGCAATGCCAATCATTCAGTAGGCTTAATTTGAAGACTCTGCATGGTAGATGAAAATTCTAAAGTCTCAAGGCTTAATCCTTTATTAGGTCATTTACTGTCTCTTCCTCTTCCCTAACCTGATGATCTTCAGCAGCAAAGAGGTTCAACTAAGTATCTTGAAAAGAAAAATTAGTAATTTAAAGTATGTAAATGTAACTTATGCTGGGAGAAATATCAGCTGGCTATAGGCGCATGCATAACCAAACAGGGAAAGCAGTGATCATCCCAAAGCCTTTTGATTGCTATCAGAGCTTGCTTCAGTTGCATTAAGCCAAACTGGTGCTGCCTTTCTCCTTTTGCGCTCTGCACACTGTTAGTGCTCACCTGCAGCTTTCCTTCCAAAATAGCCCATTACATGACTGTACAGATCCCTCAGTGGAGCCTCTGCTGGCATTCTGTTCTGCCTCTGTGGGGAAACATTTGCCTTCGGCTTCGAAAGAGCATGTACAACAGTTTTATAAACACCACCCAGGGAGCCCTGCTGTTGTGCCGACTCCTGACCTGATGCTCTAAAGGCACTACGAGATTGGAACTGACTAACTGCAAGACTTTCTTTCTGCAACACAGCTGCTTGAGTTTCTGTAGGTTCCTTAACTTGCTTGCTGCCAGCCGAAGCAGCATTGATTGCATCTAGATGTCTATATATTCCAGGTCTAACCAGCTCTGTGGCAGCTGATGAGCTAGTGCTTGCACTGGTACTGTTGTTGCTGCTACCACTACTGCTACTACTGAAGCCACCAAGTTTACGAAGTCTTGCTTTCCAAGCAGCCTCTTTGTTCTCAAGGGGATTGTAAAATTGAACCGATTCTGTAGATGGCCTAAAAGTAACATGAACGCTGTTTCTTTTTTTAGTTGTTATTTTCATGATTTTGGCCCTATGAGTTACGGTTTCAGATATACTTCTTTTAGTTGGTGCCAGTTTGCTCGTGCCTGTGATGTGAGGCATTTGAGGATCAACTTGTGGTTTAGGAAGAATTTTCTTTGCATGGACAATACACGAGTTGGTCGCTTTTTCATTAAACTGGGCACTTTCATTCTTTTCAGCTACTGCTGCTTCCACAACTAAATCTACATCAGCTTCAGTGGCTGCTTGCCTGTACAGACATCTCTTCCCTTCTTTACTGCTAGGACTACTTGACCCATGATCAAACATGCTTTCATATTGTTTATCAATATCTAATTGTCTGGCTTTATTAAGCGCTTGATTTCTTGTAAAAAAGTCTACTTGAGTAGGTGCAATATTACTTATGAAGCCACTTGGGTTTTGTTCTAGGTGCAGCTCTGTGTTATTGGCTCTTTCTGTAACAGTGATGCTAGTTGTGCATTGACCAGTCTGATCTCTCTTTTCTAATCCATCCAGGGGTAATCTATCGTTCCTACTTACTGATGTATCAACTTCATGAGCAGAAGCCTCACATTTATCTATCTCAACGTTACCGCAAAGTTCTTCTTTTTCTTTAATAAGATATTCTCTCAGAGAGGAAAGGAGATCATCTTCACCTTCAAGGTCAACACATTGGCTTTGTTCAAAGGCAGTGTTTGCAAATTCTACCGGCCCTATTAAATGACAAAGATGGTCATAAATACTATCCCCAACTTCCAAGGAGGACTCTCTGCTATTTGTATCAGTGATATGGCTTTCAGTGGATCTATGCATTGAAGAGGTCTCAGTGGAACTCTGTAAGCTTGGAGCATGATGGGATGAACTGTCAATGACAGGAACTGCACCTTTGGCTCGTTCAACTGCGAATGGTTCCAGGATGTCAGAGGTGCTGCTGCTTCGTGGCAGTGGCTGTTCTTCATTTAATGCACCAAAAACTTCACTTGGAGCATCCTCACTCTGAGAAAAATGTCTGACTCGAGGCGGACGTGGAAGAATTTGAGTATCATCAATGTCTGTAGGAAAAAAGTATATGTAACATGCACAAAAATTTACGAATAGAGACAATATGTATTTACCACTACATCCTAATTATGTGACTTTAAAAGCCAGAAAAATCCAGAGCCTTGTTTTCTTAGGTACAACAAAAACACTTTTTCCAATACTAGAGTGTTAAAAACACACGCACATAATATCCAGTACAGAATGTAATATGAGTTAGACCATCAGAACACAGTTTTAAATGTTAACATGCATGAGAACAAACAGTGAGGTCATGGAACGTTTGGAAATACAGTTAAAGCTAGAGCTGTGCCAATAAGTTCAATAATTCAACCAATATTATTCCAGCTAGCTTGTTCAGGAAATGGTTACTGGAATACAAATTAGCTTAACAGTAGTATTCCCTTTGTGGAATTTACATCTTCAGAAAAATGGGCAACTCCAAAGAGAATAAGGATGTTTTTTGGAAAATTAGGGTTGTTTATTGAAGTCGCAAACCATTAATTAAAAAACATATATATATGTATATATACAAATTACTTAAATATCAGAAAGAATACTATCATACCATTATAAATATTTTGGGATATGCAATATAGTGTATACCTAAAGACTAAAGCTTTTCAATTACAAGGAAGAGCAGGTCCTATACAGAAAAGATGACTGTACAAAATGGACAATTTAAAGATATACCCTTCTTCCCTAGAAGGATGTTTTGTCTCTCGTCTTCAAAATATGAAACTAAATACTTAATGAAGGCTTACCTCTCTCTCTTCTTCCAGTTTTACTCAGCCAAATGTAACATTTATGAGAATTACAGAATTAAGTACTCTGATACCAAAAAACATCCTGCAGCCTCACAACAGTTAACATTAGAGTAAAGACACTTTTGTTTATGAAAAGACCAGAATTTGTTATTACCATTTAAATTAGTGATTCCTTGTCTCTGTTGAGACTCTTCCTATGTTAGTGTCAGTACATACCATAGTTAACTGTAATGAAAGCTGCAGTTCCAACATGGATCACCTACAAATTGTATGGAAGTATCAGCTGATTTCACATTATCCACAAAAATAAAGAAACTTCATGCATCTCTTCAGATTTCCTACTACGTTATAGGAATACTATATACTATCAAATCACCAGTGCAGGCAAGACTAAATATCCCTTACAGACAAGTCAACTAACTGCTATCCCTTGTAGTCCTTTTATGAGATAAGCACTTAAACAGCAAGGTGAAACCAGTTTACTCAATTTTCTGTTGCTTTCTTTTTGATAGAATCCTTTATTCCCCAGACTAATTTTTTACTACCTACTACTTAAAAAGTTGTAGAGATGCTTTCAAACTCAGGAATAACAGTAAATAGCTTAAATGAACACCAGCAAGAGTTATTTGCCACAATAAACAGACTTACCTTGTTGTTCTATCTAGAAGGTTTAACTTCATGAGTGCAATGGTGAATTTACTTAATATCAGAACAAAGTTTAAGCCCCTTTCCCTCCCCTAACTTTTATGTGTTACAGCTAAAATAACTATGTGCATAATTACATTTTAAAATATTTCTATTATTACTAAATATTATATACAAATATTACTAAGTATTTCAAATTATTACTACATTGATCTCTCTATATATATAATCTGAAGTCCCCTTAAAACCTGTTTGAACTGCTTACACTTTTCTGAGAATGTTAGAAATGGAGCTGCATTTTCTCATATCCTCCTTCTCAACAAAACATATAAACCAGAGGAATGAGATATGTTGTACTTAACTAAACATATGTGTTCCAAGATAATGAAAAATGCTATTTCCATGCTTAATTTTTCAAAGAAGTTAAAATTTGGAAGTAAAAGTTTTACCTCATGCAAAGTTTACTGAACTGTAAAGAAGCTATTAGACAGGAAATTGAGAGATCTATATTGGAAAAAGAGAATGACATCCAAGCTATCTCAGAAAATAAACATGAACTGAAAAATCATCGAATACAACACAATCTATTATTCCTTTTCTCTTCAGCTTTGATAAACAACAAATGTCCCATCATTGCTCTTGTTCAACTTATTACTAACTACACGAACTAACACCCTCTGAAACGAATGGTGTCTCTCTCTAGTTGGAACTGTTATTTCAAACTCCCTACTGACTTAGGCAGAGATTTTATGCTAACATAGTCTCAAGCTATTTCTTACAGCTGCAAAGAAAGGACCACAGAATTCGGTCAAAAGTGTGCATGATGATATATATGAGATTAATACATGCAACTATGATACAGTGATCTCAGATTGAGCCCTCAGTATGCATTTTTTGTATCTATTATAAACTCAACCTTATCTAAAGCAGCAGCCTAGAAATCCCATGCTGTGCATGCATGCAGTGATCATGACCTTCTAGGATGTTAAAAACAATTGGACAGAGAACTCAGAATGCACAGAAAGCAGCTCCACACATTGAAATAAATTCAGCTAGGTTTATTTCAATGTTGATCCAGAATTAATTTTAGGTGCTCACATATTCATGACAAGCGCATACAAGTACACATCTTCAAACTAACATGTGCTTGTGCCAATGAAGATTTCTTTTTTGTAGAACAGGAGGAAACGAAGGAAATGAAAAACATTACTGCAACACCAGCACTGAAAACACAGACAGTACTTAAAAACCCAAATGAACTGCTTCTTTTACAATCAGGGCTCACCCTTGCACACAGGTATTACAGTCAGACTGGGACACCATAAACTCTCAAGGAGTTTGTACATTGCAACTGTGTGCCAGCAGGCTGACCCTGGGTATCTGACCCTGCGCACCCTTAGGAGAAAAATTGCCGTGGTTCCTCATATGGTACAGTAAGGAAAAGCTATTGGTACATCTGGCCAATCTCAGCCAATCACAACTTTCCTAAATCAACCTTGCCTCTCCTTTTGCTGCTAGAAGGCAGAAAGAGAAGGCAGCTTTTCAGCATCAAGTGTGAGATAAATATGCTAAAATACAGACCCATGGAGAGACACATTCTGACAAGACAGCATGAGTGCTAATAGAAGATCCCTGTGTAATGCTGGGACAGGTTTTTATTTCATCATGCAAAGTCAATTTGGGAAGTGGAGAAAAAATAACATTTTGCTTCTGAGTTTTCAATAGTTTGTTGGGGATTTTTTAAAAGAACACAGGCATTCTGTGAGTTTCTGAGATTAAAGAATAATTATAGCCATACTGACATTACAATTATGATTTCTTTATATTTCATCTTAATGATTACTTAATGATTTGGGAACAAGGTTGTAAAGGCATAATATGGATCTCCCTTTCAGGTTAATATTTGATTCTTTTAGTCCCAGTGGATAAGGAAAAATCTCCCACCTGCAATTAATTAGTTTGCCCACTGCTTCTAGGAATCTTGCCTACATCTCATTGACACTTTATTTCAGGTCTTGTACCTGAAAACCCCCAACAGTTCCAGAATGAACCATCATTTTACTAGTTATCTTGTACATGTGTAGGACTGGAGGAAATTCTTTTTAGAAATATTTCAGATTTGCAACAAATATACTGTAACAAATCACTTTACTAACTAAACACCTTAAAGCATAAATCACTTTCACTTTCTGGATACTACTTGAAAAGTTGCAAATATTCTGCACATGGAAATACAACGTTACAGAAACGACATGAAGGAATTACAATCTTAGCAAAAGCATCCTCTATGACACTAGATGACTGGATGTCAATATTGAACTTTTGCAATATATTTTATCAACCTACTGATTGATCTTCAAGCAGAAATACTATGTCTCACAAATTATAGTCAGGTTTTCTGCCTTACTCTTGAAAATTAATATACAGTACATAAAGTAAAAGTTTGGTCATGAATGCTTTCTGTTAGACTACCTGTCCAGATTCACGAGTGTTCAGTGGGTCCACCTTTCAATTATGAGTTTTACAGCTAAAAAGGAGCTGAATACTACTTCCAAAAACTTAATATTAGTCATCCTATTATTCTGGAATAATTTGAAATGTCCTCTCCTTCAAGCTGTGTTGGATCGTAAAGTCATTTTGGATAACAGGGATATTCATATAACCCTGTAATAAGATGACGGGCTGTCACAACTAGCTAAACATCATTCATTACCTAGAACGCACTTACGATAGAAACAATTTGATTACTTTCCAAATTACATGCTGTACATCTGGAAACAGAAGGCTTTCAGAAAATAATATTATTTAATGTAAGAAGAAAAGACAAGGAAAATGAAAAAGCTTCATGTTTAAAAAAAAAAAGGAAGAAGAAAGAGAGCACAATTTAAAATGTGGAAAATTAAAAGAGCAAAGTGCACTCTGATCCAGTGGACAGTGTTTCCCTTTCTCTGCTACCTCCCCATCAACACTTTTAACAGCTTGCTTTTCTTCACTAGAGGTTTTTAATTTTCTGGCAATGTTCAAGATTCTTGGGCACATCATGAAGCTGCTGCAACACCCATCTGTTTGAGAAGACATCAAAACCAGGAAGGGCCTAGGACTTTTTCTATGTCAGAAGTGCAAAGGTCTGTAACGTCACTTTACTTTTATAATTACATTTGTCATACAGTTTTTCTATTGGATGACTATCAACATAAAGGATAATAGCAAGAGAGCCATCAGGTCTGGGACACATTAGAAGTAATATGCAAGCCAGGACTTTTCAGAAACATGGATGATAAAACTGACTACAAAAGCACTTTTGCCTTGTTTAAGAGAAGATAATTAAGTATCAGCAATTATGTGATGAAATAATAGTCCACTGTGAAAGCTCATAACCCTTCTGTAGGTGTTCTTAAGGTCTCCATTAAGCATTGACTGTTTCCAACAATGCTATGGCCAGGTAGGACCCATTTTCTAAAAGGTTGTTCACGTATCATTCCTAGAAAAATCTCTAAGTTATAATCACTTGTATCTCAGAAGAGATACTCTTTGCACTCATACTTTTATTAATTTATTACATATTATTTTTATTTTATTAAATTTTGTTTGTGGTGTCAAGAATTGCATTCAAATATTTCGTAACTGTTCATTGTGAAAGTCTGGTCTCTCTAGAGTGGGTTCTTTCCTGATTGTCCATTAATGTTTTCAGACTGAATACTAAGGCACCAAATTTCTGTTTCACAACAAGAATTCTGTCACACATGACACATGACTAAATACAATTATGAAGATACAGTTCTTGGCACTTCTCAGGTAACAAAGGCAGGCAGGAGAGACAGAAAAAAAAATCTTTCATAAAACAAATACTGTCATGAAGTCCTTATATTTGTATGCCATTTTGACTATGTCCTCCCACTGTGCTTTAATTTTTTTTCCACTCATTGATAAAAAGGCAGAACATGATTGTCAGCCTTAACACATTACTAATTTATACCTATGTAATACTTGGAAAAATTACATTATCTTAAAACATGCATTTTTAAAGTCTGTGCTAATTCTAATTTTTGAATCTATTTGTTCAAATAAAAGTATCCAAAGTAAGCTACTGTCCAACTTGTAGCCAAACACCCTGCTGGATGAAAGAGAATGTTGAGGAAAGCCACAATCCTAAAAAATGGATCATTTGGAACATAATACCAAAACACCACACTTGAGAATTCCACACTACAGATTTTTTTCATGGTTTTATATAGTAATGAAAACCAGTCACACTCCAAAGCATATTATATGATACCATATTCTTTTTTCATTGGAGCTAAAGTGTATCATCATGGTTGTTCACACCACGTCTATGACACTGAATTAAAAAATTTACACAGAAATATGTAAGTGGCAAACTAAAGTAAAATTAAGTTCTTCCTTTCCCTCCCTCCCTCATCAAAAATAAAAATTTTAGATTAGTTGTACTCTCTGGTAGACAGATATTATATTGCTGCTTACCAATAAATTGGAAAAGTGAAGAGATTTCTCAAATTTTCTCTTTTATGATAGTAAACATTGGCACAGCACTAACTTCTAACAGTTCCAGAATGAATTGTAAAATAGCATAGTATCTTACAAAACTCAAAATATTAATTCTTTATCTCTTCCCCTCTCCCACCATCCCCAAAGTATTTTTACTTTGAAAAATTTAATGGTTTAGCAGAATTTGAAAGCAGAAGGTTTAAAAAAGTGATAAAGGGGGTGCAGAAATTAGCAGAGGTGGCACTACCTGAAAGCTCATCAGAAAGGGGAGTGAGAACAATATCAGGCAAGAAGGGTTTGGAAGTATGGATCAGAACAGGAGCACTTTTAGCACTGCGTATATAGGCCGATGGCAGAGCACATTCACCAATGGATCGGCTTCTCATGGCTTTAAAAAGGAAAAGAAAGAAGTGGGGAAGGAAAAAAGAAGAGTGACTATAATGAAAGGCTTGTGTCACAGAAAAAGCAGCAACAGAGAAAACAAAGATAAAAAGGAAGAAAATTCAAAAATTAAAACGTTTCAGCACGGCAGATATTGGCAGAGCTGTAAGAAAGAAAAAAATCAGTGGACACATAAGACATTCTGAGTTTTCAACTTTTATGTAAAGCAGCAACAATGCCTTTATTATGAGGATTACAGAGATTTTGCATTTGAAATCAATAAGGTAATTAACACATTTTCCTACTGCATCAGGGGTTGAAAAATCAAAGTTAAAGTTACTCCGCACGCACTCTGGATTTGATTTTTTTTAAACAGAAAAAGTAACTTGTACTACATTTGCATTTTTCTAATTTCCTTTGATTTTATCCTGAAAATGCATCTCTGTATTATAGAAATACCCATACTCTTGAATTCATCTTCTCCAGAAGAGATTCAAAATCATAAGGAGAAAATGATCAGTTCTGTGTAGAGAAATTTGCAATAAAGCTTGTTATAGCTCCACATTAAAAATGAAATGACTGAAGTGAAATGGTTTGACAATGAAAAGCATTAAATTGTTTTATCCATGGGGCCTGGCTTTTAATTGATACTGGGTAAATCTTGCTAAACTAAGGTTAATTCACCTTTTCATATCTCACATCCTGCCAACATTCCTACAGAATACAAAACATACATAAGAATTGTGGTATTACAATCAAGGTTATACTGATACTGCATTCAACCTCAAGGTACACTGAAGGTCTTCAAAAAGTAATATTCGTTGCTTCAAGCAGCTTCCTTTCAAACTGCTGTAAATTTGCTAACTTTTAAAAAAATTATTGGAGATAAAATTATTGTTGATAAAATTCTTTAAGGAAATTTCAGAGTATCTTACATAAATATTTTCAGTGCAATACTTAATTAGTCTGAACTTTTCTCTCTATATGTGTATTTTCAAAACAACATGGAATATAGACTTAGAATCTTAGTGCTCCTGATCTGCATGGCAATCAAATGTATGTGAATAGAGTGCAGTGAAAGTTGAGCACATCACACTTCTAAACCAGGTTAAAGAATTGTTGCTAATAAACACATGCAGATAACCTGGAGGTCACACAGAGCAGAAAATACATTTGACAAATGCAGCACAACTTAAGTGGAGTCTTAAATTCAGTTTGAAAAAACAATTCAGAAAGACAGATCTTTTAAGACTGAAGCAATGCTCTAGTAAACTTTATATGACAGAAACTATTTTTTTAAAAAAGGCAGTTACGTGTAAAGCTTTAGAGTCAGTTTAAGAGATACAGTAATAAAATTCAGGATACAGTTATAGTTAGATGCATTACATTCATCACTGGGAATCTTACAGTGAATGAAGGCAAGAGAAAAAATAAAAACTACATAGTAAATGTTAAGGAACTTTTCCAGCCTAAATTATCCTAAATAAATCAAGTTCTTGATATTGGATACTGTGTTGATTATAAATCTTAACATAAAGTGTCCCTTTTAATTTGACTAGATTTTTTTTACACCATATTACATTCAATTAAACAGTTGAGTGGAGGCAGACAATATCAGAACACGTAGATATTTGATAGTTTATAATCTTCCACTACTGTCTATACAAAAGCAGAATAATAGGTAAGTAAATTCTTTCTGATACAGTATTTTTATAGGACTAGAACCTGCCTAAACTCCTCTATCTAACCTTACAGATTTTTCAACCCATATGCATACTGTGTTTAAAGGCCCTTTCCAAAAAATCACTTTACATAAGTTCAGGCTAAAAATGTACACACTGCATATCAAAAAAGCTGTGATTTTTATTTGAGTAACACGCACACACACATATTTGGTGCAGCAATAAATGTGTGCTGGCATGATGATGACTCAAAAAATAGAGGTGCAAAGATGTACACAAAATGTGTACAACATAAAACAGATGAAAAAGAAACTCCAGCTTTTTCTTACCATAAAATATTCAACATGCACATCCCCCTTACTCAGATATTAAGAGTATATGTTACTCATAATCAAAGGGAATGTAATACATATCACGTATCATGCAACATATTTAAGGTCTGACTCAATTCCAGACTTAGCTTGCAGACCTAGTGATAAACTGAAGGAGAAGATCTGACCAGCAAAATGTTCTAGATTTTACTTATTGTGGCTATTTTTTTGTAATTTGACCCTGAATTACTGGCACAGATTAAGAAGCAGCGGAACAGCCCTCTTGGCAGACCTGAGAGGCAATAACAAACAACCGTTTGCAGGCAGTTAAGATATATGTAACATTTTGTAACATTTTGCTCATTAACATTTAAAAAAACTGAAGTTTGGGATTCTAGTTCTGGCAACTCTTTTTGGACTTACCATCTTTTAAAATCATCCTAGCAATGCTGGGATGCTTGTCCACAGTTGGTATTTTGCAACACAAATACAGTTGAAATTTTAACTGGTTGCAGTGATGCAAACTTGGCTTATTAATATCAAATATGTAAGATAATTGGAGGAAAGAAACAAAACCATGGAAGCTAAAGTGCAGTGAAACTAAAATCAGATTACTTTGCTGCTAACCAGGTCAATAGAAAGCTTGATTAGGATAAATTCCAGTCATTTTAAGGCTAACATCATATAAATAGCCATCTTTTCCATTGCAGCAAAACAAAATCATTAATAAATTGACCAAACAACATAACCTTCTGAATATCTGAAATATTAACAATTTGTAAAGGAGAAATTTTAACATAAGCTTTATCTTTTAAAGACAATTAAGATTTAAAACAAAACCACCATTACTGTTAATCACAGACTATCTACAGAGAAGCAGAAATTACATTTAAAGGATCTGTGATCCATCAGGAAAACTAGGTGCTGTCAGCATGAGATACAGGAGAAGCTGTGTAGCATTTGAATGTGCAAAAAACCCAGGAAATTTTGGAATCGGGACTTCATTTTTTCTCATTTCTGTATGCCTTGGAGGACAATTAATTCTCCCAAATCAACAGGAGCCTTGGGAGAGAAAAACTTTTTAAAATGGAGAATTTTGAGGCATATTCAAATAAAAACTTTGTCTAAATAACCTCTGTGACTTAGAAAAATTATCTTCAAATATTTTTGGAAAAAGAAGGAAAATGTCAGTTTCTGAAACGCTAGCACAATTACATATTCAACTGCCAATATACATCCCAAATTTTTAAAACTGTGTCAGAATGTACCTACTTCCAAGAAGTATCAGTGAACACACAACACACAATGACCAAAGCTACTACTACCATAAAGATAGTAAAAATGTAAGAGATATTCCTTAGAAGGTTCTTCTTTTAAATACAAAATTAGAATCAGCTTAATTTTCCTTCACATAAGCAATAGCACTGAGATCATCAAGATGAGACAACAGAGTAAAGAAATTTGTAGTTCAGTTCCTGTTAACATAGTCTAAGAAAATCATATGAACATAAATGAGTCTTCTTTTGAGGAGTTCACCTAAAGCATTGTTCAGCATAACTCATTTGTAACACAGCAAAGAGTATCTGCAAGTAATAAAATTCAGAAACAGGTGACTTCAGAAATGGAGAATTGCACACATCTGTGTCAATCTTTCATTATTGCAATATTCAGGGTATAGTAAAAGACAGCACATTTTACAACCTATGCAGACTTACACATATTTTTCCCAGTTTCCTTTGCACAGTTTGAGAATACTCAACCCATCTTCTGCAGTTTATGAAAACACATACTTAAGAAACCTTCTCTTACCCACCTACCAGCACCATTGCTCAAACCATTCCAGCTTTTTTCTCCTTCATATATACACAACAGTATTATTTCCCAATCCAGCTTAAGCACGTGATCAGACTCATTAAGAATTAATACAGCAACTGCATTACTTTCATTTGCAGTAACTGTAATTCTAGTAACCACAAGCTATTCAGCTACCCTCAAAGCACATAGGGCTGCGTAATTTACACATTTAACTAATGTGTAAATCATTATAGATAGTATACCATTGTGGAAAGAAGCTATCCATACTGCTATAGAAATCAGTAATCAATTCCTTACCCTTTCTCAAATGTAATTTTTATCAGCTCTTACAGATACTTACCAACTGTTTTCTGCCGTACTATGCTCCTTGCCTTTTCTGTTCCTGGAGAGCCAGTGGTTGTAGCACTGCGTTGTCTCATTGGTGCTTGTCCAGGCTGATCACGGCTCCAGCCTCTAGAAAAGGACTTATCAACAGAAGACTTTGGGAATTCATGCCCAACTCCTGCAAAAATAAAATTGCAAATCTATTCACTTCTATTCTGCTATCACCAGATGATTGTAGATGTGCTCTTCCAAACAATTTTAAAGCTTTAAATTAAGTTACCAAAGCGAGCATGAATTCAAAAGCTAAGCCAGCACTAACACTGAGGGATACCCAAACTTTTTCAGAAATGTTGGTGCTATTAAACCACTGTAATTTTCTTTTCTGAAAAAAGGAGCTTACAAAGGTTGTAGTCTGATAATATATGTAACTTTTTCTTTGCTGTTCCTACCAGATAAGACACACAAAGTCATACATTTCAAAACATTAATATTGGGGGGGGGTTTCCAAATAATTTTGCAACATTGAGGAATATGAAATAATGATAGCATAATTTTACACAAAATGCAAAAGGAAAAAAAATTTGACGATGGGCTCAGAGAACAGGGCTCTTCAGAAATTGACAGAAAATCCTATAGTAAGATTAAGATGTAACAAATCAGATTTGATATTTACATTGAAGTAAGTAAAGCTCATATGAGAAGCTATCAAAAACAGCTAGACACAAAAAAAGAAGTGAAGAATATTTGCAATGTATTTCCTTATCCAGACTGAGCTCATTAATAATCCAAACTGACACAATTACAATCATTAAAGGGGCATCTTTTTGGAAAAAGAGAGCCCTAGTCCAACATGTTCATTATTATTAGCAAACAAACAAGGACAAAGAAATTTGGCATAATTTGTATGATATCTATTAATTCTAAAGCTGGACTTGACTCTGCAACTCACATTTAGCAATGGAGGCTTTCTCTGAAACTCTGTCACTGAAGGTTAACATAAACTTTTCTCATTTGGCTCAGATGATTCAACATGCTTTTTAAAGCATATATTCAAATAACTGTACACGTTCTTACTACACATTCTTATCCTATATCAGACTGCCATTTTTTGTTTCATTTTTGTTGGGTTTTTTGTTTGTTTGTTTGGGTTTTTTGTTTTGTTTAACCTGTGTTTTTTTAGTAAGAAAAAGAAGAAAGCTGTGTAGTACAGGAAAACAAATAATGCATGGTCTGGAACAACCTCTCAAGGTTGACTACAGAGAAATGTATTTCCAGTTGTCACACAGCAAAAAACCAAACCAAAACTGTGAATGATGACTGCTTAAGATGAGGCATAGAAGCATGTGAAATGTTTTAGCAAAAAAAAAGCTTGTAGCAACATCCTCTTTAAGAGAAGGAATCCATATACGTTACTTCTCCATGACAAACCCTATGATAGCACTAGGAATTACCTTCCCTCAGGTTTGACTGGAGAACCACATCAATCAGAACAGAGAGAGATAAAAAGTAGACTAAAAATTACATGGTTTTACATCTTTATTACTCACCCTAAATATAATCCTGCCTCTCATTATTAGATCACAATGCACTTTTTAAAGCAGAATATTATCATTATCCATGTTTTACAAAAGTGGAACCAAAGTGACTTCTAATGGTCACATGCAGAAGGTCTGTCTCCAAACTGAGAAAAGAATCCAGGCTTTGCAATTTTCAATCCAGTCCTCTATCAAGGAGGACAAACTTCCTGTGCCTTAACAATTCCAGAACTGCACCATTATAAGCCACCTCCTCTCCCCATATTCTGTCTTACAGACTATTTTATGCATTTTTTAGGAATCATTTCAAAAACAGGTACCACTCATATGGATTATTAAAACTATACTTTCTCTTCAGTAGTCCACAAGGTTATCTTAATAAAAACTGTCTTCACAATGGGCTAGTGATCAATTAGTGCCAAACAAAACTATGTTCACCTCACATTTAATCTTCTAACATTTCACGACCAATATTCCAATTGTGCTTGCAATGGCTTCATTTTCACCAGATGAATAGCCTTTTTTATTTTCAAGAAGTTATGATTGGGACTCAACTATTTAATTGCTTTGATAAAAGGATAAAGGTATAACCCACTACAGTGCAACATTTTAGTTTAAATTCAACACACTTTCAAGAACTATATTTCATATGCACCAATTTGCAGAAATGAATCTTAACGTGATGATTTTGTGGTAGTTCTAAAAAGCAGCTTTACCTTAAAGAAACAGGGCTATTTCAGGTGATATAGATGCCTAATTAGGTATACAAAAAAAGCTAAGACCAAAATTATCCTGGGCCCAACACCTCATTACACCAGCTCAAATTCAAATTATGTCTATACAGCGTTGTCTTACCTTTGCCTTTGTGTTTTTTCTGCTTCTGCTCACTTAATTTATCCAATGGCAGGTCACTGAGGTCCAGGCTATACAAGTTTCTAGCTAATACTTTAGTAAGTGTCTCCATTGTCAGTGACCACTCAGTGGCCAGCTCTTCCCAGTACGTCAGGGATGACATTACAGACAGCAAGTCATCCCAAAGTTCTCGAGAAATGTACACATTTAGATTTGCTTTGATCCAAGCTACTATAAGAGTCTAAAAGAACAGAGAAAAGTTGGATTGTGAACATAAGTTGACAACATTCAAATGTTACTATTTAAAAGGAAACTTCAAACTGCCACAGAAATTTCATTGTAGTCCCAACATTCTTTTCCTCACCAGTACACACAGATTTTTAATGAATTATCAAGTGTTAACACAGGGTTCTGACTTACATACAGAACAACTGCTTTGACTCATTATCTTCTGTATTCTTTTTTGTTCCACTAAAGAAACTGGAGGCTCTACAGATCCTAGTCACTGAGAACCCACCAAATGGCACTTTGCAACTAAAAGCTTTGAAAGGATTTGCTACAGCTTTTTGTGAGGAATTACAGAGTTCTCTAAGAAATAAAAAAAATCCATCGATTAGGCAGGGATTCCACAGAAGACTTCATGCCGACTTGAGCTAATTTTGCTACGGAAGCAAGCTAAAACTGCACACACTGCCAGTTATCCTTGCCAGTTACTCCAACTCAACTAAAGAACAGCAATTATTGAATTTTACAGTACCTCAAATACTGTAGTCACAGTGTCACTAAAATATAGGACAGAAAGTAACAAATGTGACCAGCTCTTTGACCCACACCACTCACATTATCTGGGTAATGTATCAGCCAACAGTGGTTGCTGTATCTAATGTATTCATGAAAATTAGGCTGAATTAATTAAAGTGAATTTATGTTTACTTGCCTGGAAAAGAGGTCCTGCAAGTCTTCCAGCTAAAGTGGAGTTTTTTCTTCCTTGATATTGCAAGAAAGTTTGGGGTGGTATTTTCAGCACAGATTCGGTCACCCTGAGCAGCACAAGTAGCATCTGTTCCCTGCAAAACAGTATTAAACTTAGAGTTATAATTTTGTTATTCTTCTGTATATACCAAGGTATTTTTAAAGGTAATAATCAAGCCTGATTTGCTCAAACACATTCCAAAAAGGAAATAATGATTACAAAGGGCCTAACTTGGTTCTTGCAAAAGAAATTATTCCAATCTTTTTTCACACTTAAGAGTGAGGAATCCCTGTGGCCCTCTAATACCCTCTTCCAAGTCATTCAACTGCTACCACCTTCAATGGCCTGAAATTAGAGGCAAAGTTTTAAATGTATTTTCAATCTGAGCTTTTTCCTCCTATGTATTACAGGTTTTGGCAATTTTACATTATCATTAACATCATCAATTATTTCATGTGGCACAATCTTTTCCATCGTGGTCTAGAGTCACCTCTTTACATTGATGTGAAACTGAGAAAGAAAATACCAACCTAGTAGAATCTGTTTTCTATTATCACTCCCAAATTTCCCAGTGGCTAGCTTGACTGGCTCCTCAGAAGAGGAGACAAGCTTCACATGACAGATGGTGCCAGTTGTACTTACTCAGAGTTCAGGAAATACTACTGACAGATTGAATACAAGTCAAGTTAAAATTGAATAAATCGGACATTTGAAACCCCCTTGCTACTTCTTCCTTGTAATGGAGAATGGTGGCAAATACCACCTGATTACAGACTACTATTTAGAAGAGTGGGAAATGATAGAAATTCCTTTAAAGCAGGGTCCCTTGTACCTGCTAGGCACTGTAAGCACTGGATAGGAACAACACAGTTACACAGTACACAGACTCCTGTATACAGTTACAGGTCAAGAACAACACACGCCTGATTGTAATAGTTATCCATGCTTATCTGGGTTTATTTGTTTATTTTTAAATAAGGCTGTGAAACTTCGTATGTTTTCATATTTTAATGCTTTGATACATGAGTAAAATGCCCTGGAAAAAATCATCAGTAGCTCCTTAATAGCAGCCTATATATCCCCAGCTTAGTCCTTTTTTGCACTGAGGGCTAAGCTGCCACAAATTAACTAGGAGCTTACTAGAGGCTTTAAGAAAGCAGATAACCTCCCCTGTGCTAAGTTGTCTGTGATGTTCAAGTTCATGTACTTCCTGATTTAGAGGAACTGGTTCATATAACCAGTACTGCTCTACTGTGTTTACTACCAAGTAAATTTTCACATTTGTGTTGTGAACTAATAATCTAAGATAAAAGCATTATAATTTTACCATGTCTTCTTGTCCATAGTCACTTGGACTACCATGTGGCGGTAGATATTGAGAATGCGTTTGCACATATCAGTGTGTTCATCCAGCAGAGCTTTAAATTCATTTGCAGGTTCAAGAAAAAATATATTTGAAGAATTTATTATAAAAACCTGCAAGCAGAAAAGAGTGGATGTTATGAGACTGAAGCACTTTGATGTTTTCAGCAATTCAGTTGACAGAACCAGGAAGAAAAAAATCTATAACAGAAAATCTTTATCAGAAAAGGTTGTGTATGCACACGGAAGTGTATGTTTAAATATGTTAGTTTGCAGTATGATTAAGCAACAAAGAGACTGATCTTTTTCCCATTTTTTCTACAAAATCTATTTGTATATTTTTGTTCTCATAGACAGATGGTACAACAGACTACTCAATATGATTAGTTTAATATGATGGACAAAAATGTCCCAGTAAGAAATCCACTGCACAAAAGTTCCACCTGTAAGCCAGGAACTGACTAGTACAATATATGCTGAACTACTTGAAATACTCCTGGTACACAGCATGTGTTTCAGCATGACACGGCCTGTATTATGTTCTGAGAAACTAAAGCATTCATCCCACTGGGATCAGTGAGGCTTACCAAAAGCAGGAAACAGGACACATTCCCCAAAGTGACTGACTTCAGTGGACAGTGAATTAGGGCCTTCAGAATGAAAATTATGGAAAAAAAAGTAGGCAAGGACATTGTAGGAGCTAGAGAAGCAGCTACTGAAGTGTTACTATATTTTTATGAAATATGAAAAAAGTTTAGAAAGCACTTGAATCTCAGGTCTAGATTTTCAAGTATTTTTGTGTCTTTTCTAATCTACATGTACAGGAAGTCATTGGTACTAAAGTCATAATTTCCCTCTACTGACAGCCTTGGATTTTTAATAATTAAAAGCTATTAGTATGCAGGTTTACATTCACTAGCCTCAACTAATGAACCTAACCTACACTAAGTGCCTAGAAATAAGTCTATGGAAGCATTAAATGGGAAAAAAACTCAAGACAGAAGTCTTGGATTATTGATTCACAGAGAAAAATCAAACGTGGTTCCAGGTCAGGAAATCTCTCAAACTGAGACATGGTACTGTCTTAGAATGATGTCTTGACTCTGTTTCAGGCTAAAAAAAAAAAAAGATATTTGGTAGTCAAATGAACCTTTGTCTAAAAAAACTTCAACGTGAATAGTCTTCAAGACATTGTCAGAAGCGTAAGCCTTAGCAGTATACTGCAAACCAAGACACCTCGTACTTCTTTTCTCAGTAACACTTTATATTCTAAAAAGTTGTTGAAAACAAAGATTATGAAGCTTAAGTTATTGTAACATATTTGAATTTAAAAGTGATGTCAATTACAAAGTTAATTTATATATGTAACAGCGTACAGCACAAAAGAAAACCCTATTCAGAAAATCATTCAAGCTGTAGTAAAAATGAGTTTTACTTAGCATGGTCACACACAGCAGAAGTGCACACAATAAAGTGGCAAATGCACATGTCTATTTTATTTAGTTCAGAATCAATTTTCTGCTGCATAAAAGAGTATTATGGGGGCTAGAGTCATATATGCACCTATATGAATGCACGTACACACACATATACATAAAATGCACACACTTCATTTAACCGTAAGAGCATTTCAAATACCCTCAAATTATACCCTCTTGATTTTCTATAGCCTCAACATCAGTGAAGCATTTTGCTTAACATTTGAAATTAACACAATTTCTACCCTGTCAAACTTCTTAGAAGCAATGAAAAAACTTCTGTTAGGGTGCAACTCCAACTCTTGCTTTCCTTAATGATATCACTGCAGAGTTATGGTCTCTCATCAAATTTTTCAAACGTGCTGCAAATTCAGAAAAAGATGAAAAAATATCCCTGTACACCTTATTAATCAGACTACAAAAACTACAGGATCGGATGTTTTGGGTTTTGTGACTAGTAGTGTAAAAGAAAAAAGCCTCTAAACATTCTTACAAAACACTTAATTAGAATTATTTGAAGATATTGAAGTCACATAAGGATTATTTTTTCTGTAATATAATGCAGAGCAGAATGCATGTTCTGATGCAAAATTAGCAGATTTTTTTTTTTGTGTGTGTGTGTTATCCAATACTGGTCTATACATTGTCCTACTTAAGGTCAATAAAGATTTAGTGAACCACTGTCATTAGTCTAACATTTATCATCATAATTGTTACATTTTAGAAAATAATTTTAAAATTTAGAGATGCTTTAGCGATGCATGGATTCCCTGGCAGAAGTATTGCACTACATTCCACTTTTTATGTGCTGATAACAAGTATTTTAGGTAATTTTAGATAGATAATTTAGAAAAAATTAGGTATCAAATCTGTTTCATACCTGCAATATTGACTGCACTCCAGCTCGTACATTTTGCTCTTCAGTATCAATTTCAGATGTTTTATGCAAAGTGTCTTCATAACACCCATTTCTTGTCCAGTTTGAATTTCGAACATGACTGGAGTTCATCCCTTTTTCCTGAAAAATATTTTTTCTTAAAATTCCACAGATATTTAGACAAGAATTTTGGCTTTATATTAAAGGAAAAAGGATATAATAATAGACAACGGCAGGCAAATGCACCTAAGACACAACAATATTTCATGAGGCTTGTAGCAATTATCTTAAAGTACCTGAATCAAGTAAGTACTATTTTTGTCATCCTTTTATTTGTATATAATTTTTACACAGTTGAAAGGTGGCATACTGTATAATCCACATCTCGAAAATAGTTCATAAAATGATATAAAATTTTAAATTGAACTAAGCCCATTAAAAAGCTACAGAAAATGGATAAAATTGGTAGCTCATTCATACAGTGTTTTACCATTGATTTTCCCCAGAAATGCTCTGACATCAAAGTAAACCATGTAAACTATCAAGGAAGCCACTTCTCTGTCTACTGGCATATTAATGCACAAATATTAACCAACAATATTTTACCTCTTCTCTTTCTTTTCCTTTCTCTGATGAATTATGGTCAACATTTTCATCACAATCTACAGTTGTGCACTGCATTATTTCTTCAGGTTCTTTCATAAATAAAGGTTTGTCTTCTTGCTGAATCCATTCCTGATACACCTTCACCACCTTCCTCATGGCAGCTGCTTCACATATCGGCAACAGAAATGCCTGCAAGTAGAAGAAAAAAGAAACAAAACACAGTTACAATACTTGAAATAAGTTGGGCTCTATAATGTGTAAGTTCTAAGAGAAAAGGGTGGAAAAATACAGCCACTGTAGGATCCTAACATACAAATTATTGCTAAACCTAAATGTTTGCTCACTTTCTTCATATGTAAACTGAAAACATGAAAAAACCTCCACATTTAAACAAGAAAACTTACCAAGAAATACTTTGAAAACTTAATTGCCAAAGAGAGAGAGAGAGATGAGAATCCATGCAGGCTGAACTGCTTAGCACGTAGACTGCTGAACTTAAGACCCATACACTCATCAAAATATGCAAAATGAATGAGCAGAAGCTCCCATTACAACATCTTCCATTCAGAGGATTTGGAAGAATGGAGTTAAACCAATTCTAAACGACTAAGAAAAATTCAAGTGACACACAATACTGGTAGTCATCTATCTTATTTTTAGCTAAGTAAAATTTTACAAAACAGTATCCTTAAAGTAAATGTCTCCCTGAAAAGATTTCAGAATTACTGTTTCTAAAAATCATGCATTTGAGTTGGTGTGATGGCTGATCAGTGCCCTCTTCAGAAGGTTTTCTGTATTGGCTGTACTGGTAACAACTAGTCATAGACCAGAAACTTTTAACATTAGTCAGATTTTAACTACCTATAAATACACTTACCAAAGACCATGATGCCCTAATTATATTTTTAGAAGAACAGACAAACTACACTAACACACAACTTTACTGGGTCCATGCTGTGACTGTTGAAAACTAGTTGCCCATATCTTTAAGGAGGGCCCACTTAACACCAGTAGTATGTTCCCTCTGGAAACAGACATTTCATACCATTTTCACACTAAAAAGAATTCAGCTTCAACTGACAAGCTCAGTCATATACTTGCTCATCAAGTCTAACATTCTTCTGCAAGCTCATATACACTTTTTTGTACCCTCAAGTCTAAAATGGATAGAACTTGTTCTCTACAGACAATCTTTCCATCACTCAGTACCACTGAAACCTTCTCTTGACTGGAATAACTTAGCCCTAGTGTTTTACAAACATTACAAACACCTTGTATATTAGAAATTAATTTACACTGAAAACTCCTAGCTAAATAATGATGTAAATAAGATCTCATACTTGCACATGAAAACAAAATAATCTACATAAATTAATGGAGTGACTTGTGAAAAGAATGAAGAAAACTGCCCTTGCTTCTTTTCACTGTGGGGACAGTTTCTACATAGACCATTGATAATTTAGACTCTACATTCAATGCCTCAGACTCTGTAAACTCTTGAGTGTCAGCTGAATTCTGGTAACTCTGCCATGTCCTTCAGTAATGTGTCCAAGCTCTTTAATACAAGGGATGTGGATAAGCTTCTGACATTTATTTGCCTCATTCAAAAATACCTATTTCATCCAGATAAAAGATTTTTAAAATGTTCCGCTTTCTGCTGTTTAGAACAATGAGTGTTGTGCATTTAACTTGAAACTTAGTGTATTTTTCTTTACTATTATTCAGAAAACTCTCTTGATCTATAGCATGGGGCATAAAGAAAGTTTATCTTGTTCTATTCTCCCATATTGAACTCAAAGTTACTATTAATAAAGACTCCATATTCTGGCATATGTTCTCAGTTTAAATTTGTTCAATAGTTTCCAGTAGAGAAACACTATTTTGAGTATGCTCAGCTAACATTTCTGGTTGCAGTAAAGGCAGAAACAGAAGCTGCTACCTTCTACAGCCACCTGTCCTACTCTTCTGATGAACACTGTCAAGGTAAGGACATTTAGATGCTCCTAAAACAGCTCTTTAACAGCTGCAGATGCCCACAGGAGGCTTATGTTAATATGGTTGGTTGTGAGTTCTAATACTTACAGCTTTGACATATGAAAAGATTAAACATTCCCGTCTATGGGGAACTGTGAAGTCCAACTTAAATGTTGTTAAACTGGTTATTAAACATATAAAATTAGAAAAATCAGGAACTGGGGATATTCTACACAGAAAATATTTCAGAATTTTAGTTTTTCGATTTCTGAAGGCAAGATGACAGAAGAAACCTGTAATTTGGTATAATGTCCTGCTTAACAAGTGCTCTAGAAAGAAAACCATGACATAATGAAAACTTACAATACAACAGTCAAGATTCTCGCATTTAAAATAGAGTTTTTTACCTGTCGAAAAATCTCAGTTAGAAAATTAACATTGCTTCTTTTAGAAGAAAAGACTTTCCGGACAATTTCAATATCAGTTAAATGCTCTTCATCAATACTGCAGAGGCTAGAAGAACTTGGTTCTCTCTCTGTTAGAGTGCTTGTGTTAGAATGAGATTGTTCTGGTTCTGCATTTCTATCCTGCTTATCAGTACTGTCATTTTTGCTGTCCTCCCTTGAAGCCATGCTGGCAGCTGCTCTCTGAAACAAAATTTTAAAATATTCCACAGTTCATTTTTAGTACAGCAATATAACAGTACAATTTAAGTAGAATTTAAAACAGCACAAAGAATTAAAGAAAACAAACAAACAAAAGGATTTACTGCATTTTAAGGCTTCTAATGGCTAGTTGATTAAAAACAAATAGCGAATTTGAAAAAAGAAAGCAGCATTGCAGGTCTTTTCAAAGTGAATTCACAAATATACACTTTGTTTAGAAATTCCTTTTTTTAAAAACTTTTCATTAGTTGTAATTATTGGAGGAAAGCATACTGCTGACATAACAATTAAGCCAAAAACACGAAAACAAATACATTTTTGTGTATTTAGTTTTACCTGAATATTCTTTGGCACATTTTCACCTTCCATCCCAGGAATATGAGGTCCTATATGAGGTTTTGGCTCAAGCCAGAAAGACACCAACCATCTAATGACAATAACACGAGCCTTGATGAAAGGTTCCTTTGTGCAATATATTGCCTCATTGGTTTCAGCATCTTTCTTAACTATTACGTAGTGTGGCTTTGGTCTCATTTGTGGTATATCTGTAAGAAAATAAAACATCTCAAAAATATGTGCAGAGAGAAAGATCTGCATAAGAAAGAAATCCTAAAACCATAACCAATACATATGAACTTTCAGAGGTGTAGTTTTGTTGCATTCACTGTTGCACCACTCATTCCAAGATGCACTGGAATGGATGCAACAGAGAAAATGTCAAGAATTGTAAGACATCAAAACAGTTGAATTTTCTCCTGAAGGGAGACAACACTGTTGATCCAAAAGACAGACTCTTGTATCTGTTATGAAGAACCTTTAATTTTTTTATCTGAAAGTGATTTCTACAGCCTCACATTTTTGCTTGCATTTCTTTTCTATGTAAGTAAACACATTTCATTGTTTTCAGGTTCTTTTAAGCTACATCATACTCAATATTTAAAGATAAACTTCAGCAAACTCACTACTTCAAATTTTTACTGAAAACTACAAAGTTCCAAGTAGCAAAATAACTGTTAACTAGACTATGACCTATACAAGAAAACTACTTTCATATAAAATTAATATATTGTCAAATTTCATCATGGCTACAATGGGAGATATATAATTCCAAAATGCAAATGCAATAAACACAGCCTCTTCTGGCCCAGCAAAAGGTGAAAGATTAATAGAACAGAGAAATCCTGCTCCGAAGCCACATGAGCTTTGCAGCTTCACCTAGCGCCCCATCTGCACTGGCTAATTTTGCTGGACTTTGCTGCCAGACCACAGGCACATACATTCTCCTATGATTTAGCCGCAAGATGACTCTGTGGCAGTAGCTTCTGTACTGGCTTGTAGGGAGTGTAATGAAGGATGCTCAGGGGCACATCAGCTGGCAGGAACTGTGGTTGTTTGGGGACTGTAACTGACAACTCCATTTTTGCCATCCCATGTTCTACATGATGGTTCAGAACTGTTTAGCTTTTCTGGTTCTCTACTGTGCTAGAGACATCAGTACTCTTGACTCTACTTCAGAAAAAAACCCTATGACAGTACTTAGTAACTTGGTGTGGATGGAATGAACATGTGTGTTAAAAGCACTACAAAGATGGGAATACACATGGATCTCATTTTTAAATTGGGCATTTTTCTGTGACTTAACAGTACAAAATGTTATTTCTGGGTTTTACAACCCAAGACATGGTGCAGAATAGTTCTGCATTACCAATCATCAACCTGAAGCAGCAACGGTACTTTCATGTGCAAATGACATTTCTGTGCAAGCGGCATGGCAACCAACTCTACTCCTTGTTCTAAAAGGGCAAATATGAGATGTGCTCCAAAACAAAAAGAAGATGAAGATTTGTGTGAGTACTGATTATGGTATGTGCTGTCAGGACACCCTGATGCTGGCTGATGTTTTAGTACCATGATTTTCATCTAGTGAGAGCAAAAAAAACCCCAAGAAACTCAAACCAAAACAAACACAAAATGAACAAAAATCCAAACCAAAAAACCAACTAACAAAAAGAAGGAAGCATGGAAAATAATGGTCCTATCCATATACAGAGAGTGACAGATTGGACAGAGATGGTATGTAGGCACCTCAACTCTTCTACAGCCTGCAGTACATGAGCAAGAGAAGTTCCATGGTTTTACAGGCCAGCCAGAAGGCAGTTCAAGGATACTAATGGTGAAAGTCAAAAAGATTTTAAAAAGTCACACTGAACAATATAAAATTATTCCCTGACTATATCTTCCTAATGCAAAGTCAAGAGTTGTTTTAAAGGATCCTGCGTAACTTTGCCAGTTTATGGTGTTAGAATCCAAGAGGGACAAATCTGGACAGCAGTGAAGAAATAATCAACTTTTGTCTAGGCAATTATATTATGATAGCCTTTTTAAGACATCTAAAGTGAAACCAGCCAACCTGCCAGACTGCTGTAAAGATTTCCTTGTTATCACTACAAATACACAAAATCCAGCACCTGCACTGAAGATATCCATGCTGGTCTATCTCGGTGTCATTTCAAAAGCCACATACGTAAGTAGTGATAAACCCGTCACATTGCTGCTAAACCGAGGAATGTTTCCTGTACAGACTTCAAAACCACATCCACACTTTTCAATGGAAGCATTATTATTAGAGGAAAAAATCCACATGATTCTTGCATACCATCTACCTACATAAGTAACAAATGCACAGAATACTCTTTGACAAGTTTACAAATGGTTTATTTACTGCAAATAATAAAACCCCAGTATATTGTTTACATTCTGTGGAAAGGAGCACGTTAATAACAAAATTAAAAACTATGATATCTTAAACAAGCACGTATAACAGTACAATCTGTGAAAAAGGAAGCAAATGCCTGGTAGCACAGCATTTAAATATGCAAAAATCAGTGCTCTCTGGTATCTACTAGCATTCAGCAGAGCACAAAGACTGCAATACTGGCAGTATTTTCAGAAGGACTAAACATGCAGTAAACACGTTTTTGCAGCACACTGTCTCCTTCTTGTTTCATGATAACCTCTCAGAACATCCTCTTTCTATAATTTGTTTCAACTGCACTATGTGCTGCAGCTGCTTCTCAAATGTATCCTCCTTCCAGCTGCTTCTCGTATTTTCACATTTCTGTCCATCTTGGAAGAAGGTATCAAGGCTTCAGATGAGACCACAGACATAAAACCAAAGCAAAACAGAGCTTGTTAGATGGACTCAAACAGTACAAGAGGAAATATTCCCTTCCCCCAACTTTTCATTTTTTCTTTCTACTGTGTTTTGGGCTTTCCCCACCCCCTGCCCTTCCCCCTCTGGGAACCTGATGTGAGCTGATGGCAAAAAGGGCAGGAAGCTGCAGGTGGTGGAAGACATACACAGGGTAGAAAATTAACAAGCTAGCAAAAACACAGTGAACACCTGTAAGCTTTGACCATGCTTAATTTTTAAGACAATAAAGGATTCATAAGGAATGAAGAGCTGAAGACAGCTGTAGGACAGCCCACTTTAGTGTTTCCCTGTAAATGAAGGAGCCCATCTAAATGGCTTAGAAATGGCTATGATGGAAGAAGCAACGCCCCGGAATATTACTGCCAGATCTATAGTTCTTCCTAAACAGCTTTTAACTCAATCTCAACAGATATTTAACAAAGACATTACAATCAAAGTAAACACTAAGGCAAAAAAAAAACCCCAAACCAAAACATAATAAAGCAAAAAACTCTAAACAAAACCAAACCAAACGAAACAAAAACAAACAAACCAACACTCTCAAAAAACTCTCTCACGGGCTTTTCTAATGATGTATTCCTCTTCTAAGTCTGTAATACTAAAGCCAGAATTTGAAGGAGGCACAAACTAGCTTTCTTGTAACTGGAATGCTTGGTGATTGTTGCTGTAACCAACATATTTATCAGGAAAGAAGGAAAGAAATCTCAGTCCAATATACTATCTCCAGTAAAGCCTTGTATCAATGCTTGCTTATTAAAACTACTGTTCTGATTTGTACCTCATGACTTCTCCTAAATTAAACATTACACCAGTAGCATGAGAACTGTTCTTAGTAGCAGGCTCAGTGCCCAAGTTTGCCCTGCTTTCAGCCTCAAGGCTGTAAATTAAGAACAAGCACAGGATTATTTCCAAATAGGCTGGGAAGATGCATGCCAGAGAACATCTTAGAGGAGAAAAAAATTATTCAACTTACCGTGCTTCTCTTCTTTTCATCACTGTATTGTTCCAAAAATCCTCATTATAGTTGCTCACTGTGCACAGTTATAAGGCACTCACAGTACTTTTGGAGATCTGTGCACATTTCTTCCTGTTTCTCATTGTCCTCTTCTTTACTAAGGCCTTGGAAGTTTCTTGTTTACAGTTCACAGAAAAACAGAGGACTAGAGTAACACTTCTATGGAAGACTCAATCAAGATCTTCACAGAAAGAGAAAAATAGCATTTCCATATTTCTTGTTCTGGAGCATCAAGCAATGGTAGGTTTGCTTTCTCAGCACTGCTTACCATCCCTCGTGTAGCTATTTTATCGCTGAACCTCTTCAGCATCTGCCCAATAACTCTTATTCTACTGTTACTTATGGCTGTATTTATACTGGCTCTTCTCCCCTAGATGAGAAGGCCCACTGTTTGTCTTTCCCAAGAGAACACGATTTTGACACAACCATCTCTGAAATCTAAAATAAATAAATAATCTGAAATCTAAATAAATATACATGGACTGGAAGAAACTAAGACCTTTTCAACAAACTTCCCCAACGGCCTGATTTTAGATTATGGAACTGTGTCTGGAGATCGCTACTAGTTCCTTTGAGATGCTGCATCAACAGATAAGAGGAATGGTGATGTGACTGTATTACTCAAGTGACGAAATGATAATTTAAAGCCTGTGTACAAGGTATTGCTTTGCAGAGTCTTGAACTCTGTTGGCCTACAACCAACATGTGCATGAGTGCATGCAAACCTTAGATAAAAAAAAAAAAAAAAATCAAGATTTGCAAACAACATTCTGGTTTAAAATGAGCTAAAAACTCTAAGTAAACTCAGGTTTGCTTAGACAAAACCTAACATTCCACTCTCTATATGGAAAGATACATTCTAGCACCATCAGCTCTGAAGAGTGTGCTAAACCCTAGCTTCCTTATCCTACTGCAAGCTCCTGATAAAATGCAGTTGGCACAAAAATGTAACTTTGCCCTGTCAGAACTGTGAGCAAGCACCATGTAATCCAAACACTGGGATTTGTACAGATAAAGCCAACACACCCAAAGAACAGCACACTAACACCTTTTATTTCAGCAGCAGTAGCTCTCTTCAGAGCACAACTGAGATCAACAATATAGGTCCCATTAAAGAGCAATTTTACAAGAACATTTAAGTTACCTCATTGAGGCCAATATAGCAAGATTGACTCTAATGAAAGGGTCAGAGGCTTCCACAAACAAAGAACTGAAAACCACAAACAGGAACCTTAACATGTTCTTTCATGACAAATACTTTTGGAGAATACCCTTCATGGGCAACATGACTCAAGCTAAAAACTGCTTTGCTATATTGTCTTGTTAGGAGTTAGAGAGCACAATTACCGGTCTCAAACATTGTTAAGGCCACAGAAGGGAGGAATTTGTGACAGGAAGTTGCTAATTCCAGGCCTGACAGAGGCAAGATCTGGTTAGCACATCCTGGTTAACACACTTCCAACTGTAACAGACTGTGAGAAAAGAAGCACCTGCTTATACGCATATCACCAGTCAAAAAAGCATCATCCCAAGTTATAGGACAGGTGGCATCTGTGGCCACCAATGGCCACCAAAGCTCCCCTGAATATGACTCCATGGACACCCAGAATTTGGGCTGTATAAACACAGTACAAGATGCACTGTGTTAGGATCTAGGGAGAGGTTAACAAAGCTTAGGAAGAACAATGTATTACTGATAGTGGAAACATAGAATACAGAATTTAGGGGCCACAAGGACATTTGCCAGAAGGTAAGGAAGAAATTATTAAAACCATCTCAGCAATTCTGCTGAAATCAGATCCAATTGGGTAAAAGGTAATTTCGCTGGGGGAGATTGCGACCACTGACTCACCAACACAAGAAACCCACCATCTCAGAAGAAGAGAGAGACTGAACATGCAGACTAACTACATGAGCTGCATTTAACCAACAGCAGATGGAATACTAATTAATAAGAGAACTATATTACTTGTAGCCAATAAGTATTAATTCCTTTGTTTGCTAAAATGTATAAATAGTGAAAAGATTTAATAGTCAGCGGCAAACCTTGTGGAACCAGCACACCTTTCAGCACAGAACTTACTAACAGATGAACAAACCAGGACCTGCACCCCACCACCAAGCCCAGGGTGTAGAAGGACCAACAAGACACTGCTGGATGCATGGGCGGTGACTAGCTTCTGCTCACACTCTCTCTTTTTCCCACTCTCCCTCTCCCTCTGTCTTTTCTTTCCTCATGCACTTAGTGTCAGTACTGTTGAACCAGCATTTGGTCTTGTTGGCACCCTAGGTTGGGTAGAGGCATCTCTCACTAATCAGATCATAACATCACTATCAGATAAAATGTAATGATCTTATCAGCTGTGTTAACACTTACCAAGTATAGGGTTATACAAGCTCGTCTCCTTACAGATGTTTGGGAAAATAGAAGGTAAGTAGTACTTCTTAAAATTTGAGAATAAAAATGAAAATCCCTTTTCCTGGTTTTCCTTGTTCTTCCATTCTAAACTCTTAACCTTAAAAAAAGAATTTGGACAAAGTAAATATCTACAAATAGAAGAGACAGGTAACTGATAAAATGTCCTCTTTATAAGGTATTTCTTTGAAACAAAATCATATATATATTTTAATAAACAATTTTAGAAAAATGAAACAGAAACTAGCTGGGAAATGTCAATGAAACAAAGACTGTTCTCTTCCAAAATACTGTTTGAAAATGAACACATAAAATACTGAAACCAACAGAAATACATTCGCTTTTGCAGACATCTTGCCAAATCAGGGAGTAAGCCCAAACTGACTGTTTTTAACAAAACTGTTTTTATACTTCAAAAAGTTTTATGAAAAAGAATAATTACCAAATAAATAATTCCAAATAGTTCTTCAACAACTTTTTCTAAGACAATTTGACTAACAAGTGTCCATATAGTCATTATAATAGGTACTTGGATCCATTCGTGTAATTGGCAACACAAAACAGACAAATTTTTCAACCATAAGCAGCAGAAGATACAACTCTAAAGTTGAGTTACACAAATGTCCTTTCAAGGATTGTGATTGCTAAACATTCCCCATTATGAAGTGTTTTCCTACATGGTAAGTACTACCAAGCATGGTAAGTTCTCCTCAAGAAATCCAACATGCAGTTTCCATCTTTGTTCCTGAGAATCCATCTGCCTGCAGAGCTAAGTGACCTGCCAAGTCTATCATAAATAATATAAAGGAAGACTTCCCTCTCTCTTTTTTTTTCCCTTTCCCCTCTACTTCCCCATTTCTTACTCAAAGGCCACAGTTCTATTATGATCCATTTTCAAGGCAATGGGTAACTCAGTACAACAGGTGATACATATCATTCAGTGACACAAAGTCCTTTAGCAGACCTTTGTATCAAAGGAGCTAGCAAATATCAGTGCCTCTAAAGGGACTTCAGCAAACAACTTCAGAACTCACATAGTGAACAAGCTCTCTGACACCTATCTCAATGACTTACCTGCATTTAAATATAATACTAACAATTTATTACAGAAAAATCTTCAAAAATATAAGGGCTATTTTTCTTCAAAGTAAATAGCCAGCATTAAGCTTACCCTACAGATCACAAGTATGAAGACCTCTGTTCAAAGTGGGAGATGCTGGAAGCAATAAAATGAGGTTGAAAATTATTCCAGCATGGCAAGTTCACAGAGAAAGATAGATAAAGGGAAGCCATGAAATGTTTAACATTTGTCATACATGTACACTGTCCATCTTCTCTAGTAAAACCTGCAAAAGTGTGAAGAAAAACTTACAGATAGCCGACTGGGTTCTGTGGGACAAGTCTGACCCAGAAGGAAGTATGCAGGAATACCTACCATGTCATGCAGCACATGACAGCACAGCAGGCTCAGAAGCAGCACATGCTAATTGGCCAGCAAATCAATTACATAACATATAACAGCTGGGCCACAGTTTTTGACAGAAGCTTTTGCTATGCCTTGTACTGACTGAGATCATGGAATTGTCAAACTTCAAAGGGAAGAACAGCGTGTGTGTCTGAGTTGCACACCATGGACTAAATACTCATTCAACTCTTCATTTTCTGCACACAGTTGATCCAACTGTTGGTTGAAGACAACAGGACAGGGAAGGGGAGATGAAAATTAGAAGGGAGCTGAAATCAGCATTGCTAGAAGTGACTGAAAGGTCTTGTTTTGTCTCTATGCCACAGTCTGATAGAAGATCCTGTGGTAACAGATCTAGGAATCTTCACACAGAAGACAGGGGAACATTCTTCTAGAAGAATTTGCTTTTTACAAAAAAGGGAGCGGCAAGGAGGAAATCTTTAAAATATTTTTATATACATTTGCAGTGCTACAAGTAAAAAACTTACTATAAAGGACGAAGAGGTGTTACTTGTTTCATACTTGTTTGCTTGCAAACTATAGAACATACCTGAATTACCATGTATTTCAAAAGTGCTTCTAAAAAATAGCTTGTTAAATCTTCTTGTCCTTTATCTCCTGATTGTGGAGGAACAAGTGGAGTGATTTCTTCTATAGTTACTTGAGCTATTTAAAGAAAAACAGAAGTACATCTAACATTTAGACCATTTCTTCTCATGCATAAACATCTACCACGTTATGAAAGTAGAAATGCACTGCAGCAAGCAGAGACAGTTACAGGTAAAACAGTCCACCCATAGATTAATGAAAATCAGGAAATTTTGACTAATAAACCACCATGGAACTAATTTCTTACACATATAAAAAGCACAGCAGACAGTAAGTAGGTTTTCTCTATGCACTTTTGGAATCTACCTGCCAAACCCAAATTTTTCCAAAAGGTGTAATTAATTTCTTCTGGAATTTATGCAAACAACAGTGTAACACTTATGGTACACAAATGCCAAATCTTTATTTACATCTTTTACCATTTTCCCATTTAGCAGTTGATCAGTTACATTTCCTTTAAGTTTTACTAGCTGTATCCTTCTTTGCCACGACAGTGAAGCTAGTTCAGAGTTGATTTTTCTCCTGTTCCTGTAGTTAGATGTTCACATATAATTCCTTGCACTTTGAATTTCACAAGATAATAATAAAAAAGGGCTTAAGTAGATAGCAAAATTTTACTTGCAGAGCTATCCTGCCATGAAATTTGTCTGCTGTGTTTCAGCAAATTTAATTGCTAGTCATGGAGACACTGCTTTCCTCTACAAGCAATAAAATACTCAAATACTAAGAGAAGATGGAAAGAAGGCAACAGCACAACATCCAGGGGAAAAAGCGTTCAAGTTCTTATTCCCATTTATGTGAGTGCACAGTTTGCACTTACATTCAAAGACCCCATCTAACTGCAATTCATTAATAAATGAGTTTCAAATCCCACTATCAAGAATAAATTGAGTTAGGAAGCACTTAATACTAGAGTGAACAAAGGAAAAACTGTCCTAAGAATCATCTTAAGAGAAAAATCATCCTCACTCTATTGATTAGGGCCAAGATAATGACCTTACCATTAAGAAAAAAACATCAGAAAGTATAAAAACCTAATTTCAGCATGCTCAAGCTTTTCCACTGATGCAAACCTTTAGCACCTCAAGTTTTGCAATTTACAAGGTCTGATTATTTTCAAAGATTCCAGGTTGCAAGAATAGGACAGCCTTAATTGCCTGGTCATACACAGATGCATTTGTCCTTACACATTGCCCTAACAACCACTCACTCTCCTGAAGGCCACACCAGAAACTGCTTTGCACAGCCTGCTCCCTGGAGTATGAACAAAGCCAGTGCAAATGTTCGACACAAGCAGAATTCACCTGTGCAAGTTTGCAGTAGATGCAGGATCTTCTTGCAATTCTTAAGAATTACACACAATTGGTCAGTTTATTTTCACCACTATGTGTTAAGCTACAATAGCCTACCTGGGGGGAAAAACCCCAACAACCACAAAAAACAACTCCTCCTGAAAAACAACAGAAAAGACAGAAATTGCTGCAGAAAGAAGATCTGACAAACTGCTAAGAAACTCATCTCAGCTCCATCACCTCCCTGGGTACATATGCATGTCAGTTACTTCAACTTGCGTTGTCTGTGACAAGATTTGAATTATGTCAAGAATTGAGTAATATTTCCGAATTACTTACTTTCTTGGACATTAAGGGGAGGGTTAATGAGATTATCTAGTGTTCTGGGTCCATATTCAGACTGTGGTGATGAAAATCCAGGAATCAAGCAAGAAAACATCCATAATTGTTCTTTACTACAGTTATTCTGAAGTGCTTGCAGCCACAAAAGAAAGAGACGCACACCCTCTCGACGTATCTTAAAGGAAAAAGCATGGAATAAGTTATCTTGTCCTAGAACAAACAAAAGCATTTCCATTTGTCCTGGAGGGAGAAGGGGAGCAATAAAAAAATGAGAACAGACAGTATGACCCCCAGCAATCAGCAGAGCCAAACTAACATATCTGCTGCTCCTGATGAAATGCAAGGGCAAGCCTGGCACCTTCACTGCTGTTTGCCTCAAAGAATTTTTCACAGGGGTTTCTCTGAAAGAAGAGAAAGAAAACCAACACATATCTAATCACTTGCTTGACTACAGCACTGCGAGATGCCACATTAATTTTTCAGAAAATACAAAGGTCAACATAAAATTTCTAAAAGTGTTCATGAATTGTAACAACAGAGTGAGCTTTCTGTATCAGAAGGACCAATTCTACCTTCTTCCATTTCTCCTTCAAAAAAAAGGTAATGGACTCCTAGAGCATTCCCTTCCTGCCTCTCACACTGGAGAATTTCAGTACCAGAGGAGCCTGCAGGTGGTTTACAGAGGAGCTGTACAGCTGTTTTGTCCCATGGTCAACCATTTAAATTACTCTACCCACCAGCAGGTCTCCCTGGCATAGATAATCTTCCAATTCCAAGGTAGCCTGAGCCCTAGCATCAGCTTCTTTGCCTCTAACAATGAACAGTTAAGGCTTACTATTTTGTTAATGCAAAATCCTTTAAACGACTGGCTACTCTATATAAACACTTTACTACTGTGAGTAGTTTTACTGAGATAAAGCTGATGATTTGAAGTCATTCTTTCATGACACACAAGTCATGATCTGATTCTCACTCCTATGCTTTTACTGTGAAAATTTGTCCTTATGTTCTTAATTGTATTTTTAAGTATTGTAGGTAAAAGACCATGCAATTTTTTGCAATACCTTTAATGAATTTCCAGTGTGAAGAAGCTTCTTTAAAATCAACCCTAAAAAAAAAAAAGAGAAAAAAATTTGCTTTTGTTCTTTCTTTTTATATTAAGTAAGATGTCAGAGTTCTCGGTCAGACTTGATAGTCACTTTTAAACAAGTCCTTGGCAATCTCCAATTTAATCTTGGTGACCTTGATACCTTCAAGCAATTGACTCAATGCCAGAAGGAAAAATAACCAAATATCACCTTTCATAGCTTCCTCATATAATATCTTTCCCCAAAGATTTTTGAGATGTGCACATTAAAAGTAAGTAATCACTACGCATAGAATCAGCATTCCCTATTTACAAATACCTCATGTGAATTCTGAAATGTATTACTAAGAGAAAAAAAATAAGGAAAAACATAATAATTAAAACTTTAAACTTTTCACCTGTTCTTTCTCAGCCACTCTTCTATTTCTATATTCCCAGATTTAAATCTATCTAGAAGAGTATTCACTACATCGGTGAGGTTTTTTGTCTGTTTCTCTTATTTTCTTTTTTATTTTCCTTCACCCAGCTTTTTTCAAGACCAAAACCCCTGTTAAGCCACTTTAAGGAAAT
>NW_008239553.1:21320173-21333285 GCF_000691975.1 Corvus brachyrhynchos
GAGAGAGGGAGAAAGCAAAAATCAACTTACCAATACTATGAAATTGCCATCTCTGATGAATCCTTTCAGGGAGGAGTTGTAAAATTTTCTATAAAAAACCAGAACCCAAGGATGTATGTTGTAGATATCACTCTTGAAAGACCAAACAGCCCTTTCACAAAGGCTACAGATCAGAAGCTGAAGCATCAACTTAGAAAATTCCCACAATGTTTTCCTTGGAAGCATTATTGTCCTTTCAAGATGATCCCATTCCTAAAGCTAAGAAGCCCAAAGGCTCTGACAGACTGTCTCTGAGTCCTGCATTGGAGACTTCAGATGTTACTGCAGGTCATTTGGCTCCACTGCCTCTCTGATGGATACTGCTGCTTACAGCAGAGGGAATGGGATGGAATGGGATGAGTGTCTGTCTCAGTTGCCCTGGTTCATAACAGATTGCATTAAGTTATTCCACCTTTCTAATGGCTTCAGCTAGGATGTTCAGCTGTCAACTTGCCTCAGTGGCACAAGCAAACATTTGCTTCAGCCTTCTCAACCAAGGGGTAGTGAGCTACAGCAAAACAATGAAGACGACCTCTACAAATAGAATGATCATTTCCAGAGACAAGAAACAGAGCACAGTTAGTAATTAAAAATCTATCGTGTAGGACTTGCAACATTTACACTAGACTCATTTGCAACTTGTAAATAACCCGATTTCCCAAATGAATTTCTGGCTGTGGCCCTCCAGCACACTGTGCAAATGCTTCCAAAGCACAGATCACCTAATATTCCTTTATGCATGAACTAGTGAACAAATGAACTAGCTCTCTTTCAGATTCAGCAATGTACCTCACTAACAAATAAATAATAACTGAATTCATATTCAACCATGTGATAAACATCAATAAGCTTTTAGTTTTGCAGATTTTTAAAAAGCACAATGCTTGTTCTATAATTATAGAAGCCTCCATCAAAAAGGAAAGATGAAAACTTGACAAATATAAGCTGTTTCTAAACTACAGTGTCTGCATAGAAATGTTCTAATTTTGCTAAATTATTTCATTAGTATCTAATTAATCTTGATTAAGATACGCTTTAAGAAACAATATTGTGAGATGCAATTTTCAAGTAATGAATATATTTTAAAATAAGGAATATTTTTCAGAAAGGATCTAGAAAAAAAATGTGCAGTAGCAATCTGTTATGAGAGAAATCAGAGATAATATGCAATCAAAAGGTCAAAAATAAAATGATTAAACAGATATCACCTTTCTAAGAATTTCAATGTGTATAATACATTATGCAGAAATACCACCACCAAAGACTAATCAACTATCTAGAGACACAGAAACATCTTTTTCCAGTTAAGATATCTTCTTGCAAAACTGCAAGTCAAATTTTTATTTTTCACACAAAGCACATAAATGCAGCTCTATGCAAAAGGGAGAAGGAATGCAGTTAAATGCAAAGTGTATTTACAGACAACTGTAGAATAACAGGACTTAAAGCAAAAAAATTCAAAATATCTTACCTCAAAAATAAAAAGAATAGAATCTAATTCTTCTCTCTGAGACTTGTGACCTAGTTGCAAAAATAAATAATTAAAATAGTTAAATAGTTAAAAATAATCAGAAGATGCACTTTCTTTATCAAAACAAAGACCCTTAAATGTGTAAAATGAAAACCTGCATTTATACAACCATAACTTTGCACTGCTTCTGCAAATAAAAATTATACTCCATAAATACAAGTTTATAGCAGCTACAATTTGTATAACTTCCTATTATGGCATCTACAGCTGGGAGAGATTAAGTTACACAGTATCTTGTTAAAGAATAATTCCACAGAACACAAAGTATAACACCTTAAGAACCCTCACTTTGCAAAAGGGCAAACAGAGTCATCAGAGAATAAACACTTCTTCCTCACCTCCACTGAATGCACATCTCATTGCTCTGCCTTTATTTGCAAAGTTAGTTCTTAGACATATTTCTGCATAGCTAATGTTATCATTTGTGACCAAACAGAGCTTTATTTATAGCATCCTGCTTTATTTTATAACAAAAACACAAGCATCAAGACAAAAAGAGTTCTATCTGAAATACTTACCTTTTTGTTTAAGGTTCACTTCAATAGTCACAAAGTTTTCAAAGAACACATAATATATATGTGAAAAATGTAGGTCAAAAAACTGTTTCAGATCAATTGATTCTGCATTCTCTGAAAAACAGAACAGAACACTATTTATATTTCTTTCAAATATTCAGAGTCAACCATTATCCAGTGGTAAGAACTGAAATATTTAAAAGAAAAAATACTGGTTTTTAAATAATTAAATAACTAAATAATTAAAGAAACTATTGACGTTTTCATTCTTTACACTGAGGCTAATGAAATTCAGTATGGCATGCTGTAAGCGCCTAGTGAATTTTAAAGCAGAAAGCAGCATCTTCTTGTACACCCATTGTCTGCATGACAGTAATGCAAACAAACGCCTGCCATGAACCCTAATTCCATCAAGACTAGCACTGTACAGATCAATTTGGTTTTAATTGTCAATTTAATAGAACTAAAGCTAGTGACACTGCCCAAACTCTACAACAGAAAGACCATCACAATCCCCAACAGTAATTACTAAACACAACTAAGCTTAAAGAACGTGGAAGAAGGATGTTAAGTGAGGAACACATCTGCTCTGTAGAGAAACAAGCTGGGAGGACACAAACTGCAGCACTGAATTCCCATTGTTGCTTCCTTATTCCCTCCAACTTCCAACACACACTTTACTTTGTAGTCTGGCTCAGTCCCCCACCCTCCTTTCATTGTGTGGTCTCAGGAGATCAGAAGATGGGACCTCAGGGATACCCTCAGGTATCACTGTATGTATAGAGGAATGTGCTTTCTTGTGTACCCCAGGAAGGTTTCCAGACTCTCTTCCCACAACTCTCTAGACGGTTTTCTGCAAATTCCCAGTAAAGAAATACACAGTGACTTATCTTGATTAATTTTAAAGTGATCATTTTAAACAATCAAGCCTTAGTACACACTGAAACAAAAGACATTCCCTCTCCTGTTATTCAACTACATAAGACTTGAGAAACTAGGTGGACAAAACAATACCATGGAAGCACAGAGGAACAGGAAGACAGCATTTCAAGTGGCAAAACTCTCCTCTTTTTCAGAATACTCATGGGAAACAAACAAAACCAAACAAAAGCAAAACATGAAGAAAAGTGAGGCAAACAAAACTTTTATACCCTTTCACCAGCTGTATACACTGAGACATCCTCTTTCACTGTAGATATATCTTCTAAACAGCTCCTTCTGTGTTGGATCACAGGGTTTTTAACCTGTTTTAGAATTACATCAATCTGTATCATCTCACACAACTGGATATACAAAAATGGCAGAGTATAAAGACAGGAACAGTCAACTGAAAGGATGGCCAAAAGCATGGCATATTTTCAGTTATGTTTTCTTATGTAGCTCTAGAGGATTATTAACTCAATTTTAACACAAATTTTGCCATAAAAGTTTCCAGTACAGATTTAATTTTTGCTGTATCACAGCATTCTGCCAACATCTTGCATAATGAGCGTAGTAGAGCCAGGGTGCTCTTGGAGCAGTAGGGCTATATCAGCAACCAAGATCAACTCAAGCAAGGCAGCTCAGCTAGGAATAAACAGCGGTCCAGAGCAGCAAGCGTGCGCCTGACCATCTACAAGCTTACCAAACCCCCGGGTTTGCAGAAACTGCCACATCACCTACAGATCAGCAGCTCAACTGCTACAGTTTAGAGACACAAATGCTAAATGACAACAAAAACCAATTCCACTTGGAACAAGCTGAATGAGTATTTTCAGTTGATCAGGGAAATGCACACGAAATGGAGCTATGACTAGAGCATAAGCACAACAACTACAACCATTTCCGCTCGTGGGCAGAGCCTTAAGTCAGTCCTAGGCTAGGGACAAGTAAATACTGGAAGGAAAATAAAGAGTTTGAGATGGATGGATTAAACAAAAAAAAAAGAGAAAGCAATGATTGAGACCTTCAGGAGAAAGAAGGGTGACAGAAGATATCTTGTAGTCCATATGTTTATAGGACTGTACAGGAATTGCACGTAGAAAGCAGTGGAATGGTTCACTCAATGCAAAGGTGCAGAAAACACTAGTTCCAAATGCTAAAGGGATAGGAAGCAGTTAAACAGCGTCCCTTCCAGTCAAAACACAGAAATGCTGCATTTTTGCAGGCATGTTAAATGTTTCATTTCCTGAAATAGGCCCTCATTCTTTCCTCAGACATGGGTCAGCTCTGAAGCAGACCAAAAGAAAAAAACCCGAATGCCTAAACCAAATGTATTCTTTAAACACTCAATCTTAACACAAGAGTCAGTATTTTTGGAGATGCTATTCCTAAATTCTTCAGGCAACAAACTGAAGACTTGTCTACATAACCAGCTGAACACTGACTATCATTTTACCACATAAGTGCATATGTACAACTGGTACTGTGGTAAGGCATTCCATCTTTGGGGTGCGGGATGAGGAGGAATTTCAGAAAATTGTCCTTTTTTAAATTTTTTGTTTGTTTTCTACTTATTTAAGAATAATATGGTGTCAATCATCTCAAAAAATGCTTGAAGGAGCAGTGGTAGACCTGTATTACTACCACTAACACCCAATTAACATTAAAAGCATACCCTCAGAATACAGTTAGAGCTTGCAAGAGTAGGAGGAGAGTAAAAAATTCCTTGACTTTGCAATTTCTATAGCAAATGCGTTTCACTCTGATTCCTTCCTAAGAACACACTTGAGAGCATAATCAAAAGCAAGTTTTTTAAATTGAAACCAGTTAATAACTGAATTCTTGCAATAAATACTATTGCTTCAGATGGAAGAAAATGTAACATTTTATTTAATGGGAATTTTATTCTTTTATTACGTGAAAATAATACTTTTTTAAAAACTCACTAACTATTTCTGTTAATGCTGAAAAACAGCTTTCCTCCTAAGGGAGGGAAAACACAGTTATTCATCTGACAGGCTTGCCACCTACAGAAAAAGAGAACATCTGCTCATCATCAAAAGGCACCTGTAGTGATTCAATCAGCTGCTAGTGCAGAAATTTGGAACCTTGCATTGGTCAAGAAGTTTGGAAGTCATTAAGAATACCCTGACATGAATTATGGCAAGAAGAAGGAGGGGGAAAATAGCAGATACAGCATGGAGATAACAATGTAGACCTTAAGAGAGCTTGATATGGCCACCTGTAAACATCATTCCATTTCACAGCTACCTCTACACTGAACACAACCCATAAGACTAATACATGCATGGAGAGACTACTGCTCTCCTTGATTGCTGTACCATTAAAACTTCCAGTTATATGCTGCTGTTACAGCTTTCTTCCTTAATCAAGGATTTGATCTTTTTCCTAATGTCTCTAAAATTTTCAGTTTACCTCTAACCTTGTCATCAGCTAAAGGAACAGCTCCTCAACTCTCACATCATAAACCATTTTCTCCAACACCAAGTCACTGTCTCTTCTCTATGCTCTCTTAAAGTATCATGCATATTGCATACAGGTAAAAATCATTTCTTCTACAAGCAGCATAACCTTTTCAGACAGCCTTGAACCAGGAATTTGCAGGAAGTTGCTTGTCTGCTTTGACTAGCTAAATATTTTCTGGCTTTTTAAGAAGAGAGACAGCTTTTTTTTAATGTAAAGTGTAATTAAACAGAAAGAGGCTTTTCTCTACAACTTCCCATGCATTCCTCTTTTTTAAACAAAAGAACTTTACATTTTTCCACCACAGGTCATGTAACTAACACAAACTAAAGTATTCCTTCTGTTCTTGCTTCTAAATCTGGATTGGGAGGAGAGAAGGACTCAGAAATAGAGCTGGCATCATATGAAATAGTTGGAAAAGTTCCTCAGAATGTGAGAGGGAAGAATGGGATACTAGTGTATTCCAAAGGGATGTAAAAACTAAAGTTTCTACTGTACAAAGCATAGTTTCAGTACACTAAAATCCAGATTTTCAGCATTTTATGAAAGCTGGTTGTCAAGAAAATGCAGTTTTCTTCACAACAGCAATAAACATGGATCTTTGCAGTTTTTTCCTTAATAATTTTCTGTAACTTAGAAACTGGTACCAATCTGATCTCCATACTAACTCTGTGTTCGGTGGTGCTATTTTTTGTTAAAAGAAAAAGCCCAAATCTGTTTTGGCAGGGTCCATTTTGTTTTAAGTTCAGTATTTAAATTGTTTACCTTTAAAGTTCTGTCCTGTGCAGAAAAGTACTAGCTTATTTGCTTTATAATATTTTAATGTCACACAGTATGCTGTTTCTTTGTGCTTAAATGCAACTTTCTCCTTAAAACAAAGCAAACCCCACCAAAACAGATTTTAGACATATATTTTAACTGTTCTGAAGAGAACTTTCATCAGTTCACACCACATCGCAGGAATTAAGAAAATAGTCTGTATGATTACAGATTAAGTTGTGGTTAATTTCATGCTCTATTTTAAGAGTTTTAGAATTTAATACTATGTTTATACATAAAATTGTCAGAGCAGGTAGTATAATGAAAATATCCTGCCTCCTTCCAAGACTTACTGGCTTTTAAGTCACTTTCCCTTGCCCTTACCACAAACCAAACTGACAACTGCAGCAAACAATGACCTGGAAGATGGCCAGACTTCTGGATCTATTTCTGTAAAGCAGAGGCCTGCTATGAACTGACAAGGTCAGTATTAATCCCTGTAACAAACTGGTGCCACTAGAAAGCAAAGGTTTCCATGTCCTCAATGGATAATCAAAATTATTCATTCTTAATTCTCCAAGCTGAAAAATTTAAGGGTGTAGTGAGTTGAACCTGAATTGATGGACAGACTTTTAGACCAATACTGTTTCTTTACAGCAGAACAGTAGAGAGATTTGGTTACATAGGGACTGTCTCGAATAGAAAAGCATGTAACTGAGAAAGGTTAAGTGGAAAACCTCGGGAACTAACTGGTAGCTTTGGCATAGTTAACAGACTGTCAAAGTGAAAGAGCCCTGATAACAGACCACAAATGCAAATCTATTAAACAAAGGCTTCACGTTAGCCCTTACTGTTTCACATCTAACTACAAGCTATTTAGCAAAACCATTTTTTTTTTTAAAAGGTAATTCTGTCAAAGAAAATATTCTTGAAGGTTTTGGTACTGAAAAAGGAACATGACTTAAAGAAATCTTCTAATGGACTTCTATTTTGCATCCGACAAGTCTGAACTCCTGATCACAATCTTCTAGATACAAATGAAAAAAAAATCACAAATGAATAAGCAGGTTAACAGCACCAATGAACATCATCTGCATACAAACTCTTACTATACCAGTGCTCTACAGGAACGAGCAGAAGCAGCTGCCAGCTTTCCAAGCTAATTCTCTAAGGGTGCTTGCAGAGTCTGAGAGTTACACTAGCAAACTTTTAAGAAATACTTCCACAACAATTCACGTGTTCCAGAACTTCAGCTTTTATTTGAGCAGCCTCAGACACTTCCATAGTAATGTACTTATCTTCATTCCAAACCGTCAGAGCTAAACCCACACAGACCTTTCCTTTGCAACCAAGTGGTCAGAGCCTCCCTTTTGTCTATCCTGGGGCTTTGATCTGGCTCCAGCCCTTAGCCTTGCAATTCAGCAGCCCTGGCCACTGCTGAACTCTGCAAGTCGAGTGTAACATTAACCAAAATACTAAAGCAGAGTAAATCTTCCCCCTCTGCTCCTGACCAAAACATAACATGTTCAGGGTTAAGTCAAGAGTGACAGAACATAAAGACCAATTTCTTACACTGCATGCAACCCACATCCAGATCCGTGAGTTATATGAGCAGTGACATGACCTCTGTAGTTAGACTAACCAGGAAAGAGAAAAAAAAGTCTACAACTCTTGCCAAAAATAATACATCTTTGCACATCCACAGAAACTCCAGGCAGCTAGTTTTGTTGCATCTTCTCATTTGCTGTCACTTTAACAATGATAAAACATTTTTCATTTATGACTGATGTTGATGATGTGCAACACCAATGAATGCCATCCAGCTGAAGCATTAGGGCTAACTGCCAGTGAAATAGATTTCTTAAATTAAAATCCCTTTAGATGAATACAATCTCTGTTTAAATATATTGTTTAATATTAAATGATATATCAGAATGGTATATCATTTGACTTTGAATGTGGTCCATTTCATTCTATCCCATATAATTTGACTTTTCCCTATCAAAGACTATTTACATGAGATGTCCAGCACTAACCAACCACCAAGAATAACAAAACAAAATAATAAAATAAACAGCCTACACTTTAGATACTCTGTTCTCTTGCATTTTACAAGTATTCTTTCCATGGTTTCAGAGATAAAAGCAGTATAGTTTTAGATATCAGATACAAATATAATAATTCATGAGAAACAATATATTTCCTTTTTTCTTTACTCTGGATTAACAGATCATAGGCCTATAACTTCTACTCTACAAAAAAAGTGAAAAAGGAGGGGGAAAAAAACCCACCCAACAAGAAAACAAGTATCTTAAAAATTCAGGCCTATAAGTAAATTTTAAACCAAGTATATTCATTTGACTTACTTGCACAGTAGGATTTCACAGAAATCATTAAATATTTAGAGGTTTTAGCTTTTAAAAAAAATACATATATTTCCAAATTCTGACTGAAACTTCAAATTCAACAGGCAGCACCAACATATGTGATATCAAAACAAAAAGTCACTATTATTAAAGTATGATCTTATGAAAGGTCACATACCTAGTTGTCTTAATTATTTATAGAATGCTCAAACTCAAAGCACTGTTTTAACAAAGGACAAATAAACCAAGATCCCATGCTTGAAAGATTACTAGAACAAACTTTTATAAAAGACCATTTTAAAATCATAGAATTTTAGTTTGATGTTGAAGTCTGATTAAACAGTGCAACATTTTAAGAATAACGCCATATTATTTCCACTTCAATGATCCTAAAAATTGCAATCAGCTGCTAATTGACTGGGGACTGCTAAAAATATGTACATATATATATAGATATCTTTTCTGGAAAATCATTGTACAGGCAATACCTAACTCTGTAAGGTACATGATGTGCCTCCCTTCCATCAGCTAGAGAAGCCTCAGTGATCACACCTGCACCAACTGCAGCTGGCAGCCTTCCTTCCAGCAAGGCCTCGCTGCTGCCACACAGACCCCCAGGGAATCCTGTCCACCATTCCCGCCCAAGGTTCGGATGCTCTAACTACCGCAGTCACACACAGCAAACAAAACTTACAGCATTTCCAGCATACAGGAGCAAGACAGCACAACAGTTTGTTAAAGAGTCACACACTGACCAAATGAGCACTGGGGAACTGTATGAGACTCTAAGGCACTTCCCAGAACTGAGAAGGAAAAAACCAAATGGAGCAGGGTGGGGTAAACGCTTCCCTATGCGAAGAAACTAATACATCTCAGAAGAATAAAATCTATTAAACCAGATAGCTGCAGTTGTTTCAAGAAATATACTGCAGCAACATAACAATGAAAAGCAGATTACCTTTTCTCATATACTGCTAAGTCCCAAGATATGAGACCTCAATCTTTCCAATTTTTCTTAGCATTTCTTAGCAATAATAATATTTCTTACTACTCAGGGGTCTCCTAAAGGCTTTAACTTCTACTAAAAAAACCTTATACCTATGACATGCATAAATTTATCATACATTGTACTTACTTTAACAAATAATTTAATCAATTCTGAATTAGTCACCTGAATTTCACATAATTTTCTCGGGTTCCCGAATGACAAAAAAGGCTGGATAGAGCCAAACTGAAGCAGATCAGAGAATCAGAGACAGGATATGGGACTGAAGTGGAAAAGAGCAGCTATCTACTAAAGAGTTTCAGAAAAAAAATAAAACCGAGAAACAAAACCAAAACCCAAACCACAAGAAAAGCATTTTCCCCCAGTATGCCCATAACTGATTGCTAGCCTAGCATTCAAGAGCTTCCCAAGACAAAAATCATTTACTGTAACTTGTAACTTCAAATTTGATAAGCCTTAATAGATGTTATTTCCTAGTCTTTTTCATATAATTTTTCACCCTCTGTCCCTACACAAAGGAATTGTAAAGCTTTCAGTGTCTTTCCACATTAAAGTTTTACTCTCATCTAAGTCATTCCCATACCTAAATCTTCTATATACTGACTATAACAACAAGACTCCTAAAGCTGCAATGATATTCGGTACAATGGAACACCACTGCTTTACAAAAGACACACAATTTTTTATATACCCTTATGCAGACTCATTTGCATTTTTTACTAAATTTAAACTGAGTTGTCACCAATGACAGGATACTTTTTCTTAAAAGAATACAACTCACTTCATTCTAAGCTATCTTCTAACAGACATTTCAAAAATTCCACCTAATGTACACTACTTTTAATTTGTTAAAAATAAAAGTCACAGCTCTTTGTGCTATCCATCCACTTAGCTTTGTATTGGGTTCTTTGATATTGTTCAGTCTCTTCTGATCCTCACTAAAAATGGCATTATACTAATTTAAATATTTTTAGATATGCCTGACTTGCACCATTGCCTTGCAGGATGCAACTCTCAGCGTTTTCCCATAATTAAATTTTTTTGATTTCTCTTTGGCTAATGGACAGCCATCAGTCTATAATTCACGAGCACTCACCTCTATTCATGACTATTCCATTATTTTGGCTTACTGGTGAACTGCTGCTTTGGATGCCTTGCTAAAATAGCGGGGAAATGAACTAAAACTCCCTTTCCTCCACTCAAGTCTTAACCATGAATCCAAGGCCATACCTGTTTATTGTTGCTGAACCAAAGACTAAAATGTACAGCAAAAAAAATGAACTCTGGTCCAATACGCCTTGCAGGCCTACTGGAAAGATTATACATTAAAGAACAAGAGAAAATTCTCTCCTTCTCCTGTATGTGAAACCGCAGAAAATTCTCTTCTGGGTATCTTTTAGTCTCCAGTGTGCAGAGGCTAAGAGCAATAAACAAAATAAATCATTTTTCCTTCATGAAGATGCTGAACAGACATGACCTAAGATTTCCTGCCCATCCCCTCAGATAGTCTGTTGGCAATAGCTAATTTGGCTCCCCTGAACACACGGAAATATGGCAATTATTTTTATGGGGGAGTTGTCACTGAGGACAAAATGATACACAGCACTTCACTGCTCAAGCTGTGGGACGGTGCCTGTATGAAAAGCCACCTCAGGGAGCAGTCTGTCTTATGGGGGCTCCTTAATTTTTTTTATCTGGTCCTGAAGATTAGTCAAAGAAACAGCTGGAGAAGAAAGGCCATAGATCTTATGTTTTGGAAGCCACTTTAGGCAGTAGAGAAAGGATTAAGGTAAGGAGCTGATCACAGCAGAAGACAGACTTCAAATACTTCTCTTGCATTACAGTAGGAATATGTATGGAAATACCTTATTCTTCTGCCCTAAAAAAAACCCTGGTTTTGTACCTCATGAACCTAAGAATATCTGCATAATGACAAAATCTTGTAGATGTATCCAAAACAGACAAGCTGAAGAATACTGTTACACCTTTGCCTAATTACGCAGTCACTCACACACTGTGTTCTCCCAAACCTGGAGAAAGGATGTGTGGGAGCCGTGCTTCAGCAGCTGAGATATACACATGGTGGGGGGGTAGGGCATCATATGAAAACATCCCCAGCAAATTTAGTCTGTCCTACAGCCAGTAAACAGAAACCTTAGATTAGATAAGAATGTCCGCTTGACATTGCTTATGGCTTGCAACTTACAGAAGGCACCCAATTATTACGAAAACTGAAGGAAAAAACCTTGTTAATAAATTGCAAGCAACATAAATACAAAATCTAGAACAGATCAGATCAAAATCATTCAGAGTGTTTTGCAGACTAAAGCAAAACTAGAAATATTCAATATACTTTAGCCAGGAAATCTAAATTCAGAGGTACTTAGCTTCTTTAGAATGTTTTTTCCTCTTAAGTTCTAACTGAGGAAGTAGCAAAAAATCAACACAGAGCAAGCTACAACTGGCTCAGTACAGCTAGTTAGGAAGAGTGGTACATTCTGAGTGAGGCAAGAGGGTGCATCTGACTACTGAAGTCTCTTAGATAGCTAGCTACAAAACTATGCTCCATTTCAAGTCTAGATAATTACTATGTTGCAGAAAAAAACTCATGCAGAAGCAGATGGTGCAACATGGGAACACCTGTTCCTTTAAACACCAAGGCAAAAAAAGGGAGAAATAGCCGTTTTCCTTTGAAAGGAAAGAATTCAGCTTTGGAGGACAAGATACATAAATACCACCAGACTGTGGGCAGAACCCAGAATAATCCATTCAGCATTCTGTGCTAAACACGGAATGCAGTTGCCCTTGACCCAGCCCTGCTCACATGTTGATAAACTGTCAGAAGCAACACACGCATTTACAGGACTGAAGCGCCCAGAAGAGACTCCAGAGCAAGCTTCTTCTTTCAAGGACAGCTTGATGACAATGACTTAGATTTTTACAAACACATGCAACTAACAGATATCTTGGCATGGTTAACTCGAGGTTTGTTTTTGTTTCCCCCTGGTTTTTTCATTAGGCAATTATGCTGTATAATCACAATTTCTAATTCACTGGTCAGGTTAAATGGCAGCTCACATGGAACTGCAGCAGCATGTAAGGGCTTGTGTGTCCTCCTTTACCAACCGGCAAAACAAAAGTGTTTTAAATCTGGCTCTATAGAAGCTCATTCACATCTACGCTAGTGAGCACTTACTGCTGTAGTTCTTACCTTGAAAACGTACCCAAACATAAATTGTTACTGTAAGAACGTAGGGGAAATGGATTCGGGAGTTACAGGCATCATTTGCGCTCACCAGCCACTTTTATTCATGCGCACCAACTTAGCAGTTTGTGTATTCTAGAGAATAATTCACACGCGAAGAACACTACTTTTTCGCCTCCTTCCACAGTTACCAAAGCAATTCCACCTTCAGACGGAAATGTCCGTGTTTCAGTACAAAAGCGACGAGCGAAGCATCCCGCGCCGCGCCCGCGGGGTCCCGCAGCCC
>NW_008239553.1:21333328-21341988 GCF_000691975.1 Corvus brachyrhynchos
GGTCTTCCCCTGATCGCCGGGTGGGGTCTCCAGCCGGAGCTGAGACCCGACTCCGCCTCCCGCCCCAGCGCCCACCCGGTCCCTCCAAATTCCCGGCCTTTCCCACGCCGGCACCCGCGGCCCCCGCTGGCACACTCCCTTCCCCCCTCCCGGCCACCTCACCGATGAGGACGCGTAGGTGCTTGAGTCGGGTGAGTGGGTCCTTGCGGGTGTCCAGCACCTTCTGCGTGGATTTCCGCACGCCCCCGTGCGGCTTCTTGAAAACCCCCCCGCCGGGCCCGGGCCCGGGCCCGGCCCCGGCGCCGCGCTCCAGAGGCGAACAGCGGCCTCCGGATCTGCCCGCTCTGGGGCCCCGACATAGCCAGAGGCGGGAGCGCCGCCCCCCCCTTCCTCCTCCCTCGCTTTCCTCCCGCTGCTTCACGACAGCCGTCAGGTACGACCCCAGGCGTCCCCATGGCAACCGCGTCGCGACGTCACGGCGGCGCTGCCCAGCGCACCTCCGAGTCGTGGTGGGTGGGGCCGCGCCATCTCTCGAACCCCTCGCGGAGGATGGAGAGCGGGCCCCAGGGCAGGACATTTAGGGGCTCGCTGCAGGATCCTCTGAGCAGCTCGGCAACAGTACCTGTGTGGGAAACTGTACTTATACTGTTTGTAAGTAAAATGTAAAGTTATCCCATTACACAGCTACTCTGGCTGTACAGAGACACTGCAGTGTAAGGGGGCAATCCTGTAAGCAATAAGGAAATAAAATCCAGGTGGGGACGGTATTCACCACGGCAGCGACTCCAAACCTTTACTCAAGCCTCAGTTGTGCAACCAGCAACGATGTGTCTCATAGTTCCTCTTTCCACACTGGTCCTCAAAGTGCTGCAACTCCTCACTCCGAGCTCCTGGCCAAAGTTGCTTCTCCCTGATTTCACTGCCCACGCCTTCAGCTGCAGTGCTGGCATCGAGACTGAACCATCAGGCGTGTCTGGGTCCATCACCATGATCTAAGGCATCCTCATTTCTTCTGTGCTGTAGGACGGTCCTGTCCTTCTGCTCCTACAGCAAAACCAGATGAGCTCAAGAGACCACGTTCGTTCCAGTTCCATGCACAACCTCACCAGTGAGGCCCACAACACCCAAGGAAATGGATGAGGTGCCATATCAATTCTTGCTGAGAACTGAATTACTAACATTGGAAAAGTCACAAGTTTCTCCTAAATGTTTGTTTGCATTCATGAGACAGAGAATTCTCAGACTTTCCAAAAGACATCTGCTGTAGTACCATTTAAGACTCTTTCCAGTATCTCTTTGCTTGGACATTTTTAAACAGTCAGTGGTGCTCTGTTTTGGATTGAGGATATCCGCTTCCCTGAGCTAAGAGTCTGATTGCAACAGCTGGAGTTTTTAATATCGGCAATATTTAATTATTTGAGACTTGTTTTAAAATTCCAAGAGTTGTCAACATTTACAGACCTATCACATAAATAACATAACCCAAGTGTTTAAATTAATGACAGAGAACAGTTAGTATTAGAAGCACAAGGGCAGTGGGATTTAGTCAGCAGGCCATCAGTGAGGGACTCAGTGTTGTCTGCCTGACTATATGGTCTGTTCCCCAAAAATTAATATTCTACCATCTCTGTAAATGAGATCTGAAGATTAGCAATGTTAGGTAATAGCTAGTATTACAATTATTTGGTTTACTATAACACAGTATATTTTAGCTGTTTAAGATCTGACAATGATACATTGATTTATGTGCTTTGTTTTCTAAATTTCATTAATTCTAAACACAATTTTGCATATTTAAAAACTTTGAAAGATACCTTTTCTTTGGAGAATTTGCTTGTTTTTCTGTTAATTTTTACATCTTTAACTCAAGACGAGATTAAAAATAATAGAGTAAGGCATCACGAAAATATTAACTGACAGGAGGGAGTGGTGTTAACCAAGATAATAATGACTTCTATAGATAACCTCCTCGTGCAGACCACACCAGGCATGTTCTGTGCACAGGAAAAGCCATGATCTTGCAGAGGCTTGACTTTGAAGCATGTGACTTCGGTTCCTTTGAATATGCATGGCGGACAAAGTTAGAAAATGGCAGGATTAGTTAGGCAGAGGTTAGGTTCTGCTGCATTCCAGGCTGCTATTACTGTGCCAAATTCTTCGCATTTCCACTTTAAAGAAAGAACTTTTAAAATATTCTTGTCCAGGTGCAAGGGGACTGTCATAACTAAGTTTAACTGAACTTTTAGAGGAGTACTGTAGACAAGTAAGTGCTGCAGAACTTTATTCCCTCCTCCTATTAACTGTCATCAAGCCTGACAGAATTCAGAAAGCATTTGGGTAATACCCCCAGGCATATGATGTGACTCTTGGGGATGGTCCTGAGCAGGGCCAGGAAATGGACTCGATAATTCAACTCATCAGATTCTGTGATTCTGTAACCTCTACAGGATCCCATAGGATAGTCAAAGTAGTGGGGGCAATTGGGTCACATTCATACCATCAAAAAACTTCTCTCAGTTTATCTAGGATTTATGGTTTCCTAAGATTTTAGCTGTTGCCAAATACTTAAAAAAAATACAGGTATTTTTTAATATATCCTAGAGAGTGCAAACCCTTCAGTTGCAGCCTGATCCAACAGTTCAATGGATACATTGTTTTGAATTCTTGCATACACCTACAGATATCTAAGTTTCTGGAATTCTTGCCTTACTATTATTTAAACCACATAAGTGTACATGATTAAAAGTGAATTAAAATTACTCAGATTTTCACTAAGTATTTCCCATCTTTCAGGTAGCTAGTATAAATCTTAAACCTGACCCCTCTGAAGTGCATGCACTGAAGAGATATTTGCCCACATGGTCCTTCAGGAGAAAAGAAGAAATTTAAAAGAATTTTTAAAAAGTGTTTCACTGCTTCTGATAATTTCATATTTAGCTCACAGTGTCCTTCCTATGAGGGTTGTCTTGCTTTTGAGAAAGAAGGCTCTCTAAATTCTGCTGTGGCCATTGGAATGGTGTGCTGTGAACCTCTGGCTTTACCTGTGCAGCAGTATTCCTGTTCATCCTGAGTAACAAATTTTTACTTAATTGGCAACTATTTACTTTATGAAAAAGGCGCCCAAAATTAGATATTTAAGTTTTAATAGTCAAAACCACAGTTCTGTACAATTTAATACTCTAGTGTAATGTGTTGATACTAGAGATGTTTACTACTTTCACCTAAGCAGTCAAATATCAGGATCCTCTAATATATTTCTAGTATAAGAATCATGGAACAGCTAGCTGTCCCTTCAACAAAATCCTCTTCCTATGAAAAAAACCCCATAATTTCCCATTACGTTTGCACAACTCTGTGTCTCACAGATGTAATCTGGAATTTATAAACTTCTGTGTTTAAGGGAAGGAGCTTTTCATGAGCTTATACTCTGCTTTTGTTTTGTTAAGCAGTGTATCAGCATTAATACCTCTGTGTGATACAAAGTCAGAACACTGCAGTCTTTCCAACCACCAAAAATCCCAAGTTTGAATAAACTCTTCCAAGAACTACGGAACTCATGAAGCCAGATTTCCTCCAAATTTGTATTCTAGCCACTGAAAGCCATGAGCCACCTCCCTTCACAACCATAAGCCTTCCTTTGTTTAGTCCTCCCCTACCTATTTGGGATGGGTAAGAGGCTGGACTGCAGTTAAGTCTTAACTACATGCGTATGGGTTGGCAAGCTGTTGTCCCTTGGACAAAAGCTAAGTGAACACATATCCCTCTCTGGGACATTACTAGTTTTTATTTGTTCCAAATGCTGTTTCACAAAACATGCAGACATCTTTAATATTCATGCTCTCATGTAATATAAGATCTAAATCAGACAATGGCTTCAAAAACAACAGCGAGAGTGCAATTGAAAAAAAAAAACAAACAACAAAACCCAAACCAACCAATCAAACCACCAAAACCAACCACGCAATCATTACCTAAGCTTTGTTTCCTTAGCATGCTAGCACTGTGTCAGCCATGCTCAAAGAACAGAAGGGGTATACGGCCTATCATGATGAGAAACTTTCGGACACTTGGAAGTTATTTAAAACTGGTTATTAAATTCATCATTACTAATTCGTGGCCATCAGTGCCAGAGAATTTAGACTTTTGCTATGTAAAGTCACCTCCAACTCACAATGTTTGAGTTCTAATGTGAGCACTAGCACCCATATCTGATGTGAAAGAGCTTTTGAAATGTGAATACTCTGATACAGTGGAAGTTGCAACAACTTTTCTTTTAACCAGAAGTACTCAAACACTCTCTCAACCACTGAGATGTTTTATTTTTCTTTCCCAACTTATGAAATAGTTTTGCAATATTGGCAAATGCACAAAAGAAACCCTGCATGTCTGCCAGCCTCTCTAGGTGAGAGACAATTTTGTACAGATTATTTCCTTTCTATCAAAGGAAATATTTTGCCCCGATCTCTCCTGTTATGTCACCTGCAGGAGTAAAATGGATATTTTAGAAATAGGTCATATCTTTTTGTGTTTATTTTGATTAGTACAACTTTACACCTTTTGCAGCACATATCAGAGTATTTTGCCTAGAAAAAAACATGATCTGAGGAAGGAACATCATCCAATAGCCTTCAAACATAGCTCATAGCTTGCACCCCATGACTGCTACTTTAAATTGCTGCTGATCTTGACCTGCATGCAAAATAGTATTTTCAGAGTTCTTGTGACCTACCTCCTAATATTGCACTTTCAAATTGAGGGTGAAGAGTTAGAGTTAATAAAGTATTCAGAGTATCATTTTTTAGTGATAAAAAGTGGCATAGTCTGGTTTGCTAGAGTCCAAACACCCCAGGGCTGCTTTTTTCAGCTAATATGTTGCTGTTCTGTCTCCTTTGGAGGACCTCACACCAGCAACCAGACCTGTGATGACCAGTCCAAGACATACTAAATCTTTGAAATGGGAGAGACTCCTAATGAGAAGGTATTTCTAACACATGCTAAAAGCTTTTTCATCCCTGCTTCTCAAGGTGTCATCTATACCTGTATCCTAATGACTCACATTATAAATATTTTCGGTTTCTCCCTTTACAATTTTCTTCTTGTCAGAAATACTCAGTTACTATGCAGTTACTCACTAAAACAAAAGCTGGCAATCAGGTTTATAATCAGAAAGTTAGTAACTGCTTTTCAGATTCTAAAGGGATACATGTTTCTACTCACTGCCTCCATGCAATAAATTAGGTGTCAAATTACAGCTGTACTTCCTAGGTTTTCTGAAGGTGTCCCAAATTGGGAAAGGAGATATCACCATCTGTATTAGCCAGCATTTTATTTATAATGATTGTTATTGCATCCAAATTTTTTCAATGCCAGTTTTCAACAGAATTTCCAGTTTGGAATTTTTACATTGTTGCCAACTGGCCCTGTTAATGGTCTCTTTCTAATTGTTGGAATATACCACAAAAAACTCCCCCGCTGTTAATCCCCACTTCCCCATTAAATGCAGAGCTGAGCAGGTGAGGATGATGACAATCACCTTCTTAATGGTTATTTTACTTTAATGAAGGGCATAAATCATGATTCAGAAAAAAAAAAAAGCCAAAACAAATAACACCTTTGTAGGCACCTAACACTTTCTTTCACTTATCTTGATGAAATAGTCATTCTACAGACTGGTCCTCTGGTAGCTGGCTGGATTAATAGATGTGTGTATACACACTAAGCAAAATTATTTGCAAGTCCTCTAAAAGGCTGGATAGAATTTCTTCTTTTCCCACTCCTAGCATTTGCCTCTAGAGAGCTGATTAAGATAGGTGTTGCCACTTTATATGTTAAGGGCTTATAGGTGATCTGATAAATTAACTTTATAGTCTGGAAATAAATGATAAGCAGCCATTAGCACTATGCCACCATATGTAGTGCCCAGAGGTACCCTTTTCTCTTAGGTTTTCTAGCACTCTATTTGGGCAGTCAAGTTAACTTCAACGAGTAGCTTTTTTTTCTCTGCACAACAGTAGATGTCTATATTGCTTGAGCTGGATAATCCCCCCCTCTCCTGGCTATAAACAGAAGAGAAGCATGTAGAATTGTGTGTTATTAAAAAAAGTTTCTGGCTTAACTCGTCATCTTGGTTGCTGATTTCCACCAGGGCATGGGAACTTTGATTTCCTTCTAGGGTTTATTTTTAGCTCCTTTAGACCTAGTTCTAACTGTTTGAATAGGAAATGACAACCAAGACAAAGGTTTCCTGTTTTCCTGCCATTCCTTTCCCGGCAACTGTTTCCAGTAGCTTTTTTTCGAGTCCAGAACCTTTGATTTCTAGTCTTTTTATCTTGCTAGTCCAAAAGGCAGCACTTGAATTGGGGATTGTTAGGCATTTTGATTTCCAGTTTTGTGGTTTTTTCCCTTCTGAATCCCTCTAGATATCTTAAAAAAAAATTCAGATCCAGCTTGTGAAATGTCCTGGTTTTCTTCTGGGATGTGTTCTGGTCTTGTTTCAGGCCGTCTCCTAGCTCCTTTGAGCCATTTGACTATCACCCATCATTACTAACACTATTACCGGGCTACCTCAAAAGAATGCCAGCCTGGGGGGGAGGGAAGGGAAAAAATATTCCTTGATAACTGCCTCTATCAGTTTTTAAAGCTATATGAACCAGCACTTGCCCAGGCTTCGGGGACTCACAAGTTCCCCGGGAAAAACCTAGGGACAAGGTCAGCTGCTGCTGCTCCGTCAAGTAGCCAGAGACATTTAAATACCCTGGGCCGGGCCAGCTCCTTTCCGCCGAGGTCCGGCTCGGCGGCCGGAGCATGCGCGGCTACCGCGGCAGGGCCGTCCCTTCCCTCGGCGCCGTGCTGGGAGCCGGGAGCAGAGACCCCGCGGAGGGGCTGGGAGGAGTGCCTCGAAGGAGTGGACACAGAAGAAAGAAAAGCCTTCCGCAGCTGCACACTGCTGCGGATCTAGGAAAGGACTCGGGATTCCCATGTGGGCTACAGTTCTTTTAAAAATCGTAGGTTTAGATTAGATGTTAGGAGGACATTCTTTACTGTGAAGGTGGTGAGGCACGGTAGTGGATTATCCAGAGAAGTTGTGGCTGCCCCGTCCCTGAAGTGTTCAAGGCCAGGTTGGATGGGGCTCTGAGCAACTAGTGGAAGGTGTCCCTGCCCATGGCGGGGGGGTTGGAGCTAGATTATATTTAAGGTCCTTTCCAACCCAAACCATTCTATGGATCTATGAAAAAAATGACGAAAATTGTAATGGATATGGAGAATGCATGCCAAGTTTTGCTGTGTCCCTGGTTGACTATAAAGCCGGAGACAAGAAAAAGAGAAAGGATGGAGTTTGCACACTGAAGGATGGGAGGTTAATTTTGTCTACTATTTCTCTCAGTGTCCTTGGAGAAGAGGTGGCACACCTACATACACTGCTCTTGGGGGAGATTCAGGGAAATTATTTGCATTGGATATACAGAGATGTGGAAGAAAAGAAGTGACTAATGTACAGCAATGGTTATTGTGGTTGAGGTGGGCAGCTATTGCTACGGAGGTGGAAATCCATAGGGAAACTCAGAAGTTATTAACTGCTTCACAATATAGCCTCCATAACATCCATCCACACAGCAGAGAGGGGCCAAATTTGGATCTCAATATGAAGAACTGCTACTGCCAGGCACAACCTGAACTTCTTTGGAGCAGCACATCACATCACTGAGACAGACTGTGCTTTTCTACTACTTCAGCTGGCCTAGATTTCCAGAGTGAGCCTGTGCAGTACAAGTAAGCTCACCTTCGCCCCAAAGATATCACCCACATTGACCTTCAGGCCACCACCAGCTCTGTATTTCAGGACACTTGAGGATCCCTGCCAGACTTCCTTGTACGTGCGTATGTCCTGAGGTAAAGCTAATCAGTCCCTCAGAGCAAGGGGACAGTTGAAACAGCTTTTTCCAGTAAGTGTCACTTGTATTCAGTACATCTTCTGTAGCACAATTAACAGCAATTGGCAAATGAACAGAAAAGTACTGATACTCAAAGCCAAAAAAAACCTATCCCAACCCTGCACAGATTGCAGCGTATCTGTTTAGTCCCTTCTCTTATCCACTCTCAGTGGACAGCTGTCAGCTTTAGTTAAGTCTGATTTAATTTAAAGCATATCACACTGATTACAGGACAGCATATAATGGGAAGAAACAAGTTTTGCTGGGGAGGCCACTATTCATAGAATCATAAAATGGTTTGGGTTGGAAGGGACCTTAAAGATCATCTCGTTCTAAGCCCCCTGCCATGGACAGCGACACCTTCCACTGGTCCAGGCTTTTCAAAGACCCATCCAGCCTGGCTTAGAACACTTCCAGGGATGAGGCATCCGCAGCTTTCTGTGGGAAACCTGTTCCAGTTCCTCACCACCCTCAGTAAAGAATTTCCCCTTAATAATCCCAAGGGCCTCTCTCCTCTGAGATCCGAGCCATAAGGGACGTCTTGCCAGGATGCTCCTCCTCGATAGGAACCAGGCAGGTGGTGGGGGCACACGTGAGGCCCCGCGTCGTCCCTCCGCTACTCCGGCCCGGAACGGCAACGATCGAACCCCGCCGCCGCACAGGGCCACAGCCTCGCTCGGCCGGCCACCTGCGCGAGACGCGGGCAGGGACAAAGCGACCCGAACCCTG
>NW_008239553.1:21342605-21352135 GCF_000691975.1 Corvus brachyrhynchos
ACTGGCCATGGCGGACTGGGCCGCGGGGCTCCGCTCCGTGGAAGAGCTGTGGGTTGTGCCCTGCTGGGCTTGAGTGCGTCCTTGCAGAGGGACTCCTTGCTGAGGTCTGCGCTTAAAGGCGTGTGCATACATGAACAAGTGTGTACGTACATATAAGTACGTATTTCCATGCAAGTTCATGAATTTTAATTAGGTGTTTTGAGACCTGTCTTTGAGGGGATATTGGAAGCCCTGTCAATACCACTGGCCTCTTTTGCCGATCACTTCAGGCTCTGCTCAGCTGAAGGTTCCTTCCTTTTTCCGTAGCTTTCCTCTGGACTGTAGATTTTGAATTACATTAGTAGCTGAAATCAATCTTTAAAAGGATTCCTTTTACTATGCTCAATTTACACTGTGTTATTAAGAAGGTTATTATTATCTGTTCAAGCTTTCCTTGCAATTACTATTTTCTGTCTTTGATCATAAAACATATTTCCAGGTGATAACTGGTAGAAGTTTGTGGTGCCTTATTTGACTAGTGATGAGATGCAAGCCGGTGGTTGGAAAGGAAGGTGGACAGGGTTAGTGAAGTGAGAAAAGTCGTGATATGGATGCGGACCAGGGCCAGCCCTAGTCCTGACATGTGGTTCTGGCAGCGTAGTGATTTAGTGCTGAGGCCCCTATATCACCAAATTAAAACCATAGAATATGCTGAGTTGGAAGGGACCCAGAAGGATCATTGAGATGAACTCCTGACTCTGCACAGGACACCCCAAGAATCACACCATGTGCCTGAGAATCTTGTCCAAATGCTTCTTGAACTCTGTCAGGCTTGGTGCTGTGACCACTTCCCAGAGGAGCCTGTTCCAGTGCCCAACAACCCTCTGGATGAAGAACCTTTTCCTAATATCCAACCTGAACCTCCCCTGACACAATTACAGATCCAGTACTGGGGAAGGCTGATCAGTTTTTCTTTACCCCCATTCTCTCAAAGTGATTCTGTTGGAAAACAGGGCCAGAAAGATGTGCTCAAATGGTCTTGGCTCGTTTTGGTGAAACCTAAACTAGGTAGCATCTGTGTGTGCTGGTGGTTATGCTGGAAAAAAGGTGAACTTGAGTGAGGCTACCAGGGCAAGCAGCTGGAGGTAATCGTGTTGGAAAAGCATACCTGATTTGGATATATCCTTGTACATGTCCTTGTTTGCATAGCAACTTGCGCTATTCCTTTGAGATGTGACTTATGAAAGCATGCTTCAATTCTTCTATTGTCAGAATTGTACAGGACCTGAAAAAGGAATACTGTATTTTGGATAAGAAATTAATGGAGATAGCTTTTCAAGAAGTTCTGATACATGAAGTTACACCTTTCGGGGAAAACAGAGAGAGAAAAAAGGAGGAATATACAACCTTAACGGTTGGTAGGTGGGTGAGACACAGAGTTGCAAAGGTCAAAAAAAATTCAGCAGCAGCACTGCAACAAAATCCACTACTTTCTTGCCTGATCTTAGCCTTCCAGTTTGTATTGTAGCTAGATACCACGTGGGAATGCCCTTTCTTAATTTCTTATTCTAGCCAATATTTATGTCTGAGGAAATGTAATTTTCTGTATGAGGGAGTGAGTTTGGTATAACATATGTAAACTTAACTTTTTCTCTCCCAGCTCTCTGGCTCTAGTGAAGAGAGAATTGTCTCTGTTAGTTCCAGCCTTGAAGTTTGCTCTTTTTCAAAATTTGTCTTGTTTCCTGTTTGTAGTTCTGTTATTTGCTATTTTTAAAGAAAACTTTGAAGTTTACTTGACGTCTAAGACACTTTGGCTGATTTTTATTGAAGGCAAATATTTATATGGTTTTGTCCTTATCTTGGTTTCTTCTGGGATTAGGAAGGAGTGTGTTCTAAGTGAATGTAGTCTGTGCGTGTTTCTTTAAAACAATACAAGAAGCTCTCCAGATAATTTCTTTTGCATTCCATGGAGAAATGATTTTAAGGGAGCACTTAAAATGTGATGATTACAGAAAATTACATGCTTGTCTCAGTGTCTTGACCAATATGAACATACTCCTTGGAAGCATGTTGTTCCTACAGACTTAAAATGATTAGCACCCCAAGAAATAAGTCATAACTGAAATTAGTAAAGATTTTTTTTGGTTAAATTTGTCATTTGCTTAACTTGCCTTCTGTTTTTGTTTTTTTTTTCTCCAGTAGATGCCTGAGAATACAAAAGGTGCAGTTAGAGGAAGCATGACTCGTCCTTGAGAGCTGGCACTCTATCTATCCTGTTCATTTTGATCTTATGTATTTAGTACAGGTGTTTTATTGACTGGGGTATAGAATAGTTTGTTAGAGATGAATTAAAAAAGCCACAAGTTATGCTTACCATCCCAGGGGAGAATTTGGCCATTTTTTGAAGCACTTTATACAGGCCACAGCTTATTAAAAAAAGCTATTTTAGGTGCTGTTACATTTCAACTGCTGTGTGGATTTTTTTATCTTTAAACCAGGTTGCCCTAATTACTGTGTTGGACTGCTTGAGTATAGTAGGAAAAAACAGCTGTGATTTTGAAAGTGTTTAAAAGTAGCCTAAATGCTTTCTGCAGTATGAAACTTTGTGGTAAATCTGAAGTTTTGAGACAGAATGGGCCTATCAGCAACTGTTTTAATATGAAATGAGCAATCTTCCCCCTCCTGTCATTGAAATTTTCAATTGGAAAGCCATGAGATTTGATCTTAAAACATTTTACCTTTTCAGCAATGCATACATATTACATAGTCTGTATGTTGTTTAAGGTCGTGATGAAGAAATTCCATAAGTGGGGAATTAAAGATGTTTCAGGACTCTGAAAATCTTCATCATTTTATGAATCTTATTGGAGGAAGAATAAAGATGAAACAATTGAAGAGCAACTTGGCATGTGAATTGACATTCAGTATGAATGATAGCTAGAATGTAGACTGCAAGGCAGAAAATCAAAGACTTTTGAGGATATTTGCAGCTGAGAGGAGATTGGAGAGAGCTATGTGTTATTTCTTTATCTACAAGAAAATCATCTATGCCCTCAGATGCCAATGAATAGCAATTTCCTTGCAACACAAGTTGCAAGTTAAAATGTAAGATGCAGTCCCCTTCTGCTCCAGCAGTGGATGTGCACTGATCCTCAGCCAGGGTTACAGTTGTAGCTTTCTTTGCTTTGTACTCCCTAAACATACACAAACAATAAAATAAATCCACGTTAATTTAAGAAAAGCTTATCAATGAACTCCTTACTAAAACATACTTAGAATCAAAAGCATAGCAGAACACATCTGAAACATGTTTGAGAATAAAGGGGAAAAACTGTAGGTATCCCAGTGCTTGCTCCTGTTTGGTTTTACAGGGAGGTACCGTCAAATTTTAAAGAAGCTTTAGTTTTGTAGCACAGAAATGCTTTAGACAACTGAGTAATATGATTGCCACATTCCTAAATCTGGCCAAATTATAAGTTGCTAAATCGATTTTGGCTTGGTTATTGTGTTAAGCAGTCAAATAAAACTTTGTTCTCTCATATGGTTTTCAGCCTTATTTTGGGTTTATGGTTCTGCCTGACTTTTGAGAACAATATTTTAATATAAATAATATCTCTTAACAGCCTGATATGCTCTTCCCCCACCCTCCCCATTCAATGTATTTTTTTAAAGTTCTGTCTTTAAATTTTCTTGCTCTGCTTTCAAATACTCCAGGTTATATTGTGTTTTAAAACTTTGTACACTGTCTTTTTTGATTGTACTAACAGTAGTATGACAGACTGCGCTGGGTCTTTAATTTGGACTCATAGATGCCATTGTAATACTGACTGATCTTGCTGTGCTGACTGCTGGTTTTCATATCCAGGCAGAGAAGGCTAGTGTCGTTTTTAGTCTTAAAAGCTTGTGATGATTTCAGGAAGAAGTTAAGTGCAGAGAGCTTCAAATATTGAGAGGTCTGAGTTGACAATCTGATTTAATCAGATCCTTTCAAGTAGCTAGTGGCCCTGAAGCTACTCCTTTCACCTCATGAGCTTTACAAATTGCCATACTGTTTTGCAAAACAATAAGAATGGAGACTTGCACACTGCATTCTGTAGTTGGTGTAGGAGACAGCATAAAGCAATTAAACATGTTTGTTGGAAAAATGTGAGTGAGGAGGAAGCAAAAAGCTCAGAGTTGTTTATAGCCTAAAAGAGTGATTCCTGCTCAGTTTAGGATCCTACTTCGCCTTTCTGTCAGGAGGTAGGGTTTTTCTTGTCAGAGTAACTGCTTACATAAGTAAGGGCTCCTTAGGACAGTGCTTTCTCTCGAGCATTTGGCCTGTTTGCACCAGTTCAGTCACAGTTCTGAGTGCATGGCCATTCCTTCTGCATGCCTTCTACTGGTTGATAATGGGTCAGTTGTAGTGTAACTGTAGAGAGCTAATTCCTGCAGATACTGCTGTTATAAAGCAGTTTCACGTATCTGACTTTTGAATATGGCTTAACAAAGTCTCTTTTTTCTCTTCTTCTGGGAGTCAAGAATTTTTTATCACAGTTTCTCAGTTTTCTTGTCTAAGAAAGGCCAGTGGAGGTAACAACTGATGCTTAGTAACATCAGGTGTTTCAATGGCAGTGTCAAAAGTTTTGGCAAAAAATTGTATATTTTTGTTGCTTTATCTTCCCTAGGTAAATTAAGAAAAAAAATCAGGAATATAAATCAAAATCTGTGAGAAGAGTTTAATATTAACTACTCTTGCTGCATAGAAGCATAGAAAGTTAAGTATCTGCAATGTTCTAGACTTTTCAGGTTAAGAAATGTTTCATTAGAGTAATTTCAAATGGTCATTAAAATGAACAGCAGATATTTTTACATTAATATTTCAACTTCAAAGAACTTTTCCAACTGGACAGGATGAAACCTGTTTCAAAATTATGTGTTACTTTTCCTTTAAAGAATATTAATAAAACAAATCTTGAATTTTATATGACAAATGTAACACTGAACCATGCTTGCATTCCAGGGATTGCTTTTGTTTGTACTAACCCAGGATACACTTGAATTTTCAGTGGTGGCTGATAACAGCTCACTCTTAACAGTGTCTTTCATCTGGTGTGATATGCATTGTTTAGTTTTTCTGTTTCATGCATTCTTATGTATTCTTTGTATTATCAGGCATGAAATACACCTCTTGAGGTCTTACAGTGCTGTTGTTTCCTGTTTTGAGGAAGAAGAATTGCTGTTTATGGGGTTTATTCTAGAATTATATCGAGGTTTCTAACTTTGTAGCTTATGTGCCAAGTGATTTCTCATATTCTGCTTTGTGAGAATAATAATAATATGAGAGAAACTGCTCATGGCTATAATTTGGGTTTCTTTCACATTCACTAGAAACAAAATATCCAGTTTATTTGGTTATATATTACATTGTTAACTTTTTTTTTTTTAAATTCTTAGAAATGGATGATGAGGACTGTGAAAGAAGAAGAATGGAATGTTTAGACGAAATGTCCAATCTTGAAAAGCAGTTTACAGACCTTAAAGATCAGTAAGTATTTTAATGTTTCAAGTGCCTCATTTGAGGATCCATTCCATGAAAATATCGTGCAGCTGGTGTTTCTTGTCTTTTGTATATGTGGATGCTACTTTTGGAGAAGAGTAGGAACTGGGAACTCTGAAATTACTTGCAGCAGAATACTTCTATATATTCATGTATTTTTTGTTTTGCTTTAAGGATGGTTTTGAAATGTTGTTCCGGTGAAGGACTAGTCTGGGTCTATTGCATCAAACTCACTAGTAGAACCAAGGAATTGTGATTTTAGGGAAATTTGAGATTTTGTTTAATTACTTATTCATTCAATATCATTCTCATACTTTGATATATGTGGGACAGACCTAAGTGCATTGTCTTTGCTAAGTAAGAAATTAGGTTTGGTTTTTTTTCAGCAGTAGTTTTTATAGTTGGTACTAATGAAAGTTTCTTGTGATTACTGCAAACCAGATACCACTACTAGATAAAATGAAAATACTGTTATCTCAGTCTGTAGTTTGCCATAATACCTGCATAAGTAGCTAGTAAAGACCTACTTAAAAGAAGAGTTATTCAAAAGTGATTGTCGTTTGTATTACAGCCTATCGTTTGTGTCATAGAATCATTAAGGTTGGAAAAGACCTCTAAAATCATGAAGTCCAACCATTTACCTAACAGTGCCAGGTCCATTACTAAACCATGTCCCTAAGCACCACATCTATGCATATTTTTGAATACTTTTGGGGACAGTGATTCCACCATTTTCCTGGGCAGCCTGTTTCAATGCTTGAATACCCATTCTGTGAAGAATTTTTTTCTGATATCTAATCTAAACCTCCCCTGATGCAACTTGAGGCTATTTCCTCTAGTCCTGCCTCTTGTTACCAGGTAGAACAGACTGACCTCCACCTCGCTACAAACTTCTTTCAGGTAGTTGTAGAGAGCAGTAAGATCCCCCTTGAGTCTCCTTTTCCCCAGGCTAAACAACTCCAGCTCCCTCAGGTGCTGCTCACAGGACTTGTGCTGTAGACCCATCACCAGCTTCGTTGTCCTTCTTTGGACAAGCTCCAGCAATGTATGTGAAGTTAAATTTGTTTTCATGCATGCACAGACAAGGTTTAAATTGGTGGCAATTTGGTAACTGTTAAGTGAAATTTTGAGAAGACCTGGTCTGTGCTTGGGCATATGCTTTAATTGAAAACTTAGTCAGTTGTTATTATGGTTCAGATGCTTATTTATATTGTGAGATACTTCTTTCTGCTACAAAACAGAGATATATAACTTGCTTTGCATAACAGGACACTATGAGGTCTGGAAATAATAGGGTCTGGAAAGAATTGCCCAACAAGAAATTCCTTGCCGTAGTGTCTAGAGAGGACTGTTTGTCCTGCTGTTCTTTGGGCTGAGCATGGGAAAACCTGGGAAATGCAGCCAGCTGATGAGTACTGAAGCCAGTTGGCACTGATTGGTTTGGCATTTGGAAAACTGTCAGCTTTTGAGTTCAGCCCTACTCTTCCATCTGTTTGACAGCTTGGATGACTGAAAACAATTTGTGGAAACAGATCTTTAAGGAGTGAATATGAAAGAGGGTGGTCTTGAGAGGAAGGAAGCAAGTATTTTTGGGGGCTTAGGGCTTACAAATGGTATTTGAGAAGTGGTAAGGCTGTGGTATATGGAGGAAGGCATTGTGTAGACACATTGGTTAGTTGAGAGAGAGGTATTTGTGTGGGCTGGAAGAACAGTTGGTGGAAATACTGGAAACAGAGCATTAGAATGGTGGAAGAAGGATTATAGGGAGAAGTAGCTGTGAGTAGGGAGGTGATGATGTTTGGGAAGTAGAAAAAGATGCATAAACAATGGGATTTTTGTCGCACCTAACAGCGGAGATGATGTAATGATTGGGTCTGCCTCCTCATCCATTTCAGGGAAACTGAATTTGGATGTTGTAAGTAGCATTTACAGTGGTTTGGTAGCATTTATTCACTTTAGACAAATCATTGTTTGAAAGTACTGGATAAATAGTTGTAGTCCGTCAGCTGCTGCATGGTACCAAGTGCTGACAGCACCCAGTCCATAGCTGCTTGCTCTTATGTAGCTGGTACTTAGTGCTATGTAATCAAACTTCAGTGACTGACCCAGTCATGTGCACTGTGCACCCAGGCTTATGTTTGAGCTAAATAATTCTGCTGCAGCTCTGTGTTAACCACCATGTGCACAGCATGCTCATCAAGGGTTAAGCCCAGCAAACTGGGTTTGATCAGCTGCAGGCGATGTCAGTTGACTGCAGGACAGATTGTGCATATCATACCCTTAACTTCTTGCAGGTAAGAGGGAGGGCAGTGATCACTGATGACAACTCTATAGTGCAAATGTGTGTACCTAACCTGGCTAAAGTCAGAGGATGAGCAAGGTGGTGGCAAGATGAACAGGCAGTTATTTTTCAAGGAGGTCTTGATGTGTCAGTATAAATGAACTTTGTTTTGTCTAATTAATTACTTAACCTGTGCACTTTAAATAAGTAAAAAGCAGCATCCTTGTCCTGAGGACGTCTGTTTATGTCTGTGTAAACAGATAACATCTGATGTGTTCGTAACAGAGTTTGTACATGTTTGCTTTAATTTTACACTTTTTGATTGTGGGGTGCAAAGTGAAAAATGAGAACAGGAAAAGTTAGTTATATTGATGATTCTAACATGGAACACTATCAGTTACAAGTAAGCAGACCTTTATTGAGATTGAAATGTTTGTAATTGATATTACATCAAATTCTTCAAAGTGCAGGCAGATTTCTTCATTGTCTGCCAGCAAATACCAGCTTTTATGGAATGACTGAATTTCAGGTAAAATAAAAATATTTTAATTACACTTCCTTTTGGCAGGACTGTAATATGTGAGTTAGAAATTATCTCATGATATTTATAATCGTATGCAACAGGTAGATTTTCACAGGAGATGAAATGAGAGTTGCTTCATTAAGTGCCTGCATCTCTTTTTCCTTGGTTTATGATAGCAGGGGAGCAGATACATGAACAGAAACGTGAATGATTGATTGTTTCCATCCACAAACTTGTCTTTCTCTCTCATGACATAACCCAATTTGTTCTTACATACTGTAGTACTTTTTTGTGTCCTCTTCCATGTTGATTTATGTCATATTATTAACAGATGTACAATTTTTTTTTCTTCTTCCTTAGAGATGGAGATATGTTTAATTTTATCCTGACTTTCTGCACTTCTGATTGTTTGCATTTGCTTTTCAGAAAGGCTTAATAGACATGAATAATGTTGTTGTTCAAAAAGAAAAGATGTATTGCAAAATTTAAATGCTAGCAAATCTTCATTTTATTTCAGTGTTCCATAGCATTAATAAAGGGATGACAAATAGTTATTTTAAAAATATTTATTCTAACTTCTGTTCTATTTTAAATAAAATCCTAATAATTCCTATTATTTTAAGACTTTACAAAGAAAGATTAAGCCAAGTGGATGCAAAGCTACAAGAGGTCATAGCTGGAAAAGCACCTGAATATTTAGAACCATTGGCAGCTTTACAAGAAAATATGCAAATCCGAACCAAGGTGGCAGGTAGGCATGCAAAATGAGTATTGCTGTTCCAAAGTATAAACTTGCTATGCGTTTTAAGGTCAATCTTCTCTTTTCTTCAGAATTGTTGAAGGAGTGTGTTTTAAAGTTAGAAATTCTGTAGCATAATTTTAAATATTAGGCGGTTTTTAAGTCAAAATGAATAAGTTGCTTACCTCCGTGCATACGTTGCCTGATAACATCACGCTAAAAGTAGATATTTTTTTTATCTTTCATTTAACAGCTGCCTGTCTTTGTGCAGTAAGCACAAAATTACTGAGTAAAAGCTAATGATTTTTTAGCCAGAAGGTTTGGGATCAGGTCTACACAATGGTCACTGTTGAAGAGATATGTTGGTGCTATCTCATGACATGCTTACTATCTAATATGATCACATTTTTTCCTGATCTTCTAGTCTGTGTCTCTTCTACTCCTCTGCTTCTATCCTTCTGTTATGTCT
>NW_008239553.1:21352226-21400078 GCF_000691975.1 Corvus brachyrhynchos
GAAAGAGGAAAAACCTCTTGTCCTTGGCGCTTTTCTCTAAGCTCAATTTTAATTATTAAAATTAATGTTTAGACGGGCTTTTGTGCTCAGAAGAAGGCGGCAAGAATATTCGTCTTCTTGTATACAACCATATAACCATATGGAATGGTAATATAGGAAGACAAAGTTCTGCACTTCCCTACTTTACTTCCCTAAATTTGTTTCATGTTACAGCTTGACTCCTTTAGGAGGATTCAGCTAAGGGTTACCTAACATAGGCTGTCAGGGAGCCAAAAGACAGACACCTGTGATCTCTGTAGCCAGAGAAGCTATACGAGTGTCTTTTCTAAAAAATTTAGCAGAAATGTGGTGCAGGCAAACTGAAAAATGACAAACCAACTTATACTTTCTATAATACTAGTGCTTTTTCAGTACTACTCAGTATGTCTTCATTGGTACTTCTGACTTTGAGAATTTGAAATCTTTTGATCTACTGCATTTCTTTCCCTCCAGGTCTTCTCTGGAATGCTTTTTCCCAGCTGCTGACCCAGCATTTCTGGGTTTTAAGTTCTTAGCCCAAATTTACATGATTAGTCCTAAGTAGCCCACTTGGGCTTTGCAGAAGGATCTCAGTTGAACTTGCAAAAAGGTTTGCTACAAAAGCAACCTTAATCCAGGCTTTTGATTTTAAGTTTTAAATGTGGCTGTCCATCAGTGCTTTCATGTAGGTGGGTATGGGATATGCAGCATATTACACATTCTCCTGATTGGTCTTCAGCAGCATTGAAGAGCCATGTTTCAATGTAAAAAAAGCCCAGCTTCAAGTTTTCTTGAAGTTGTGACTAGAAAACAGGAGGTTATTTCCCTTTCATCCCCAACTGAATAAACTTGATGAAATTATTCCAGAGAAGGCAAGAGCTTGCAGAACTGGCTTATTTGCTTTTACTGTTTGAGAGCCTTGACAGAAGTTGGTAATAGCAAGACTTGAGTTCCAGCAGGTAACCCATAAGGACCTACTGTTACCTGAGAGAGGGGAGGAAGTGGTGAAAAAAAACCCCAAACTAAACTATATTTAGCTAAACCTTGGATATAATTACATCTGTGGTAGAAAAGAAACTTCTGTTCCTCAGCTCTCTAAGGCACTATTCAAACAAAATGTGGATCTTGGCTATTATAGCAAGTCAGAAAAACAACTGTTTCTTCTAGAACTGTTGATACCTATATTGTTAAATTTCAGGCAAGTAAACAGTGACCCAAATATGCCAGTCAGCCCTAAATACTAAAAAAATAAAAGAAACATAACAGCAATGTAAGAAAATAACATTTTGAATTCTAGAATAGCTTCACTGTGGAAAGATGATTGACGTAATACTTTGTGGTTTGTTTTTCAGAGGAAGTGCTGGTAGTAATACTGTTCCTCTAGTACTGTGTTCATTTATAGTCAGTTGAATTATAAGGGAAGTTGATTTTGAAAGTTCTTCAGTTGCAAGACACCACTACTGTGTGTGCAAACTTAACTCCTCATGTTTCTAATCTGAAGTAATTTAAATATTTTGTGTTGAATGAATTGAATATATTAAATGAAGTTTTATCTCTGCTTGCTGGGTATTACATTTCAGATATGTTTCAGATTTTTTTCAGCTGTTTAGTGGACACATTTTCAGAAATGTCTAAGAATGCTCCTAATACTTAGAATCAGTATCCTTTGTATCACAAGGTGATTATTTTTAAGAATGGATCAGTCTTGTTAATTAATTTAATTTATTAAGGTCATGTATTATAAAGTAAGTATTATTCCAAATACTAATTTGTAAAATCCTTTTCTTTCAATCAGTTTTCTAGCTATTTTAAAACCCCAAAACCTTATTTTAAACTCTAACTAGAAAATAGAAGAGGCCATTTAGTACTTAAATTTGGAAACTGATGATATTCAGGATAGCTCGATCAGAAATATGAAATGGACATATTTTCTAAAGTTAGTATGACTACTGGTGTACTTTTTGACTGATGGGAGAAGGAGTTAAAATATCATTTAGTTTTGCTTAGATCTTCAGAATTAAGGATTTACTTGTTCTTATTTTTATTCTTTAAAGCAGCCAGCCACTCTAAGTGCCTAATGTAATATATCTGTATTTTCCACTATGTGCATGTGTTGGGACTTGCAGGCAGTCTTAAAATAGAATTCTGAAGTTGGATATTTGCTAAAGAAAGTAATATTGCTGTAATTTGTCTGATTACAGGTATCTATAGAGAGCTTTGTCTGGAATCTGTGAAGAACAAATACGAATGTGAAATTCAAGCCTCTCGACAACACTGTGAGGTTGTGCCAGATGTTTCACATTGATAGCTAATCTCATCTAACTTTACTGTCTGTCATGCTTTTCAGGTTCAGTGCATGTTTTTATTATTTTAGTTATTTGCTATTTGAGTGCAATTGCCATGTAACATTTAAGCCCATGGAAGAGTTTATTCAAAGCATCTGAAAATTAGAATCGTAGAATATGTTGAGTTAGAAGGGACCCATCAAGATCATCTACTCCTGGCCCTGTGCTGAACATGCAAGAATCAAACCATGTGTCTAAGAGTGTTGTCCAAACACTTCTTGAACTCAGACAAGCTGGGACCACTTTTCTGGGGAGCCTGTTCTAGTGCTCAGCTGCCCTCTGGGTGAAGAACCTTTTCCTGATATCCAACTTAAACCTCCCCTGACTCAGCTTCATGCCTTTTGCTCAAATCCTGTCCCTGATCATGAGAGTAAAGAGATTGGTAACTGCCCTTCTGCTTCCCCTTGTGAGGATATTGGAGACCAAAATGAGGTCTCCCCTCAGTCTCCTCCAGGCTGAACAGACCAAGTGACCTCAGCCAGTCCTCATACAGCTTCCTCTCCAGAGCCTTCACCATCCTTGTGACCCTCCTCTGGTCACTCTCTAGTAGCTTAATATCTGTCCTATATTGTGGCACCCAAAGCTTCACACCGGACTCAAGGTGAGGCTGCCCCAGCCCAGAGCAGAGCAGGACAATCCCCTCCCTTGCCCACCTGGCAATGCTGTGCCTGATGCCCCCCAGGACACGCTTGGCCCTCCTGGCTGCCAGGGCACTGCTGGCTCATGTTCAACTTGCCATCGACCAGGACCCCCAGGTCCCTTTCCATGGCACTGCTCTCCAGCATCTCATTCCCCATTCTGTCTGTACATCCAAGATTACCCTGTTTCAGATGCAGGATCCAGCAGTTGTCCTTTTTGAACTTCATTTTTGGCAATTGCCCAGCCTTCTGATTTGTCAAAATCTCTCTGCAGGGCCTCTCTGCCTTTGAGGGAGTTGACAGTTCCTCCCAATTTAGTGTTGTTGGCAAGCTTGCTTAGTCCCCTTTGAGTCCCGTGTCTGAGTCGTTAATGAAGTTGTTGGAGAGATTTTTATTAGTTTGGCTTTGCATATATATATATGTATAGCTAAGTCTTCTTATTTTTCATTATCAAATTCTTATTAATAGATTCCCACATGATTTTTAACCTTTGTTTTAAAAAGATTACCAAGAAATTAAATAAATATCTGACATAATTTTAGCAAGAAACACCTTACATTTTAATAACAAAACCAAAGAAGTCTTTTTGAGATGCATTAGACAGCTAATGATAGAGTTGTCATTTCAAAAGCAGTTACAATAAAAATAATATTCCTCTCCTTGAACATAAATATTCCTGTTCACATATCTAAATGCTGGATACTGTAGTACAAACACTCAAGTACATGTATGTCCAATGCTGTACATAGCTGCTTAGATCCTGAGTTTTTCATCATAGTACTCCTCAGCCCCCTTACAGTTGCTTAAAGGTGTTTTCTTCTGAGTGGTTCACCATATTCCTGAATTCCTGGTTCCTACTATACCAATAAAGCAAGAATATGCATGTGTACTTCTGAAAAGCTTTCCATTTTCTTGATGCCTTGGGAAAGAATTAGGTATTATGAAGGATGACTCGTTATTGGCTGTCTTTGTTCCTGTGGATACTCCTGAGGCTTGACAGAATCCTGTAAGACTTGCAGGGTCTCTTATCCATGATTGAATGATTTGCTTTGGCTATGTATTATTCCTCTTTAAGGTGGTCTTTGTCCCTTGTTTTGCTGTTATGTGAAACATTCGGAATTCAGATATTCACCATCCAATAAAAGGCTCTTGGGGGAAAAAGCTCTATTAAGTCAGAAATGCTGCTTGTAGAATCACTGTTGCACTGGAGTATAACCATTCAGCAAGAATGCCTCTGATGCCTGTAACAGCTTTTCACACCTTATTGGTTACCAGCTACCTGAAGCAGAACACGTCTAAACACAAATGCTATTTAATTTTAAAATGATCTCAGAAGAGGTAACACTCATTTGGCACTTCAGATACACATAAAGAGGCATCTGCCTTTTAAATTCACCCGGGAAATGTTTTTTATAATGAGGGGTTGAAAAATATGTGAAAGGAGGTTTTTAGAATTTGCATATTTTGTAACTTGAAGAGAATGGTAAGCACGACAGACATTTAGTGGAATAGGATTCTTTGTCCATTCCTCAGCTGATTTGCCTCATTCCAGAAAACTAGCTTGAACACTGGTAAAAGTAAGTTTCTGTTACTGTGCTCTGCTGTGGGCAAGAGCAGTTGAGGTGCAGACATCTGCTCATTTGGCTGTAGGGAACTGCAGCTTCTGACAGAGACACAGTAGCAGATATCTGGATGCAGTGGCTTGTGCTGCTTATGCTGTTTTTTCAGTAAGTCCAAGCTCTCTGTTTTCCAGAGTTGTTGAAGACATTGCTCACTGAAAGTGAATGTTAAAATCTAACAATTGGCTGTATTTTCTACTCATATTTTTGGAAATGTGCAAGCTTATGAAAGAGTAGTAAAGGTATTTCCTTGAGGCTTGAAACTCAGCTTAAGTCCAAGTTACTCTTTTAGAGAATTCAGTGGGTTTTGATGCTGCCTTTAAAAGAGTAACTGTTCTGTATAGATACTGTGTAATTTAGTATAGGAGGTAGCTTTATAAAAAGCTTTCCATGAAAACATTAGCTTTTGTAATTTGTAATGGAAGGTGGCATAGATGTCACTACTTTACAGTTACCCGTTGTGAATAAATCTTTTCTATACAGAAGAAAAATACTGTGTTTGTGTCAAAATGCAAACAGTTTTTCTGGAGAGCTAGCTGCATGCTCTTAATTATTCTTGGTACCAATAGTTGATAAATATGTAATTATATTTTCTCTTGTGCTAAGTGAGTGTGCTGTCTTTAAGGAGCTAGGATCTCATGCTAAGGAAGTGGATACAGGGAGATGTGATATGCTTGGTGGCTTCTGGAAAATCTATTCTTACGTTTCTTCCACTGATGCCTTAAATTGTCAATATTTAGATTATTGAACTTAGTAATGTAAAGATCTGCAATCTTGCTTTTTTAGAGTGAGAAGCTTCTCTTGTATGATACTGTGCAAAGTGAACTGGAAGAGAAGATTAGAAGACTTGAAGAAGACAGACATAGCATTGACATTACCTCAGGTGGATGGAAATTCAGTTTGTTTTTTTAAAATTTGTTTGCTTTTAATCTTCTGCTGGCTACTGATTAGTTGACTGTACACATAGTATGTCTGGTGAGTTTTAGGTGATCTGTTAGAATGCTATTCAGCTGTAGACTTCAGGCAGAGGGTTGAATTTAAACTTAAATCAAACTTTGCTTTAATAATTGTCAGCATCCCTTGTGTGTTTTGAGAGTATTAATCTATGCCTACATAATCATGTAACACCTTTATTCTGTTCAGAAGCAGCATCTCACCAGAATATGTTATTTTTCATTTTTGGACAATGTTTTCTGCTATAAAAAGAGCTAAACATGTAAATGTTTCTGATTCATAGCATGTTCTTATTATATCTTTTCAGAATTATGGAATGATGAGCTCCAGTCCAGGAAGAAAAGGAAGGATCCATTTAGCCCAGATAAGAAGAAACCTGTTGTTGTATCAGATATCCTTTTACTGAAATCGTTGTTCTCTCTGGTAGTGTTTGCAGTTTTCTAGCTAATTTTATTACATGTGTGATTAATATCAAGTTGAAGTGATAATGAATTATCAAAACTGATTTTTGCATGGCAGACATTATTCTAATTCAGACTAGAGAAACCATGTTGGCACATCCCATTATGAAAATTGAAATTAAGATTCTCTTACCTAGCTACTAGTTTTATGTAGAAAATGTTTCTAAAAGTTGATTTTTCTAACTCTTAAAGAAAAATAGAGTTACAAGACAAAAGCAGAATTAAGTTAGGCCGCTTGAGCTTCACCAACTGACCATATAAATAGCATCGGATTCTGTGAATTATGAGCTACCTCGCTATTTTGGAGTATATTCCAAACCAAAAATACTAATATAGTGTTAAGTATAAAATCTCAGCAATTTCACGCAGTTTATAAAGCTGAAAATCCTTTCAGTCGTGAAGTAAGTGAATTTGTTCTTTTTGATTGTCGTTTAGAAATAGTTATGAACTTGTCAGATCTGTGTAAAGAAAATACCTAGACATTTTTCATGTCTTTTGATTTGTAATTTTTTGCTATTTAGAGAAAAACAGATTTGAAAGAGGTTTAAGATTTTTAAAATTTCAAATGGAATTTTAAGTTTAGGCTTGGTGTCCATTTTAGGAGATTTTTTTTTTTTTAAACATCCATAGCACCTTTTTCTAAACTTGTTTTTCAGAGATGAAATGGGGAGAAACAAAGTAAAAAGTGAAGACTGTTGTAATGGAATAGCTGTACTATATGGAATTTTGATTTGAAGTTCATGTATTGTTCTAATACACATTTTTTACTTTGCAGTTGATAGTTTAAGGAAGGGGGCTTTGCCTTTCTACTTCCTGTGTTTTGGATATTTGATATTCAGATATGTGGTACTGACCATACTTTTTTTTCTAAGATATATGATGCAGGGTACTGTAAAAATAATTATTTCATTTAAGCTGATACTAGTGTAGGTGCTGTTTTGCAGTGGTACGTTGAAATTGCAATGAATTTTAATTGTAATTTGAATTATTGTGAATAGAATAATTTTTGAACTGTTAGGAATGGAATGATTATATCTCAGTTGTTCATCTTATCCCTTTGTTGAACTCCTGTAGTCTGAATATCTACATGCTATTATTACCTCTTTTAATACTTCTTAAAGTGCATTTCTAGGTTGCATAATTCAAAGATGGATGTGTTTGCACAGAGCTTTTACTTCATGTGGGTACTCTTTGTGTGAAAGACAGGCAGAAGAGAGCTATTAATATCTTTCTACAGTTAGAATATTTTTATTATTTCTGTTTAAAAGAGTTTTCCCTAACATTTCCACGCCCGTATATAGTTTATATGTTACAAGACCTTGATATACTTGAAGACTGGACAACAATAAGGAAGGTAAGATGAAAGGATGAATGCCAATGACTGTGGATTTAGTTGGGTTCATATCTAGTCCTTTTGTTACTTAAAAATATGTAACTGGATTTCTTACATGATCAAAATACTAAGTAGATTTTTATTTCTTCAGTAGTCAGTTAGTCCTTTCAATTTAATCTGTGTTATTGCTACTTCTTCTGCTTCTACCTAAATCATACAGAGGAATCCATTAAAGGTGTGCAAGAGGATATCTCTAAAAAGGGGAGTCCATAATTTTCCATGAAAAAGCGAGCCTAAAGCCTGTGTTAAGTGGATCTGCTTTCTCATAGTCTAGCCTAATTGGATAGAAACTCTTATAGGATAGTCTGGTAGGATTTTGCTTTATATGAAAATTCTAAAAAATGTATCTCATATGGCGTGTTTTCATATAGTAAGTTTTCTATTTTAAGAAGATTTCTGTCCTTGGACCTCTTCTTACATATTTTTACATAAAATGGGAAGCTGTGTTTTTCTCAGACTGTAATAGAATCATGGTTTATAGGAAAAGAAATTTGTTTGATCAATTGATATATTTGAAAAAATACATCCATCTTTTAATTGCGTAATGCCTTTTTTAGATCTTTGTAAGACTGTTGAAGGATCTTGCTGTAATGAAATGCTATCCTTGCCTGGCACCTGCAGTCAGAAAGCTTCCCCTAGTATCCTAGTGCATCCCAGCTTATGGAATAGCAAACTACTTAGGTGAATTCAAAAACTTGGTGAGGAATTGGCTCTGAGTCAGTTTCTATCCTGTTTTTTACCTTGTACCTATTTCCTAAACAAGAAGTAAAATGTGACCTTTACGTGAGAACTTCTCTGACTTTTCTCTTTCTGTTGCTTCAGAGGAACAGACATAAAATATCTTTCCCTTGAGTTCTTTTCCATAGTTTTACATAGTTTTAAACAAGAGCAACATACCCAGGACCTACTAGGGATTTTGCCTTTTTTGGAAATAATTTAAAAAAACCCCAAAAAGCAAACAAAGAAGTGAACCCCCAAAAACTCCTGAGTGCTTTTTTATTTTTTCAAGTCTATGTGTGATCTGGAGCTTGCATGAAGTAAGTTGTGAGCTTATAACATATAAATTAAAAGACTAGATTGTTCATGCAGCATTTTGTTTTTCAGAATGAGTTAATGTAATTTTGTGTTTTCTTGACAGAATTACGTAAGAGCAATTTTGAGGATTTAATTTAGAAAAACTTCAGAGTTACTTGAAATCAAAACTTATTAAAGAAGGTGATTTTTTTCACCCTCAAAATGCTTTTTTGTTTAGCTACCGAGTCACCATTGAACACATTTTTATTTTAGAATTCTCATTGTGTTTTTTGCATGTAAATGCAAGTGTATACTTGCATATAAGAGTAAATACCACTGCACGTTACTTCACAACTAAAGCTGGCAGTTAAGAAAAAATGACTATGCTTGCTGACTAGCTTTAATTTTCTTTTGTGTTCCAAGGCAATGGCTACGCTGGGGCCGCACAGGGTAAAGCCAGAACGTAAGTAAATATAGTCTGGTTTCATAAGACAGAACTTGCCATGTGGAATGATGCGAACTGCATCCAGGCAGATTGCATTTATTATAGTACTGGTATAGTGATGGAGGATGAGGTGAAGTAGCTGGAAGATGTGGCTGTTGTCTTTCCCCTCTCTCAGGTGCTGATACCTGTAGCTTGATTGCTGTTGTTTCTGTTGACACAAATTCTAGAAATTTAGCATCAAAAACTCAGGCTTCCAACAGTGGTTTACAGCAATTCCTATGAGCAAACTGTGCCAGTGTTTGCACAAGGTTAAGCAGAAAACTGAGAGCATCTGGACCTTAGAGGTGCATTTCAAAAGATGCTCAAATTGACTTCAAGCTACAACCCTGAAAAAGCAGAGCTATGGGAAAGGAGGGGTATTCATATTTGGCACTGAAGTGAGAAGCATGTTCGTGCTAAGTAAAATCACATATTTGGAGGTGAGTAAGGAGGAAAAGGGACAGTAGGCAAGTAGGTGATAGTTTCTATTAGAAAATTAAAATATAACTTTTAATTATCTGGCTGGAAATAAAAAGGTATATTGCTTCCAGTTTCCATGCAATTATTAAGAGGCGAACTGTTGGAAAAAATGTGTATTCTGTGTAAATAACGTGATGAAAGTGTATTTAACCACCTAACTGATTTCTGTGAAGTCAATATTAAATCACTTTTATTACTTAATTTAGCACCTGTCAAATTAGAAAAGCATCTACATAGTGCTAGATCTGAAGAAGGAAGACTCTATTATGACGGCGAGTGGTATGGACGAGGGCAGACGATATGCATTGATAAGAAAGATGAATGTCCTACAAGGTAAAGATTATTTAGTTTATGCAGCTCTGTCCATTTATGTTAAGCAATAACTAGGATGATGGCATTGAAGAGTAAGGCCTATGTGGAAATACTGCCACCTCAGTAACATTTACTAGTTCACCTTAATTATGGAAATTCATACTTAATTATGGAAAAACACTTTATACTGTTTAAGATAAGCGTTGTTTTCTGTTGATTAGTGGTCTGAAAGAAAAGAATTGGACCTTTTTAATGGTATTTCTTTCTCTTAAGAAAGGTTCTACCTGGGAACGGTCTAAATATTAGAGTGCAAATTCAGTTGAACGTTTAAATGTATTTTCTCTATATGGATAATATTTGTAAATTCTAAGAGTCTGAGTGTATTTAAAATTAAATGTGTATCTTACCTTTTACTGAATGGGGCAAATAAGTCTAAGCCCAGTGTTGATTAAATAGGCATGTGTACTCAGGAAACTTGACTTTAATTTCATATATCAGTAGTTTACTGTAGAACTGGCTGTTTCTCTTTTTCTTTGTGTGTTGTGAAGAGGAACAAATTTTGGTGATTTTGGTATTTGTTCAGGGCTGAAACAGGAAGGTACTTTAGTAAACTATAGATTGTGTCTGAAATTTAAAAAACTTGGAATTAATTTAGCAGAACATAGCGGTTATACTGGGCCAAGTAAAGATCTTAGTATCTAGTGTCTGACAAAAGCCAAAAGCTGATGCTTAACAGGGCAAGTGTGCAGTGGAGCTTTCCTGGGCTTTCAAGATTCCAGCAGCTTCTAAGACTAGAGGGAATTGTCATGCTCAGTAAGCAATAGATCTTTATTCTATGAACTGTTTTAATCTTTGGTTTTGTCCTTTCTGTTTTCCCCATCAATCTACTTTAAATGATATTTTTTCTGTGGGGTGTGGGGAAGGGGTTTTGTTCACTGTTTGTGTTAAAGGTTACCACAAGAAGCATAAAAACAGGGCTCATTTAACAGTGAGTTGGTAAATCAGTTTTCAATTTATTTCTTATGGGCTTGGTATAATGAGTAAGAGTTGAAGACATTTTGTGCTTTAAATTGTGGCTTCAGGTTGTTCAACTGTTTTTCAAGTACTTCATATTCGATGTAATTTCAAGGCTTTTCTTGTTTTTTTACTATGGGTGGTTTATTGTTGTGTTTTCTCTATGTGACTGTTGTTCTTTTAAACAATTAAAATATTTGTACATGTTAGGGTTTTCTTGTAAGAGAATAAAATAGATAGCTACCTTCACTAAAGACACTTGCAGTTGCCAAGGGATTCTGTTAAAACTATCCTTAGAGTGAAGCCAGTATCTTTGGGGCCTAGCATTTAGAACTAATGTATATTTTCATTTACTGTGTGGAAATACAGCTGCAGTTTTGAGGTTATTTTTAGCTTATAAGCTTTCTAAATTCTTCTTGTTTTTCTTCCCCTGACCCTTCTTCCCTCATTTTCTGTAGTGCCATAATTACAACAATTAACCATGATGAAGTTTGGTTTAAAAGACCGGATGGAAGCAAGTCTAAGCTGTATATTTCTCAGCTACAGAAAGGAAAATATTCAATAAAGCATAACCACAACTGACCATTGCTCACCGGATATGAAACAAGTGGTGTTGCCATGCATGATGTGCCATGGGGTGAAAATTGTATTTAATAGTGTTTTGTATTCCTTATATATATACAGCAGTATCTAATGTGTATCGGTCGTGCTGTATGTAAACTTCGTATGGACGGCCTTCAGAAACCTGAGGAGAGTAAATCCTGTTAACAGACATTTTGCCTCTAAATTGGGTCCAGTGCCTAAGATATGAAGTATGCTCTTCAAGTATAATGCTTCAAAACTTACCATATTTGTAAAATGAAAAAAAAAAAAATTCTTCTTTTTCCATTGCTGACCAGTTGGTGTGAAAAAAATGATAACCATAATTTCCAGCAACTCACTTTATTTTCAGTGACTGTGTCATGCTTCTCTTGTGGATGTAAATTTAGCCTGCTCAGCTGTTGCTTTTGAATAGATTGTAACATGCATAAGCATTCTTTTATCCAAAGTGTACTGATTTATTAAAATTATTGTCCTCAACAGCTCTGCTAGTACTGACTGTGTTATATTTTGTAAGGTTTAATGTATTGCTTGTAATGAGACAAAGCCAATATTTTGAACTATATTTTTTGAAGAGCACTCTTCTAGTGTAGGACCCTATTCTATAGCAGACAAATCATTGGTGATGTTTTTTCTTGATTGCCAGCAAAATTTATGCATAAGGTAGACAGTGTTGCTCCAACCTGTGTTACATGTAGCCCTCAAAGAACGACTGCGGGGATGGTTACATAAATGCTGTTGCATGGCCTGCATGTTTGGTCCACAGTTGTATGAAATATGATGAGTTTTTGTTAGAAAAGGAAAATATTTCCCCAGAAATCATATATCTGGGAGAATTCACACTGAGTTTTTCACCAAACATTATTTTCAAAATTTCTGTACCCCATTTCATCTTATTGTACACCGGAAGTATTTCATGCAGCTTAGGAAGCTGAATGTCTTTTAAAGTCTTGCTCTTTTAGCCACAGAGGAAAGTCCTAAATCCTTGATGTTACTGTGATGTGCTTCAAGCATCTAGAATGGTAGATGGGATTGTTGAAGAATTGTTAATGCATTGGTTACGTGCACTTTAATCTCCACTTATGATGATTCTTCTTGGAGAAAAAAAAGCATCAATTTGCTTTAAATGATCACAGCAAATAAATACTTTTATTGTAACATATAAATTAATCGTCTCTTCTAGTGCAGGGTGGTAAGTACTTTCCAAATGCCAAATCAGTTTCTGCTGAGTGATGCTTTTCTACAATTGTATGACATTATAAATCAAATGTACATAAAGTATCGATTGACATGTTGGCTTTTAACAATATGAACTGTATGTATACAGTTGTTTGATAAACATTTTGTAATTAAATATTTGCATTTTTTTAACTTGGTGTATAAATAAATGATCTGTGGTAGTGAACATCTTTTATGTTGTTTCGCTTTTTGATTTTCTAGTCTTGTTGGAATTGTTGATCTACCAAATGGCACAGGGAAATATTTTTAAATAATCAGAAGGCCTAAAGCTTTTTAAAAACTTTGGACCTTCACTTTTTTCTTTTGATTTTTGAGAGTTTGTTTGTATAGATTCTGTTTGTTTTTACAAACTTTTACAAAATACTTTATGGAAGCTTTATTCTGTGACATTTATAAATCGAACATAAGCACTGTTAAGAATTTCATATCTGTTGACATGCTTGAAATCATTTGTATTTAGGCCATGCTGGGCACTCTAAACTGTTTTTGTGATTTACCCCTTCCCTTTTTCCTCTTCTGTATTTTGCATCTCTCTAGCTGCGGTTGATTATTCCTACAGCTTTTGCTGATCTGATCTTGTACGAAGCAGAACTTTGCTTTGTACGGCCCTGCAGTTTGGACTGACACTCAGTGAGTGTGGTTTCTTAATTCAGAATAAACATAATTCATATCAACATGAGAGGTAATAATCATAGCAGTATGGATTAGTGATCAGGCAACTGGGACCTACCTGTTCCATTACTAGAAGTACAGGAAACTGAGCTTTAGCTGTCCTTTTTGACATGTAACCATTTCTGCATATGTGATGGAAAAGCTGTAAGGTTGGTCTTTCTTTATAACTGGTTAGTTGTTTCATGATTAGGTGAATATTTGGTACATGCTTTGTATCTTTTTAATATTTGAATAGTTAATGTTTTGCTTGATCCAACATAAAATGTAAGGGGTGTCTTCCACAGATTTTAGTCCTTTGAAGTACAGACATTGTTAGCCTCTTGTCATCTGTTTCATCTTTTATGCCACTACTTTTCAAGCCTTGGTAGCATTGCTTTAACCTACAAATTGGATTTAGATCTGTAAAGTGCTGAAAGGAATTCTGTGATATATAGTGCGTGAAAAGGGAAATGAAGAACAAGAGGCACTTAGTGACAAAAGTAACTTTCTATACATGTGTAGAAAAGGCTTCTCTATCAATAGTTATGTTTCAGAGGAGATGCGCTTTGGTTTTTGGTAAACACAGCAAACTGATCTGCTCATCTTTCCCACAATGAAGTATCTGGTATATTTAGTTGGAATGCAATTGATCTAACCTGACAATACTTACTGTGTAAGTATAATGTGGAATTTAGCTTAGGTATTTCATAATAAGCAGGTCTTAAACTTCCCAAATGCATTTGAATTTTGGCACTTTGTTGCAGTGTGTTTGTTTTTAAACTATAAAAATTGACTATTTATAGTCCAGGAACATCTTGCTCTATATTTGTAAGCCAAGGCCTGCGTAAGTAGTTCGCCACCCCCATCAAGTGGTAAGAGATGATTAAGTACTGAAATTTTCATTCATTTTGAAAACCTGTGCTGTCTTCCAACAATAGGTTCAGTTTGTTTTGTGCGAGGTTTTGTTTGGTTTTGTTCTTTTTTTTTTTTTCTTATAAGTAGAAAGAAAAAAACAGGCTTAGACTTCTATCAAAAGAGAGATGTGCTAATACAGCTTCCTGTCTCCTGGAGAAATTCTTCAAATATTACTGTGGGAAAGAACAGCCTTCTTTCCCCTCCTTTTTTAGAGGACAAGGGAGAGGTAAGGAGAAAGAAACTATGTGTTCAATAGACTTTGCATTTAAATAGCTGAAATCTTCAGTGCTTTAATCCATATGAGGCTTTGAGCAACCTGGTCTAGTGGAAGGTATCCTTGCCCATGTCAGAGGGGATGGAACTTAGATGATCTTTAAGGTCCTTTTTAACCCAAACCTTTCTATCAATCTATGATAACAGATTGACAGATGCCAGCCCTGTCCAAACAGCCTTTACATGTGGCAAAGGAAGCTCTATTCTGAGGGCATGTGATCGTTCCTAAGAAAGCTCTTTACTATGCTATTCTCAGGCAGAGGCACAGTTACTGCTGCAATTCAGACCAGGTAGCCAGTATATTACCTCTGGAATGGAATTTGCAGTCTATAATTGAATCAAAGGCACAGCATGTATTCAGTAAACCTGATATTTCCTGCCAGCCTAAATGTACTTGCATGGCATTATGTATGCTTTTGTTTCTCTGTATGGAAAATGGTCGTGATGGATCAGATGTGTCTCTCACCATTTAGGACTCATTGCTGTTTTTTTCTGGAACTACCAGCCTGGAAAGCTGAAAATTGATGTTTTGAGTTGACTCCTGTTTCAGTGTGCTGGCAGTCCTGCAGACCTCACTTCTAGAAATTTAGCTTTACCGGATGTGGCATGAAGGGTTTGAAGGCTGGAAATAATGACAGATTCACTAGCAGACAGAGGACCTGAGGTTAAGTGTGGTGCTGAATGCAATGTTAAAAGGAAGAAATTCCTACTGCAGTATAAAGATTGGTTGGGTAAATAGAATAAATGAAGGCATGAAGTGTGCTTTAAGCACTAACATTTTAAAAAAATTGGTAAGATGAGTAATTTAGCCCTAGTTACCCTAGGCACTGAGACAACATCAGTTTCTGACAGGAGAAAATACTGTATGATTTTGTAAGTTAGGATTGTTTCAGGTGGTAATGGGTTCAAAAACAGGCCTTGTAGGTAAACTTTGTTTGATATTTGTAAGATTTACAAGTGTCAATGTTGCTCTTTCAGTTTGGTTTTCTTTATGAAAGAATATAAATGTATAGGACTGAGGCCATTTCGTAAGGCAGTAATCTCCAAATTTTCCTGGAACAGGTATTTTAACCACAGACATGATATTTTTGTAAGACTTGACTTGCTAGATTTTTAAAAAAATCTGGCTTAAATTTTAGAACATAGTAATTCCTTTGAAAAATAGAAGAATACAGAAAGCACACTGTTCAAGAGGTGGTTAGCAGCAGTAGAATGTGTGTCCTTTATTACAGTGTCAATTCAGAAGGAAGATCTTCAGACATTACCACGATCTGCATAAATAGAAGCAAGCTGGAATAGAACAACAGAAATTAAAATAATCTGTATTATTTAATTAAACAGGGCAAGATTAGTGCATTCTCCTTTTCCTATACGTAAAATAAATCTGAATCAATTGGCCAGAGTTCGAGCATGAAATTTGCTTTCCCTTCGTCCCCATGCTCCCGTGCTCTGGAGATCCGTGACAGTGAAAACCTACCTGCAGGTGGCAGTAAACTTACGCTGAAGTTACTTAATGGTAGTTTAGAATTTTCTGTCTAGATCCTGTTAGATTTTTTCCACCGTTTCTCTTAGTTATGGCACAACTACAACTGGTTTTAATCCTAATGCATACTAATTAAGGTATATTTGGAAAGAACAGTACTAGGAGTTCTAAAGGAGGATTATCTTTTGCTACTACACTCTGAAAGGAAATTGCTATGTAAAGGCTTAGGAAGGAACAGAAATGGATTAGATTCTGTCTAGTTGCCATAGAAACAAAATATGTAATTAAACAAAATGAAATATATTACATCTCTTACACTGATGAAAGTGCTTAGGAAAGGTGGGACAATGGAATGTGTGTTTTAACCTGCAACACCAAACCCAGGAATAAACAGAGGGTTCAGGTTTATTTTTCTAATGCAATTTTCACTTACTGTACTTTTTGTGTTTGGTTAACTGAAACCAAAAATGTTTTGCTTTCTAGGGTGAGTCTATAAAAAGGAATGTCAATAATAATCAACAATAAGTAATGCAGTGAAAATTTACATCAATACTGTGTCAGATTAATAACATTAATTTTATGTGATACTAATAATACAATTAAATGAATCTTAAGCACATGCCTTTTTTGGGAAAAAAAAAGCCAAACAGTATGAACAGTTTAATTACACTTTAAAATAATTTTTAACAGATCACTTCAATGCTTCTTATTCTATAAGATTATCTGAACAGTTTCATGCCCTTGCTCTATAGCTAATAGAGACAATTTCTTAACAAAAAATGTGTGTCAAAAGAACTTCCTTTTAGTCAGGTAGTAGGTGCTGCGGGTTTAGGATGTTTCAGAGCCGCAGTTACTGCCAGGTGCCAGGAGAGGGCACTTAGAGGTTTCTCTTGAAACGCTATTTTACTTAAAAAAGTTTAACTCGAGTTCTCAGACTCTTTTTCATTCTTCTATCGTAAAATTTCACTGCTTAAAGTTCAGAAATGTAGCAGTGACTTTTACTTCTCTTTGTTAGCTTAACTCCTAAGGTGACTACATTCTGCTGTTTATAAATCGAGGAGGCTTATTGCCGTGGTAAGGTCTCTTATTTAGCACATCTCAGTGTGTGGCCCTGGGAGGTGGATGGAAGGAAATTGGTTAGCTTTGTATTTCACACTACCAACGCCATCCTTCCAAAAGAAAAAAAATAGAGAATTATGGTATATAATTCTTACCTTTATTGGTCAGAGTGAAGGAAAAGAAGGAAAAGAAAATCCTGCACTCAGTTCAATGTATGACTTCAAGTTCACGTGATTATGCCATAACCTGGCTAAAATATCAGAATCTACATTATACAGACAATGTTGACCTTGGAAGTACTTTATGTGGCACATCTGCATTTGCTTGCTAGGCTTCTATGTGGAATGAATAATTTCTTACAATCCTGCTGAGGACGTGGCAGCCTTGATTTAGCACACCTATTTCCAGGGCTCTGCACCTCAGGGTGGAAACAAACAGGAGGAAACATTGAACAGACACAGAGAGCCAGCTCTGCTGCAGAGGCAAAGTGTGTCCAACATCCCTCCTCACTCAAAACCAAAAGGAAAATAGAGAAAAGGGAGAAAAAGACTGAATTCTTAGCATTTTCTGGGGTAGGAATTTATTTGAGATCTGCCTGACTTTTATTCCTCAAGCAGACTGTTCCTTCATCCTCAGGTGAGTGTGTTGTTATGTTTGGCTATATTTACACTGATTTCTAAAGCATCTGAAACGTTAGTCCAGCTAACAAACCCTATCAGTGTAAGTATGTTTAAAAAAAAATCTCCCCAAGCCCTAGAAAAGTGCATTGACTTTCCTCCCCTTTTTTTGGAGGAGGGGGGAGCAAGGCTAGGGTTAGGTTGGGGGTGTTTAAGCACATTTAAATCCGCAATATTTTTGGATACCTGCCACTGCTAAGACTTCTGAAGGCATAGTTCTTCAGGTTTTCAACAGACAAAGTTGCTTGGAGTTTTTCATAACTACAAAGCCTACTGTAAGTGATAAACTGTTTAAGTGTTATCACTAGAAATTTTGTATTATCTCACAGTAATGAAAAATTGTCACAATTTACCTCTTGCCTTATATTAACACCATGTTGTGCTCCAGCAGTGTGCTCAGGATCTGTAAAATACCAAATGCCTCACTTTCTGTGGCTAACACTACACTGATGTTCTTGTGCTTACTAATGTTATTACAAATTACTTGACTCCGAAACCATCTACAACTTCCTAAAGTTGAATTGAGACATTTCAATGTTCTTTTGATCCCTGACTTTGTTTTAACCAACCAAATAATTTCTAACCTTTCTAATCTTATAAAATGAGAGGTAGGGAAGGGCACATGCCCCAGCCCCCAGGGGACCAAAGTTGAAGGTCCTTTTTCAAGCCTCTTTTCAGCCTCTTTTTCAAGCCTCAAGCAGTTGTGCAGCTCAATCTGTTCTCAGTGCAGCTGCTGCCGTGCTAAGTTGCCTGAATACTGGTGGTGCACTAGAAATTGGAAATTTAGGGGAGGCTCAATCCCCAAAACGTGTGGGGTTTGTTTGGTTTTTTGTTTGTTTGTTTATTTTCTGCCTAACCCCACGTGGCTTGTTTCTTTCCTCTGTTGCCAGGCTTTCTGAAGCTGGAGACAGCCAGCAGAAGGTGTTGGGTGCTGTCTAGTGGCAAAATTGCACTTTCACTTGTTGAAGTTGTTGCATATGTTATCATTAATGTTTACTAGAAGTGCTTCAGTATGTGGTTACCACCAGCATGTAGGGCTTTTGCATATTGAACAAGTCCCTGAGGTTTGGTGCTGATGACATTCCCTGCAGGTCTGGGATACACAGCCTCACCTCTTCAGTACCTGTCCAGAAATGGGTGTGTGTTTGAATCAGAGGTGTTGTAGTCACCTGCAGGCGATGACTCCATCTGTGTCCTTGCTCTTGCCTCAAAATTAGGTAAGGCATTGCTACTCGGTTCCTAGGTACTATTGAGAGTTTGGCTCTTAACCTCTGCACTCAGCTGTCTCCACTTGTAAAATAGGACTTCCTTGTGGGGAAGCCATGAGGTTTAAGGTGTTTGACATTGATTTATCAGATTATGTGGTTGTGGGGAATCCTAGAACTAACAAAACCAGACAGTTATATTGCGCAGAATGTATTTTGAGCCCAACATAATAAATAAGTAATTTTTCATTGAAAACTGTGAAGCAGAATCTAGTTTTAGTCACTCAAGGATTATTTTATTGGAATGATTATAGGATTGAAGAAAAGAATAACTTCAGCAAGGCAAAATCCGTGCATGGTATGTAAACAATAGCTGACTTTTTAAAATTTTTTACCATTTTAGCAGCAAGAATCAAATCACAAATCTGTTTTGTGAGTGTATAATTTCTGTCTCCAAAGCTCACTTGTGATGAACAGCCTAAAACTCACCACCTATGGAAAAAGTTTTGAGAACATGTGTTAAAATATATTATTAATTGCACAACAGTTACTAAATTCTCATCTTTTTCCAGGGTCTTTCATTCTCTAATTATGTGGTCTTGCTGCTTTTATCACTGGAGTATTCATTATATCTCTAAATAGAAACCAAAGGAAAGCTTTTTGGGATGAAATGCATTTTTGGTTTATTTTGTGGGGTTTTTTTGTTTGTTTGGTTCTTTTTTTTTCCCCAGTTGTTCCAGTGTTTGCATTTTAAATAGTTTGAGATGCATATAAATATTCCTAATGATTAGGCAGTAGTCAGCCAACTCCAACTTGTCTACAAATGAGCATTTTTAATCAGGCTTCATCTGAATGGGGCTCTATCATAAAAATTTCACACACAAACTTGTTTCTCATTTTAAGTAATGCTCATTCTTTGTGGGTTTCTGGTTGGTTGGTTGGTTTGGTGGTGGTGGTGTTTGGTTTTTTCCCTTCCTGGGATATAAATAGCCCAGTATTGTTTGAAATTGTATAGAATAATCTTTTTTCCTTGCTATGTAGTATTGAGGGTGTGGGTTGCTTTATTACTCTACTTTATAATGCAAGAAAGATTTTTGTTACAGAGGACTGACCATATCCCACTCATATTTTATTTTATGAAGAAGGCTTTCACAGCAAGGGCTATCTCCTGATACCTAGTATCAGGCTAATGTCATTATCTCCAATTTTAACTTTGGAAATATACACAACCAGAATGTTACCAGTCATATTTGGTGATAATAATTTGGATAAATTTTCAGCATTACCAGCTTTTGGGATTTGGCATCCCTTCCTCAGAAGGAGCAATTCCAATGTGAGTGGGAAGCCGCTTCCCTGGCCTTAAGGTTACAACCCTCTAGCCAGGACTGGGCAGCAGAAGCACTCCTGATGCTTTAAAGGCGAGAAGTGGAAGATGTTGTAGTTGGTGGAAGAGGAGCAAGAATGACATTAGCCTTAGCCCTCAGGTCCCCTCTAACTGCCTCCAAAGGGAACAACAACGTAGGCTGTTACCTCCTACCCACATGTTCTCACTCACTGTAGCAAAGTGCTTTCCCTGAATCCTCTTGCTGCCTTGTCTGATGTAATTAAAGCTGATAAAGAACATTTTAGAGAGAAAGGACTGATGGACCAACAGGAGGTGTTGAATCAGTTGAATCAGGCTCATTTGCTTGGAAAACTGCACTAGGTATGTGTATTTATTATCTAAAATAGTGAGCAAGGAAACCGAAGTCAGAAATAGGGTTTTGTTCCTTTTGCATTTTTTTCGTAACTTTTATAATGATTTATGCGTTAAATATAAATTTAATCCTAAATACTCAAAGTATGCCTGCTATTTTATTGGTATCTTGTGGTCTGAAAGTTCCTACAGAATATATCAATTCTTTTCTAAACTGCTAGGAAGTAATCTAATTGCAAAAAGAGTATTATGGCAGTATTTTAGGTTTTCTGTGCACATCAGCGTATTTAGAAATTTGGTTTTTATGGTTGGTGCAAGAAGTTTAAATGTGTATAATAGATAATTATTTTCTTTGAGTTTTTTTGAGTGCTGTGAAGAATTCTTTAATAAAGCAGAAAAGTAAACAGGCTTTGGTGATGCTTGACCAAGTGATGGGAGTTTGCCTGAGGAGCTGCAGGCCTGTGCTGCACCTCTTTAGCAGCTTACATACTGCATTTATAGCTTTGCTTTCAGAGCTGCATGTGCACCTTGGCCACAGGATAAATGTTGCCAGTGAACTGTGATGATGGAGTGTGCAGGCAACTCCCAGTCAGTACCAGTGATCACACCACCCCGGTGTCTGTGTCTTTACCTGAAAATGTGGCAACAAGTTCTCCTGTGGATGCTCTTTTTGTTTGACAGTACAAATGAATAGAAATGTTTGAAGGAAAGCCCATAAAAGCTTAAAAGTCCGAAATGGGGTAGAGATCAGTGCAGCATACAGAACACCGATTGGATCCCCGTCTGATGCTGTGCAGCTCAGGATTCCCAGTATCTGAAGAGATGTAAAATCCTTTATACTATCCCCAGCTTTTTTATGGTATTAGCTCTGCTGAGTGGTATTTTAAGTGATAAATCAGAGTGTCTGGGTGCCTATCTTATTGGGATCATAAGAAACCAGGACCTCTTGGCCCAGAGCAATGGCACGCTAATTTTGAGAGAGAAATGTAAACTCAAAGGATACCGGTCTGTGTTGCCAGTATGACTTGCAGAGGGTAGAGAGGACTACTACTATAGTTGTTTTGAATGCCTAGTATTAAATTCCAACCATTTAGCTTTTATTTTTTTATGCTGTAGATAAGCCTATTGATGTTATTTTAGTTCTGTACATATTAGGCACTGTCAAAATAGGAGGCCTATTCTCTCATACCTGAGAATACTGTGGATGAACTTTGCATTCCTGGAAGGTCTTGCTTACATAGAAGTAGAACTGCAGAGGTATAAAAATGGCTTTTGTAGATGTGTGAGTTCTGGAGGATTAGGCTTTTGGTGTTGAGGAAAGAGGGAGAGCTATCTGCCATCTGTCTGATTTTATATTTGGAACTTCTGTACTGCTGTGATACCAAAGCTACTCTTTGTGTCATTGATAATATCCTTCAATGCTGGTAGGTACAGGTGTGAGCTATGGCACAAATCAAAATTTCTGTTGACTTTGTGTAAGATATAATTTATCTTTTAATGCTTTGCATAAGATCTGTGTAGGAAAGCTATGTTTATTTGTTCAGATTTATTACAGCTCCAAAATAATCTTATTTCAAGAAATGAAGTGTTCTTTCTGTGACTGCATGATGGTTTAGGACATTACTATGAGGACTATTTCATAAGCAAAGTTACTTGGTGCTGGATGTGCTTGCCTGTAGAACCACAAGTTTGGGTGCTTCTTGGTGACTCCATAGCAAAATCCAAGATCTCTTCCCACAGGTACCTCGTGGTGCTTTGCCTTTCACACAGGCCTTTGCTGACACATGAGCCCCCACCTGAGATATGGGCAATGGGAATGGTGAGCTTTTTGCTGCTGTCTGAATTTGTCACAGGTGAGCTAGTGAATGCTCTGACAGGTGTGGAATGGCAACGGTGCCCAGCTCCAAAGGGGCAGCAGATCTCTGCCCTGGCTGATGACTGTAGCAGGAACACAGGAGCCTGCTGGTGACGTGCTGTTTTCAACACGTTGAATGATGTATTGCTGTACAATGTGGTAAAGGGATGTTTAAGTTAATGTTGTGTTGATCTCACTTTTTTTATTCTTTTTTACCTTAACAAAGTTTGAACATACTCCCTCCTTTGCCTTACCTGTACAAGCTAAAGGTACAGCCTATGTATAACTGTATCTGAAATTTACTCATCAATTTACTGCTGGCAGCAAAGGCCATGTGTTCTATGAACATCCCACTCCTGGGTGCAGTACAGAAATTTATAATATAAAAAAATCCACATACATGGGACTTACATTGGCAATTTATAGTTTAGAACAACAGTATGTGGCAACTTCATATTGGAAAAAAATGAAGAAATAAATATGTATGATTTTGCTCTTAGACACATGCTTTTCCTTTTTAGAACTATTTCATTTTAACAGTCAGTGCACATGCTGCTACTCAGCTAAAGAACACTTGAAAAAAGTTGTGTGGCACAGGTATTCTGACAGAGGACTTTTGCTATTTTTTGTTATTGGATGCTGTATTTTCACTTTTATTTCCAGTATTACAATGGTTGCATTTTTCTATGAAGGACGACTAATGTACGAAGCAGTCAAACCCAGGGCAGTAATTGGTCTGGGAGAGATCGAAGGGTGCTCTTCTAAATCCCAGCAATTTGATGGTGGTGAGCAAAACCCACAGTCTTTCTTTTGCCTTGGTCTCCTATTAATTTTCATTCTTGTTTTCTGCAGAGTAGGTGCTTTCTTGGCAATCCAGTGCACTGCTTGAAAAAAATCCATTTGGATGTAACAAATGTAATTTCAATGGGCTTAGTAAAACATCTATTCTTTCACTTAACCTTTCTCTTCTGTGAGTGACTTGCAGGAAGAAGAAATTCCTTGAGCAAAGGTGTCTCCAAAACCCATCAAAATGCAATACAGGAGGAAAGTGTGTCTGAAGCCAGTGACATGTTCTGAGATATGTATTAATCTGGGGCTTTGCTGAGTGATAGCACAAACTGTGTGTGATTTAAACGGGGAAAAGAAAAAGAGTAAATATGAAGAACCCAATACACTGATGAGAAGTTGCAGGGCTAGAATGGTAGTACTAACAGCCCCCCCTAGTATTGTCAGCAGAGAGATTTCTTCCTTAATAATGTACCTTGCTAAGCTAGGTAATTTCTTGAAAACTATTTCAGCCCAGAATTTTCATGATTTCATTACTTCATTGATTTGATTTCATGATTTCAGTATCTCAGTCTTTTGGTTGCTACTTGAAGTCCTGTTCTCTCTCCTTTCTCTGCCCTATTGTCTTGGTTTGAAAGACAGGTCAAGGAAGGCAGGAGCCACCCTTGAAATGGAAAATGTAACCCCCTTCCCTCCGAATTATAATTTTGAAAGGGGCTTTCAGGCAGAGATATGAGGAATAGTAATAACAGTTCTTTACTGATATATATGTATACATATATAACAAGGCAAACAAACAACAACTATGGCAGTAACAGAGCTACAGACTCAGTGACAGCCTCCTCGGCTGTCAGGCACTTTCCCCTTTGGTGTAGTTACTGTCGCAGCCGGCAGGGGCGCTGGCGGCTCCCGGTGAGCGGGATGCGATGGTTCTGTCAAAGCGGTGATCCTGGAGAGAGGTCTGCTCTTCCTCGGAAGGTCCAGTGGTGGCTATGTAGCTCCTGTCCTCTGGGAATCCAGTGGAAAGGTTGCCTGTGGTGTTCAGAATCTCAGACTATATCCAGGATGGAATGCTTGGTTCCTCCCTCTGGGTGGAGCATCTCACAATGGGAGGATGAGTCATGAGGCCAGGTGTTGATCGGCTCATTAACAGAAGAGAGTCCGGAGGGAGGAGGCAAGGAAACACTGCCCCACCTGGTTTCAACAGCTCATGAGGATGGTAATGGAATACACTGCAACCCAGGACGCTCATATTGTCAAGTGGGTAGGGCAAGAAAAGAGGTTTGATTCAAGTTCCTTTTTCTTTAAAGTAGAGGCTACTGCTGCACTTTGCAAGAAGAGAGATGATGGGAGCATGTCTGTGTTCCTGTCTGGTGTGGATGGAGAAAGAAGTGACAGAAAAGGAGATCCTTGCCCAACAAGGAGGAAAAGGTAAGATCACCAATAACCCCAATGCTCCACTACGGGAGGAAATGACAGAGGGAATTTTGCACACTGGAGCAGAGGATGGCACAGAAGTTGCAGGATGCCTTAGGATGAAGTGGGGTGAAAAGAAAAGAGCATCACACTGCAAAAAGCATTCTACAGCCACAGTGTTTCCTTCCCTTTACTGGTTGTCTCTCAGCCTGCCTAGTGAAGAATATTTTGATAGTCTCTTGCGTGTGAGCGGGAGAAAAAGAGATGGGGATGGCTTCTCTATGGGCTTAGACCTCTGCTACTACATGCTGGTCTGAATTTTGATCCCTGTGGGATTCTCCCACTCTCTGGTTTTATGTGAACTGTTGGTAGATTATAGAGGCAGTGAAAGGCCCTCAGCCCTTGCCTGTCTGGAAACTGGGTCAATGGCTTACTAAACTAAGACAGTGCTTGCTTGCCTCTAGTATTGTTAGAAGAACTGTTACTCACTCCCAGATTTAATTCTTTCAGGACAGAGTAGCTGGAGTCAAATACTTCTCCCTGTTTCAAGTTTGCGCTGGAATTAGGACCTGAAAGTACTAACAGTTTGCAGTTAGCTAAGTACATGGAAAAGCCCTCTGGTCATCACATCTTTCCCACAGAGATCTGTGACCATTTAAAAGTCTGCCCATTTTCTTAAGTATTTTGTGAATTATAGAAATCCACTTATGTTTTTCCTACAAGTTATCCATAGGCATTCTTTGCAACAGGGTTTTTTTTTTGTTTTTGTCCATGCCTTTGTATCACAGAATGTTCAAGAATGGGATCAGCCCTGATTTGACTGGTCTGTGCTGATGGGAGAACTGCACCTTCCCCCCAGTCTGCAGCATGTTTGTATCCTGGAAGGCCAAAAACTTTTGTTTTCTGGACGCTGTCACATTGGATACAATTGTTTTACGGTTGGAGTGGGGTTGTTTTGTTTTGTTTTCTTTCCCATTGAATGCAGATATTGTACACCATTGAACATTGTACATTGCATTGTCAAATGCTGGGGCAGGGGTTACTTTCTTGCTCTGTATCAGGTGGGCTGACTGAATCCTTACGACGTGAGACAACCTGCAAATAAAGTCAAATGGAACTGAACTCTGTCACAGCTACTGTTTCAATGGAGGTTATTTCAGCAGGGATACCAGCTGTCATTTTCAACTTATGAACAATCTCTTTGAGTTTAATTTTTGAATTATCAGACAATTGTAAAGACATTTAATTCCGGTAGCCAAAATGCAACTTTTTTAATGTGATATGAAGGCTTTTAAAAACAGTTCTTTAAAAAGGAGTCCATTTGTATTAAAGAAAGAGCACATTTTCGCTTACTGCTTAATTTCTCTTTCTGCTTCTAATCTGAGCTCCTTTGAAGTGACAACATCTGAGATCTATGTAAAGCTCAAGTGCTGTGTATGTTTACATGAATGATGTGATATTAAGTTGTTGACCTGCCTATTATAGAATTTGTAAGGCACAGAATTTTTTATTGCACAGAGATAAATTTCACACTAGGGAGAACTGAAGATGCTGCTTCCCAGTAGAAATGAAGCCATTTGTAAGCCAGCTGTAATATTTTAACACAAATATTCTTTGCTGTTTCATTAATATAGAGAGAATTAAATCTTGATTTTTTTTTTCTCATCTCCTCAAGGTACCAACCAGTATTGTAGGAAGGGATCTGGCTTTATATTTGAATATATTAAAAGTACATTAAAAAGTGTAAGAAAAATTATTCTAGCCAAAGCCTGCTGTAGTTAAATGAAGAATTCCTTCAAGGGTAAACAGACAGTGTTAAGCATGTTTGTAGGGGTGATACAATACACATACAATCTTCCAGGCCTCACTATATGTTCTCTTGCCACGTAACACAGTGAGAAGACCTGGGTGAACAGAAGCAACCAGCACTGTAAATCCTAACATTCTGAAAAGCAAGTAGGAGCTATTAGTTAGTTAATTGTGAATTTTAGAAAGACTAAAAAAAAATAAATTAAGAAAATAAATGTTGTCCTGTAAAACACTTTGGCATATACATTAAGACCAAAAGTTGTGTAAAAAGGGCCATTGTACCAGCTAGTACTGAAGCCTGCTGCTCATTCCTCTGGGAGAGGTATCAGGCTCCTCAGTGTAGAATTAGAGACGTGGAAGGAGAAGACCAGCTGTGAAACTATTGCAGTTTGTGGTTTTGTACACATTTATAAAGACATCGAAGACTAAATCATACAAAACAGCAGGAGTTTCTTTCCTGATTTAAAGTTCCACAGAGGTCTGCAGAGCCTTTATGGTCATAGGCATAGAGACAAAAGGAAGGCAGAAATAATGAAAAGCAGGTGATTCTGTATTAAGCGAATGGAGTTTTCCTTGGGGAAAATTAGTTCGAGAAAGTTTCTTGTGTTATTCTAGTAGAATCTTTTATGACATCTCTTTGAAATTGTATAGCAGCATTTAAGGCCAAAACATGAAAAAAAAATTATACTTTTTTCTGGATTGAAAACCTCTGAGAAGCTCCAACTGTAATGGAAGCTATTGCAAAATGTGTAATGACGATGAGCACTGCTTAAGGGGTTCTTGAAGTCTGCAGGTTAGACATCTTCTTAGACAAAATTTCTGTTAAATTTTCTTGAACTTTTTTATGCTGGATGTGAAGTGGAAAACAAGTGTTATCAATTAGCAAACAGTAAAGTACTAGGGAAAACATTTTTTTTTTATCAGAATATCTTTTCTGTTTCCTTATGTCTTTTGAAAGCTTAGAGAAAGCAAGCAAACATGTCAAGTTTCATGCAAAGGGCTGTAGAAAACCTGATGTAAATGGAAAGATGTCTGTAAAGGGCTCATTTATATCTTATGGTGATTTCTCTATATACTTATAGAATTTAAAGCAAAACCTCCTTTTATTCAGTAGATCTTCCTACTGCTTTCAATAGGTAATCATATATCCCACAGACAGGTTGACAATCATGATTTGAAAATGTTATCACTCTGTATCACAATTTTTAATGTTATCAGCCTGAGATTGTAATAGTTTAGTTATCCACAAGTGAAGAACACATTAGTAAGTAATGCAAATCATATTCAGACTGTTAAACATAGAAATAAACTAAAATATTAGTTCAGTGATTGCATTGATATAATGAATTCTGTATTTGCAATAATGGATTTTGAAAAAAGTTACAGCAGCTCGGGGAAAAAAACACCTTCTGATGGTAAATCTATGCACCAGACCACGTGATGCCAATGGGAATATCCCACCTGCGTCTTGTTAATCTCAGCACTCTTTCTCAATTCTGTCATTATAGTGGATTTGCTTTGCATTGGAGCAGAGAAATGTTGAATCTGTTTCCTGTGCAGAACTGGCTACTTCCTGCTTCATGTTTCTGGTCCACAGTTTCTCTTCTGTCTCCATAGAGTGGAAGGTGTCCCCTGCAAGTGATTCCAATGAGAGCCAAAGTCCAAATAAGAGATTTTTTCACCCAGGTTGGACTGCTGTGGAAGTTTTCCTCGCACCTTTGTAGTTCTGTGCTTAATTTTCTTCCTAAAATCATCTGGGGATTGTGCTTAACCAATTCACTGCAAAGACCTAGAACACTGGTATGTTCTTCTATTTCTTTGTGTGATTCAGGGTCCAGGGTTTTGGTTTTTGGTTAGTTTTAGAGTTGAGAAAAGCTTTCTGGTGAGTGGTCTGCATCTATGACCTGTGGCCTGTCCTGACTGATTGCCTGTAATTGTGGGAACCCCTTTTGGAATGAATCCTATCTCAGACTCTTTGAGTGATGGAATTTCCCCAGGCAGAGGAATTTTCTTTAGTGTTTTTGTTTTCTCCCCTTCTGTCTCATATGAAGGATTTGAAAATGAAAGCAAGTCTTTAGGCCTAAGCAAGGAAGATGTCTGTCTTGTTCAGGAGTAATGTGTTTTGTGGACATGTTTACTTCCCTTCTGCTGCACATTTACCACCTACTATGAACACAGCAATGGAAATTCATAGACAAAGTTATGAGTTGTTAATTAGAGGAGAAACTGTGGCAGTTCTTTGCCTCAGATGTGCTTTGCAAATTCACTTTGTATAGATGCTGCATTCAGAATTGTTAGAAGCTCTGTTTTTATTGTGTTCTGTTTTGTCTCTGTAACATTAGAGGTGAACATTGTACTCAGCCGAGAAGAAAAGATATTCGTGCTCATAGTGGATGTGAGTGCAACTATGTTTTGATTTAATTTCTTTTTATTTAAATAATCAAAATAACTTAGTGTTCCCTCTAAGAATGAATCAAATGGTGTAATAATGTGTCCTGTACTGTTGTGAGTACTAAAGCAGTTTCCATTCTTGCTGACAAGGTCCAATCTTGCAGCTCAGAAAAAGTATGGGAATTTATTTATGTGTACATTAAAACCCAAGTTTTCTGCTTCGCACAAAATGAGAATTTAACATTGCCTACAGTTGGTGTGAATAGTAAAAGGAACAGGAAACAAAAACGTCTTTTGGAGCTTGGTTCAAGGGGGTCTGACACACTACAAGAGATCCGCATGACATCTGCACATTTTTCTGTATGTTAGCACTGGAAAGAGGATAGAATTACCAGGAAATGTTGCCCTGTGGTTTCTGCATTGAAGTGGCTCCATCTGTGCCACCTGTGGATGACATGATTGGAGCATTAGTTCTTGCTCTGCCTTAGCACTATTGATAACTCTGCTTAACATCGCCACAGGGGAGGCTTTGTTGGAGGCTGCAGTCACTTCGCCTGAGCAATGGTGTACATTGGCTCCTCCATTCAACCCTTTTTTCTGACATTATCGCATTTGAATGGGCCACCAGTGAAGCCATTCAGTGAGAACATGCAGTGGGGCTCCTGGGTGGCCCGGCACTGAGCCCAGCACCCCCGTTAATGGACTGCCGGCCGCAGCCCATTGAGCTCCATGAACTCCGTGACCAAAGAGAAGTGAGACAAAGATGTCCCTCAGCGCAATGTGTAGGTCAGGGCTGGACAAAAGCAGATAGTGACAATCAAACCTGTTTGATTGCTCCACTAAAAGGGGACGCCTACCACCATGGACCACCGTTCCTGCAGGGGCTGCGCCCTGGACTACTCTCTGCCCATCACCCGAGCCTTGGGGCTGCACTGGCACGGCAGCTCTGAGCACCTAACTGAGCTCTTGCTCTGCTCACAGCAGGCTTTGCATTCTCCTTAGGTTTGCAATCAGAGTAATTATCGCTGCAGTTTGCTTCTAAGCATGTATATAACCCTCTTGTTTGTTCACCTATACAGTGCACACACACTTGTTCTTACATGAAAGGTCAGAGGCAGCTGAGTGAGTTAAGTACAGGATGAAATTTCTCTCATCTGGCTATTTGTGCGTATGATTTTGATAAAGGTAGCAATGTTTTTCAAATGTTCACCCAAGATTGGTGAATTCAAGATGGAAAGTGGCAGATACTGTGTTGTATCTCTCACTCCCTTAAATAAAAAATACATTCAATATAAAAATCCCTTCTGCTGAAAGAGGGGTTTTACTGCATTTTGCTGGTGATCACAAACCACAGTTTTAAAAAATTTCATGGTGGTTGTTTTACTTCTAGCTTACGTCTGCTGAAATTACCAGCTGCTATTTACAACTGTTAAAACTATTCTCTATTCTGTTACATTAGTTGGACAGCAGGTAGTGAGAGCTTTTCCTCTAACAATTAAGGAAAAAAGTTGGAGGTGGGAGTTGGTGGCTCTGAGCTCTGTACTGGCCTACATCTGAGATAGTCTGATTTGGATCAGTGGCTTGAGAACTGTTCCTTGGCTTGGAATAAGGACAGTATGAAAGACTACACCTGTCCTTGCATCTTTGCAGGCTCTTCCTGTACTACTTTGGACAAGAGAGAATGGTTTTCCTTGAAGATTAACAGAGCTGTGTTAGAGCAGCTAACAGAGCTGTGAAAAACATCCTGAACTCCAAGTAGAGGTTGAAAGTTCAGTTGTCAAATTTTTTTGTTTGATGAACTGGTTGGAGATACATAGCTTCTATTTATCTATGTGTATCTTTGCTTTCAACGTTGTGAAAATATCCCCTCAAAAATTTGTATGGGTGATAAATGTCCTGCAGCTAGGGGGAACCATGTACCTGCCTCTTTATATTTCATATCCGGCACCTCATTTCCCACTTGCTTCAGAAAAAACCCTTAGGGCTGAACTGATACCCAGATGATGTGTATTTGCTTGGTGTAATCCACCTCCCATGGAGCTAACCTTGCCTTTTCTAGATCACTTGTCCTGCCTTCAAGGTGCATGTGAGTTTTCTGCTGCAGCAGATAATATGACAAGCGCTCAGCCTCTCATTGGTATCAAATTTCCATTTTGATTGAAGATGAAGGACAGGAAATAAATGAGTAATTTTCATCCCTTGATATTATAATACCTTATAATATCAAATATTCTCTACCAGGGTTTTCTTCTTCTTTTGAGTTTTACCAAAATCGATCTAGCCTTAAAGACCTCAGAGAGAAAAAGGGAGGAATGTGGATGTAGAGGTGGAAAAAAGATGCTGAAGTGGTGAAACTTAGTTGAAAAATACTGTGGGCATTCTGACTCCACACTTCATTAACTTTGAATAGACTTTGGTTTCTGGACTGTGAAACATACATTTGAAATTGACAATATGAGAAGAGAGTTCTAGGAAGAAAAGACAAGAATTGGAAAGAAGTCCTTTCAGATTTCTGAAAAAGACAAAGGGAAAAGGGGACCAAAATAAAGACAGTGAGACAGATAAAACAGAGGAGGAGACATTTGAGACTTCTTTTCTCAGAGGAGATTAGAGATATCTAATGAAAAAACAAATACATGTAGAATGGCAGGAATGGCTGAGACAGTGTGTCAGCTGTGTTTGAGCCCAGAGGTCTTGCATCCTAGCCCTGGTTTTTTTGTGATAAAACAATTTCCTCTACTACATAAGCATCCATGACTTTGTACGCCTTTTGGTGCCATCGCAGTTGTGCGAAAAGCATTTACTGCGTTTTCCAGACCAAACAAATACTTAGCAAGAGAAGATTTGGAAGAATGAGTGGGAAGCCTTCCTCACCTTGGTATGTTTTGATGATTGCTAAGCAGATAAGATGCCATCAAATCTCTCATGCTATTATTTTAAACACAAACAGTAAAAGCACTATGGGGGGCATGTGGTTCTGTATGAGAAAACAGTAAATATTTTTTTTTTTTAATGACTGCAGGTAAATTGGTACCTTCAGTTATAGAGTAACAAAAAGCAGAGGCTACTGCATCTATCTATTGCCTTTAGAATAAAATTTCAGCTGCAGCAGTAAAGAAAATTATTCCTTTCCCTCAAATGACTATTGAAGCATACAAAGCTCAGAACTGACTAGATTAGAGCTGTTTGGGCCAAGGGCAAAGCAAGGAGGCAAGATTTTGCTGTCAGTACTAAAAAAAGTCAGTGTTAAGAGAAGCAGTGCAGTCTCTGGGGGGCAGCACACTACCACCTCCCGTGCCTGGATCTTACAGCACTTCAACTGCATGCATCAACTTAGAGGAATAATTGCTTCTACTGCTAAGTCTTCTGAAAACTTGGCTTTGATTTCACGAGACTTCCTACCATAAGTACCTTGAATTTATTTTTATACATTGATTGTGGGACTTTGTTGCTTAAAATCTAGTGACTTTGCAAATATTACCAGTTTTATGCATGCAGTTCTGTTATGTTCTTGCCTCCTGTAACCACTGTGGTATAAAATTACCTGTCAAAAATGTTTCTGGTAATTTTTTTCCTGCTTCATGACAGATTTTTTCCGTTAGGGTCCTGACACATGGAAAACCATCCTTTAGAAAGGATGGGGTTTTTTCACTTCTTGCCAAGTGGTTTTTGTATTGGGTGTTATGAGATCTCTTCTGCACACATTACTGGAATCCCAGAGGGGCAGTTTATCTGCTTGGCACTCCATAAACCTAGTTAGAATCAAATGGGCCTATGGGATTCCCAGCATATATTTGTTCTTATGGTGTTATCAGTAATCTAGAACTGTGCAATGAATAAGGAAGGATCCAGGGGCTGATTTAAGTCAGATTTTTTTTGTTGTTATTATCAGCTATAACTGAAAAGGATAGGAGATGAAGAATTCCTCTTCATCCTTTAGTACTTCAGACAGTAAAGCATCCTGCTATAAAATAGTAGAACTCTCTTTGTACCTGGATATTTCTTCAGTTATTAACCATGGTTCTTAAAGCTGAAAATGAACACAGAGGGTGCTGTCTCTAATTTGGTTAATAATGCATATGCCCAATAGGATAATTTTTTTCAGTTGAAATTTTCAAGTGAGAAGAAAGTAGAAAGTGGAAAGAAAAACTATGCGCGTTCCAGTGAAATTTGATCCATTGGTTTTGGTTGAATACAAATTTTAAGGTGTTAGGGAGCATTCACAGGAAGACCAAGGAGAAAACTCCTAAAACTATTTATAATCAGTAACCAAGACTCCTACCAAGAATGTAGAAACCTACATTCTGATCTCCATATTGTTTGATTTAGGAAAGAGGTTGCAACCCAGATCTCCTCCACTGGAGACCTCTTAATTACGTGAAAAAAATCCCTCTTTCATGTATGAATGCTACAGAGATTTTCTTCAGAAAATGTAATGGACTCAGGATTGCTCTTTTCTTTTGAAAAATATTGCATTTCAATATGCAAATTAATTTGAAAATAATTTTAAAATGAGTAATGTAAAAAATCTTTTGTTTTTCTGTGAATGACTGTAAGAATACCTCTTCTGTTGTGAGATCAAGAAAACATTAAAAAAAAATTGTTCTTTAAAAAGTGGATTTTATCTGGACATATAAGCATTAAAATCCCTCACCATCAATGAGCTCCTTTACAGTTGTGGAAATTTTTCATTTTCTCATGGTCTGCTGTAGCATCTACTGTTACACATTTAAGAACAAATTCTCAAAAGTCTATACTAAAACTCTAATCTTCAATATCACTCCATGGAATAGCTTCAGGTCTCTTAACTTGGCCTTGACAACCATATTTGCCAAATCAGAATCTCACGATTATTAGTTTGTGTTATTTCAGGCCAGTGTGTAAGGCCCTTCAATACGAAAACAAAAGGCTTGTAACAATACCCTAGATATTTTCACATATTTGGATTTATTTCTAGTGTGGTTTACCCTGATTTTCCAGGGGTTTATAAATCTGATTTTTAAAATGGTTACAATTCAGCCCTGTAATGATTTTACCCCAAGTCATTGCATCAGGTATCTTAACTTCAGCTCCACCTTCCCAGAGTTTTTATCTGTCAACAAGCAATGATGTCTGCCTCAGAGGGAGGTCCAATGCATGTAGGTTTATGTATAATTTGCAACATGAAACCCTAAAGACAAACACAATTATATCTAAGATTTTTATAAATCTAGACTGAGACACCTTTTTGTTGCTCAGCACCAATCTTGGTATGGAACATGTGTTGTCCAAGGGTACTTTTTTCATAAAGGTTCTATGGTTATAAGCCAAGACTTCATCTTTAAGAGCATGTTGAGGTGGGACTTAGCATTCTGAGAGCAGACATATGGTAAAGAAGAAGTTTGTAGAACGTGTCAGAGAAGAAGGATGAATAAGGGTCAAAAGTTAGACTAGCAATGTGAGGTCTAGGACCTCAGGACTAGAGAGGGTTTGAGAAAAGGGACAGGCAGCGATCAGTATTGCAGGTAATTTGGGAGGGATATATGTAGGTATCTATACTGGGAAAAGATTATGATGCCAAGTTCTGTCACAGTGGAAGCTGGAGCAAGCAGGCTAACCCAGAAGCTGTCATTTTGGTTAAAGTAGGAAGACAACAAATGAATTTGTTACTGAATTAGCAACTTCTCAAACACTAAATCCCACAATTCATGAAACAAAAATCCTTATGAATGCTGAACAGCTGGTAAAGGCAATTGTTTTTGCCAAAAAACCCACAAAACAAAATTTCCCAATCACCTCAAACTGCTGCTTTGTGTAACCCAGAAAGGCTGGTTTTAACAGGCAGCCTGCCAGTAGGGAGAGCCCTAGATAATAAGCATAAAAGATTCAGATGTGTTAGTGTGATAGTTGCAGGATTTTTTCCAATTGGAGACTTTGTGAGCCTGACTTGTTTGGATTCCAACTCAGCTCTGGCTCATGGTCACATCTTGGCCCAGGTTTTGGAGGTGCAAATAATAAAAGCTGCATAGGATAATTTGGGGGAGCTGATGTGTAGAGTCTGTCTGCTGCATTTAGTATTGCACACCTTGTATCAGACTGAGAACTTCATTTTAAGCAGGGATTTCTTTGCCATCTGTGCTGTGATGATATGCCTCCAGGTGAGAAGCCAAAGCAATGGATCCCACTGGAAACCCTGCTACCCAACAGTACTTCTGTGAGGGGCATCTGACAGAGGAAACTGTTGGTAAAATATTAGCTCAGAGTGCCCACAACTTTGAGCTCTAGAAAAGCTGTGCTAAGCCAGTTTGTGGGGTCTAAAAGGAACTGATGCTTCACGTTTCAGTGGAGAGGTTGGAGTGTCTTTGCATCAGAGTTAAGCCCATGCCTGCATTCAAAATCACTGATAAGTCACAACCAACATACATACAAAATCTGGGCTTCACCACATCCTTGAGATGAGCTTCCAAGTGGAAGCATAAGGTGAATTTTCTTTTGCCTGTCCCTGGCCCTACCTCAACAGCAACATATGTGCACCATGTCTGAGTACAACATTCCTGGCCCATCACCAGTGCACACATAATTTCCCCTTGTTGCAAGATAAAATGTTTCAGAAAAAGGATGTGACTTCAAATGTCATAAGGCAAACAGGATTCACAGAAAGCTTGGATTCTGGCTTCTGCATCCCCATGCTGGCAGTCTCTGCCTCACTCACTGGTGCTGCATGGGCATGAGGACAGCAGCATGGAACTGTCTGGGGGAGTACAACAGGGTTTGCTCTCCTAACTCTCCTGGTTTCTATGGGGCAATGAAGTAATGGCCTAAAGACTCTTTCTGTGGACCATTTCTGGTGGGGGAGCAGGCTCACACACAGCACTCTTGCAGATGTCTATCAAGGAACTTGTAGCAAGCTTTGTGGCACTGTCATCACTTAAGAAAAAGATAGTTAACATATTTGTTTTACAAAACGTGCTGTGGCAGTCTGGAGAATATGAGCTAGTGTTGTGGCACTCTAGTCTTTTATTTGTGGTAGGTAACATTTCCTCATATGCCTGACTGTGGATATAAAGGAGGACAAAGATCAGCGCTTCTCTGGGAATCTGAGTTCAGAGCTCTCCTGTCCCTCTGAGAGTCTCTTTTGGAAAGCGATGGCTGGCATAGGCTGGTAAAATGTGGCAGTGAAACCTGTCCCTATTGGCAGCTTCTTAAATTTCCAAGGGGTTTTTCCAAGCTGCAAAATAAAACTGTAAAACCAGGAAGAACAGAACTGTTGTAATCAAGTTGGGAAAATCTCAAGCAGTCTAGTTTTCATTGGGACAAGGGAGCCACCATAACCCAATTCTGCAGTTCAGGGTTTGCAGAGGAAAGAAAAAAGGTGCCAAAGCTCCTTGGGACAAAGTCCTTGAGTGGATTTGCCATGTCACTGCCCCACTGTGCTGCACAGGACTGATGTGAAAGGTGGGTTGGCAGTGCAGCACAACAGACCAGGTCCTCAGCAGCAGGACCAGGTCCATCAGACCACGCTCGCAGAAGGAACATGGGATCAGAAGCACCTGGAGGAGGACAGGGTCAGGTAAATTGCTAGAGACTCCATTGGGGAGGTGGTGCTGGCTCTTGTGAATATATTTTTACTTTTCCTTTTTTCAATTTTTTTTCCACTTAAACAAAGCCTGTTTAACTCTGCACATCCCACTCTGCTTGATAGTGGAGGTGGATTGTCCAGAACCCAAACAGTCCAGGGTGGTCAGGGTAATATTTGATGAATATTCTCTTGCAGTCTACCCTGCAGTAGTTTTAGCAGCTGTTCACGCATTTCTAAATCTGTTGAGATTTGGAAACTAAAATAGATGTTTTGAGTTTCAGGATAGCTGTTTTCTTGAGCTCACTCCTGCCTGGCCCCAGCAGAGTGCCCCGGTGCCACTGCGAGGAAGGAGAGTGCAGGGGTGAGCCTGCAAGGCACAGGAAGGGCTCCATGTGGCATTGTCCCTATCTGTCAAGAGGTGGCCTTCCTGTGCCAGGTTTCTGTGGAAAGGAGAGTCTGGCTTGTTTAAGTGTTTCAGTGGTTTGGGAATTGAACCTGGCCCTTGTGGCTGCCAGGCACCAGTGTCAGAACAATTACACAGAAAACTGAATCACTCAATTGAAACACCTCCTGAAATGGTTTCGTTCCTCCCATCAGTGCAGTGGGAATGAGGCAGTAAATACCTGCTGTAAAACCAGCACAGAAGGTATTTGAGGGTGAGAAAGTTTGGATTTCCTCTCTGATTTACTGCTCTGTAGTAGTCATGGGTGATGTTTTGCCCATATTACCCTCTTTGATCTGTTCTGAGTAAATTGCTGCTGCCTGCTGAATCACGAGTATAAATTTCTTTCTTATGACTGTAACCCTAATTTTTTCCATCTAACTCTTTATTTGATTTAACTTGTTGAACCGTTATTGAATTTGTACTATGTAAACATCTATCTGTGGGAGTCAAATCTGACAGAAGAGAAATCAATTAGGGTAGGAAAACCCCCCATACTTGAAGAAGTCTTGAAGGACACTCAACTATATTTAATATCCATTGTGGGCAGGGAAGCTTCTATAAGGTGACTGTTCCCTGACATTGGAAGTGTATTTACTATTAAATCATAATTGGAATGCGAGATTGCGTTTTATTATCCAGATCTGTTAAAATGTAGAAAGGTTTTATTTCTACTGCAGGTCAGAAAGGCGTAATAGTAGGTCATACATTTTGGTACATTTATGTCTTGAAGAGAGTAGATAACAAATATATTTTAAATACTTTTCTTCCAGATATTGTATTGAAGCCAAACAGTATTATCCTAGGTTCATCTGTATTCACAAAAGGGCTGTATGTTTACTTGACGATTTGAATTTGCATGGCATATATCCTATGCAGCCTTATAGAAGAAATATTTCCATTTTAGAATTCAACTTTTGTAACCTTTGGCAACATGTAGTATCAATGGCTCTTTGTTGCTTAAAAAAAGTGAAACTGTAAGCTATCCACAAGGATATGCAGGGCATTGCTATAGCAACACAGCCTCCCTTCCAGCACTAAGAGAAAAGTCATGAATAAAAGATGGAGTTCTAAAGACAACAAAATAGAAAAGGTTGTTTCAACCCTTCTAATACCTGACATTTGCGGTTATTTTGTTAAATGCAAACCAAAAAAATGTTAGGAAAGGACATGCCTTTGTTGAAAGTATGCATTTATATATTGGGAATGTCACCAAGTAGATATACACTTTTTGCATTAATCAGCTTAGAGAAAGGAGTAGAAAGCATGAAGCTGACAGCATGCAATTTCTTAAAATTTACATAAAAAAATAAACATCTTAAACATCTATCTGACTTGAAAAACAGTGTTTGCTTTCTATCCGAATTAGCATAAAGAAAATATAATGTTGGAGAAACACCACCATTTTCTGGTGCATACTTGAGGTTTTTAAAAAATTGAAATGGAAATTGTACTTCAGGAAAGGAAAGACTTCCAGCCTAACCAAATTCGTATTTTCCTTTAGCTGAATAGAGATTATAATGAAAGTAAAGCTCAAACTCATTTTCCTCTGTGCCCTACTCCACTTTCTGGCCCTTAGTATTTTTCATGGAAATTATTAAAGAACTAAGTGTGAGGCATAAGGACAGCTGTATGGTTTGAAAAGGTCTTTTTAAAAATGCATGTTATTTGTAACTGCATTTCAATTCAGATTAAATCCAAAAAGGACAACAAGACTGTTTCCTGGCTATGGTCTTGTTTACTAAAATATGCTTATAAAAAATATATTTTCTTTAGAATAAGAATGATAATCTTGGTTGTTTTTTTGTTTGGGTTTTTTTTTTTTTTGAGTAATCTGCAGTGTTTATCTGCACCTGGACTTATTCTATTTGAAATGATACCATAGTGAGGGATGACTGTTGGTTATGCTGGCTAATTTTCACTGAGTAACTGCAAATGCGATGGAGGGAGCAAAGTGATCCAGTAGTGTTAAAACCCTCTCATCTGTCCATCCCACATCTTGGCTTCAAACCTGGGAAACTCACTTCCTGCAGTGCATAAGTCTAGTTTGCTTTGGGGACACAATTTGCTTATAATTAAATCCTTCCACTGAACAATACAAGTATGAAGAAAGATATAGAATAACATTGCTCCTCACCACTAGAAAACCCAACTAATTGGCTTTTGTTCTGTTTTTTTCCACCCATTCCAATCCAGTCACTTTTCTGAGCTTTGATATAGAGCAAGCAGATGAAATATCATCCCAGAGGATCCTGAGAAGTGCTTTAAGCACTTTTATAACCTTTAAATATGGCATTAATGGTCCTTGGGCTTGCCAAAAAAAAAAAAAAAAAAAAAAAAAAGCTTTTGCGTGGAAATGGTGAGATAAGTCTCCCTTTGCATCCCTGCTGCTGCAGAGCTGCTGGTTGTTTCCATTCTTCAAATCCTCTTTGTTCCTCTTTGTTCTGCTTGGTGGTTCTGTGGTGTGTCACATGTTGCATTGAAAGCCTTGCCTTGGCAAGACTTGTGGCTCTTTCACAGCCCTAGACACAGGAGTAAAACTCAGTTCTCTGTGTTCCTGCAGAATTCTGATTTCATGCAAGTGACCTGCTATAACACAAACTGGAATGGAAAAAGGATATATCTGCATTTAATAATTCTGGAAATATTCAGCCAATAAATTTGTTTCCATTTGGACATCTCAGGATACTTCCTTTAATCACAAAACTTGTAAAGGGTGTGTTTTCCCAAAGAAATATCTCACCATCCATCCCAGATAGCCTTCACCTACATTATTGAAGTTTCTCTAAATGAAAAGAAGCACCTCCCATCCAACTCCGGCAATTCTGTTATGTGACAGCATTACCTTGGGAGATGAGGGAAAGGGGAAATATCACTGACAGGACTGGTGGGGGGGAATTAAAATCTGCAGTTGCTAGCATGTTATTATTCTGATCAGCAAAACTGTGCAGTGCCACTGTCACAAACAGTTACCAATATGATCCCATGCCAGTTGTTAAGGGTATTTAAATACTCTGTCTAGTACAATTTCATGATGATTCCTCTCTCCAGCCCTTCTGGTGACAGGCATGCTCAGACAAAGAGCAACTATTTCATGTTCTCTTTGCCACTTTGAGCAAACTTATAGTTATCTAATCCCACCATGCCATGTTAGAACTCTGATTTTTGGACAGCCCAAAGATACTTCCTTGCTAAAACTGTCAAAATTAGCCTGTTTAGACTATGCTGTTGAGATTCAGTTTTGTTTTGAGCAATTTTCTGTCTAATGCACATTAAAAATGATCTGTTAGTTTATTTTTTTCTCTGGAGATATTGAGAATGTTTTTGTGTTGATCTTCTATTTTCTATTTTAACTGCAGCTTAAGTTGTCCATGCCTGTTTTGTGACTTATTAAAAAGGAGATACATACTTTTCATCTGCTGTCTCCTTTTTTCTGGCCTGTCTGTCAAAACAAGGTCTCCTGAGCACTGAGAATGGTCACTGCTCTGATCCCGCTGTCTGTGTACGTGAACACTAGGAAAAGACAAGACAAACTACCTGTAAGCATTGAAGTGGACTAGCAGATCCTTTTTCATATTAGCCGTTGCTGCACAAATTGCTTTTCCAACTCTCTTTGTGGGAAAAATGATTAACACTCATCAAACCATTCCTCACTGCTACTGAGTGAGCCAGCTCTAACATATGTTCCAACAGTGCTTCTTAGCTCATGGATCCCTCTCGTAGTTATTAGTAGCCTTTGTAAGATGTGATATGGTTTGCCTATGTCTTACCTCTCACACTCACTCATTTAGCACTGAACCTCCTCACATGGTTGTGTGGAGCAGATGCTTCCTTCTCTGGGTCCAGAGCTCTGCATGTCCTGGCACGCTTGACCAGGGCAACTTTCTTCCTGCCTCCTATTGGATTTCTAGGTACATCACTGTCTTCTTGTCTGGTGGGATATAATAAGCACATAGCCATATAAATCAGCTTTGCATATAGGTAATAAATAACACAAGAAACTAACAAAAGATTTTTCAGAAACTTCTATTAGTGTATTGGAAAACATGTTGCCACATTCCACGTGTAGCTTCTGCTTCCAAGGCCTAATAAGTTTTGTTTTAAACATGAAACTCAAAATAAATCCAGAATTAAAGTCTCTGTGGGAAGCAAGATATACTTTTCTTTCTGGTGCTAGGCTGCACCTGAACAGAGGATGATTACTGCTTCTTTGTCATGGCATGTGGCTTCACTTGAAGAGTCTCTAGACAAAAAACATGCCATAGCAAGTAGCAGAGTAGCCAAAAATACTGCATCTAAAAACTGAAAATAGACCACATTTGAAATTAAGGCTAGGTGGAACAATGAGACATAACTTGAAATGTGGCAAATATGTACAGGTACCTATTGCAAAAGTAAAGCTGTGTGGGTTTTCTGCTGTGTCAGGACAATTCTTTACCAAAAGTATTCCAAAATAACTGAAAAACCCCCATTATATCAACACAAAAGAAAACTAAACTGTTCTGACAACATAACAAGAACTCTAAAAAGAAACAAAATGTGATTATTTAATCAAGTAGTAAAGAATTTTATTTATGGCTGCATAAATAACAAGTAATAAAGGCCATGCAGTGCATACTATTTCCCTAACTCTTAATGGCAAGGAAATTTCAGTCTAAAAAAGCTGGATAAGTGTGCAGAGAAGAATTAAAATATAACATAACCTGCCTGGCCACAAAAAAAAAAAAAAAAAAAAAAAAATAACCACACCCTCTCTGGCCCAAAAAAAAAAAAAAAAAAAAAAAATTCAGAAAGGGAATCGGTGGCAATCCAACACTTAAACCAAGAAATAGGCAAAATAAAAGGAAGAACTCTGTTCAAGGAGTTTATCCACTACTTTATTGCCCAAATGGCTAACAACCAATCTTGTTATGGCATTTACAGTTTGAGTTATGACTTTGATGTTTGTGAAGATTACAAATCTATTAACAAAAGATTGGGCCAATTATTCTATTTTTATGGATGTATTGGATGGCTTGATTTATTAGTAAGTGTCAACAATGAAGTGATTCCCAGTAGAATTCATGGTTAGTTTTGTTATTAATTGAAACATTTCTGAAAAAGAAATCTCATATTTACAGGAATTTCATTTAATCTTTTAAAAAAATGCTAAAAATTAGATAAACTGACAACTATAATATTCTAGTGATTTCACCCCCTAAAAAGAGTACATTATAATGTGTTTTCTGATTAGTGAATTTGTGGGTTTTTGGCTAAGAGAAGCACTTTTACCTAAACGTAGACAAATGCAGGGTTTCTCAAGCTCATGTACTTCTGGGATGCAGAACTTGTCACAAGCTAAGGCAGATTGTTTTTTGCAAGAACCTCATGGAGAAATAATTGGCAGAGTATGATTGAGAAGGCTTCATGAATGCTTTGCTAGCACTCTGTTAAAAGAACTTCCTCTTCTCATCAATAGAGTTTAATAGAATTGAAGGTTAAACATTTAAATTACAGAAAGTGGAGCAAACACCTGTTAGCTTCTGTGAATAGATGTATATTCAACAACAAAAACTTTCATTTTAATGTTTTGTAGACAAAATCTCTTCAGAGCTTCACAGCTACATATCCCATTAATTACGATGTGAGTTAATTAGAGGCAAGAGTACTAGGATGGAGTGCTGTCCTTGAAAACCTCATGATGTTGGAAAGAAAAGATGTGCAAATGATTGTTTGATTCCTGGATAACTTATCCAGCTTTTGTCTCAACTGGAACCTGGGTCTGTATTTGTGTGAATTTCTCTGTGAAGGATTGCATCTGCAGGCATTTCAGTGATGTTAACGTGGCTTAATATCCATCACAGGCTGTCTCTTTAAAAATGAATTCCATAGAACCACAAACAAAGTTCAGTGGTGAAATTGTAAAATAGGGTTTGCAAAACAAATGTGGTTTTCATTCTTCTTTCATGGCTCCATGTTCTCCTGGTCGCTGTGTGGGAAGTACCTCAGTTACAGATGAGTGGTCCAGCACAGTCAGGAGGAGGACATAAGAAGCATCACTTGGAGAAAAGGGACAACCAATTTTATTTTTTTTTTATAACAACATAATATTGAACAAAACAAATGCAAAACCAGAGAAGAAAGAAGATATCACAGTAAGATATCTATTGTTTTCTGTGAAGGCAAGCAGGTGTAAAGATCCCTAAGCCATTAAGTCTCCCATTCTTACTACTTTAAGATGACTCTATGACAAGATTATACCTGGATACTGAGGTATCAGGGAGAAGGGCCTTTATTCCCTAGGTACCCTCTTATGAAAGAAATGTGTGTAAATTAGCTGAGGTTGGCTTAGGCAGAGGTCATGTACCAGGTACCACTGTTGTTAGAACACAACGAAATGAATCAAGAGAGGCTAAAAAGAGGAAGAAAGTCAGGTAGACAAATAAAAGAATGCACAGGGATGTGGAAGAAGAGAAAAAATAATCTAAAAATGTCGGGAAAATCCCAACAGAGCAAGGTGTAGAGAGATGGAGAAAAAACTGTGTTAATTTTGAAGATGGTAAAGAAAAAAAAAGATTTTTTTGTTTTCTATTAATGAAAGTTTGTTGCAAAAACAGATTTACATGTAGTTGAAGTTATTTTCAATGTTGTGTCCATAGATTTATGGATGCTTGTCTATATCTTAGAGTCACTAAATCTGATTTCTCTACATTCTTGCAGAAGGTGGTTTTGTGCAATATTTTATTGCATTTTAAGTGTATTTGAAAGAAAAATATTGCTTTTCTAGTGTAAGTGCATAGAAGAGGGTTTTGGTTGCAATCCATGTAATTACAAGATGGAAAATTCCTCTTGGCAGTAGTGCTGACATTCTTCTGCTCCTATCATTTAAATTTCAGGCAGTCCTGGAAATTGTTGCTCGTTTCATACTCACTTAATAAAGTAAGAAGCCCAAATATAGTCTTTAGTCACCTTTATTCATCCTTTAATTGTGTTCAAAATTTGCCTCGTGACACAGTGGTTTTAGATTGTTCAATACATGTTTATTTATACGAACCTCTTCTCCCACACACTGACTATTCCTCACTGTGCTGGGGTAGCCTTAGTGAATTTATCTCTGGGTTAAACAAGCAAATCTTCATTCTGATCTTATTTCAAGGGAGCTCACTGAGCTGGGAAAAGACCCCAAAGCCACTCTGGGTAACAAAAGACATTGAGAAAAAAATATCAAGCACTATTTGTATCCCTGAATCAGTTTCATTGTGATCTGGGTGAACCTGGTTAACTGGGGAGGTCCCAGATGACTGGAAATTAGGCAGTGTGATGCTCATCTACAAGAAGGGTAAGAAGGAAGATCTGGGGGACTATGGGCCTGTCAGCCTCACCTTGGTGCCAGGGAAGGCTATGGAGCAGATTACCTTGAGAACCTCACAAGGCACATACAGGACAGGGGATACACAGCAGGGGATCAGGCCCAGCCAGAATGGGTTTAGAAAAGGCAGGTCCTGCTTGATCAGCCTGAGCTCCTCTATAACCAGTTGATCCACCTAGCAGATGAGGGAAAGGCTGTGGATATTGTCTACCTGGACTCCAGCAAAGCCTTTGATACTGTGTCCCACGGCATTCTCCTGGAGAAGCTTGGACAGGTGCTCTGTCCTGCTACTGGGTAAAAAACTGGCTGGATGGCTGGGCCCAGAGAGCAGTGGTGAAAGGAGCTACATCCAGTTGGCAGCCGGTGACCAGGAGGGTTCCCCAGGGCCAGTCCTGTTTAATACCTTTGTTGATGATCTGGATGAAGGGGATTGAGTGCATGCTCAGCGAGTTCATAGGCAACACTGAGTTGGATGGGAGTGTTAATGGGCTGGAGTGTTAATAGAAGGCTCTGAAGGGTTCGGGACAGGCTGAATCCATGGCCTGAGGCCAACTGTGTTAGCTGTAATAAGGTGAAGTGCTGAGTCCTGCCCTTGGGTCACAATAATGCCAGGCAGTGCTGCAGGCTGCGGGCAGAAGTCAGAGTGGAGGGTAGCCCAGGGAAATACGCCAACAGCTTAAGGGAGACCCCTCAGCTGGTCTTCCCACTTTTTGACCCCTCAGTGGGTTTTCCTCTTTATTTGCATGTGTTACCCCCTGCCAGGGACTGCCAGCACCTGTGAAGGACTCCCACCAACAGCTTATGGAATAACACTGTTTGTAAATATAAAATTGTGACAGGTTAAGGTTCGGGGATTGTCAGTGATAGTACCTGACTGCAAAAACATATTTAAAGCAATACACAGAGAAGCTCTAATCCCCAGTAAACGTATTCTGCATGCATAGAATATGATTGTTACCCAACAGGTATCCCCATGGGGGAGAAGACAGGTTCAGCCTATCGACAGATCCCAGCAGTTACGATGGAGGCTTCCCTAACTTTTTCCCCATTCTCGACTTACTTTTATACTATTTCTTTATGTTTAGGTGGAGCTTGAGTGACTTGAGTCATAAATACCTTTGTTACTGATTGGTGTAAAATTCTCTTGCTTTGCTGTTAAAGATACTGTCAAAACAATATAGAGCCCATGCCCAGTGAGGGGTGGTTGTACCGGTTGTACCTTGGGGGTGGGTAACTTTGGGGTGGAGGTGTGTGTTAACATTACAGTTAGGCTATAATGAACCAAGTGCATCTAAGGAGAGAGATTTCACCACAGTTGTTGGCTCAGCAGCAGGACATCTCCTGTCTCCCTTGGCTGACAGGTGGTAAGCAGTTTATCAGCTACAAAGTGCCATCGAGTTCCCTTCCCTGCAAGGATTCCAACAGAGCCGGGCCCTCGATGTCTCCACTCTGCTCCACCTTCCATTCCATCTCCCTTAGCAGGTGCTTACTGTTGTATCAGGAATCATTGTGGACCATGCCAACCATTTTCCATCCAGGGAGTAGCAGCTACATTTTACCCTATAATTTCCATAGCATTGTAACTCCTGTTAGGACGTGAATATAATTTCTCAGTTTCCCCTGATTTTACTGCCAGCTGTCTTTCCACAAATGGGATAGGGAATAAGTTTCTTCCTGAATTAGCAATGGATTAAAAAACAGGGGGGAAAAAAGAGCATAGGATAGATAATTGTTTTCCAAAAGATTTCATAGATGAATGGATGGAGCTGTATGTCACTCAATATATTCTTAATTGATCTAGCAAAGGGTGCAAATAATGAGACAATTTTTGGCTGATATGAAATCATTCAGGATAGCCAAATCTTACTGTAAAGAGTTTTGTAAGGAATTAGTGTTGAGTGGTTGGGTGAGAAAAGACTAAATTAATGCTAAGTAATCCTCCTGAGGGAAAAACAGTTTTAATGATGAAGCTCACAGTGGTGGACTCTAAATTAGCAAAGATCTTGAAACTCTTCTGATTAATTCCTTTAAGACATCAGCCCAAATCTCAGCAACCATCAAAACAGAATATTAGGAAGCACTGGGAAAGAATAGCAATTAAAAAAAAAACCATCAGGAAGCTTGATTATGTGTACATCGATGAGATGGACACACAGTAAATGATTTGTGGAAGTGTAGAGGCAAACAGACCTAGAAAGGGCAGAGAGAAGAGCAGAGAGGGAAGGTTAAAGGTATGGGACAACTTCTGTGAGACATATAACTGTGTAGCAGTTCTCTTCTGCTTGGAAAAAAGACAACAAAATGTGGGTGTGAGGGAGGAATAGCAAATTATGAATGACATGAAGAAACTGAATAGGGAGTGATTACTCACTGTGGGGTACCCAAGGAAACTATTAGGCAGCAGGTTTAAAACAAACAAAAGAAAGCCCTTTCCTGCATAACAATATTACATGTTGAGATTAATTTTCATTGGACACCAAAATTACAAGTAAGTTTAAAAAATGATTAAACAATTTTGTAAAGGAAAGACTGTGAAGAGCTATTAAACATGAGATGGATGATTTGAAACAGAAGTAGCTGGCAACTACTGTTCTACTTTCCCTCTTTCATATGTTCTTTTTTTCTTAACATCAGCTGCAGGCCACTGGCTGAGAAAAATCTTTTGGTTTTTAGTTTGATCTAGCATATCTGTTTTTATGTAAAGCAGCCTAGAAAATATGGTTTATTCAAACTAAATATGTAAGCTCTGATTCTGCTATCCTTTCTCCCAGCCTATTGTCAATATAAAAGCTAACCTGGTGTCATTTCGGTGGCATGATTAAATGTCATATAACTGAGCACTTCTGAATCGATAATATGTCAATAATAATCCAGCCAAAACCTTCTATTAAATGATCCTCTTTTAGACATTTGTCATGTATGTAATGGTTACAAATATTTTCAATGTTGCTAAGAAAAATGAATAGATATAGAATATAAAACTTGAGCCTAATAAGCGATGCCTTTTCTTGGTCTTAATATCAAGAGTCATACATGGTTAGAAGGGGAAAAGGGATTTTACTTCGGTATTTATTTTTAAGGATCCTTAGGTATACATGTCTAGGTCACATGCATCGAGATGCACCCTGGCGAGTGTGTGTGTGTGAGCTCTCCCCCCAGCATTGGGTATAACATTGTAGGTTTTACTAATTAGCATATCTATCAAAGATTCCCCAGTGAGAGGCTCAAGTGAGCCCCCCTCCCCAAGGAACCTTCTCCTGGATGGTTCTATCTTGGTTTACAGAATGTGTTCTGGAGAGGACCTTGGGGTCTGGGGCACACTGATCCCTAGCTACGAAGCTTCTAAAATGTTTAGTCTCTTAGCTTGACAAACAAGTCCAAGAATGTAGGCAAAAAGCACGGGGAATACAGAAGTTGTAAACAGGTATAACAGGGGTGTAAAAGAAAAGGCAAAAATCTTCATGGCATCATAAGTGTTGCATGGTTAAGGACAAATGGGAGAGATATACCTTCACAATCCAGCAAAGGATGCGAATTCTGTTTCTCTACAGTTTCTCTAATTTTGCTTTAGTGAAGCAAAATTTGGAAGGAAAGAATAGTTAAGTATTCTCAGTATCTTTACGTTTACAAAATAGTACCAGGAGATCAGTAATCCAGGCGGTTTTTGTCCTTTATTACTGTATGAAAATATAATATAATATAATATAATATAATATA
>NW_008239553.1:21401082-21416123 GCF_000691975.1 Corvus brachyrhynchos
GGCGCCGCCGGCCGGCGGCAGCGAAGCTGCGACCAGAGGAGGCGACGCACGGAGAACTGAGCGGCGCGGCCCGGCCCGGCCCGCACAGCCCCGAACGCGACCCCGGGAAGAGCGCGCAGGCACCAGCAGCCCCGACAATTCCAACACGGGAGCGACCGAAGGAGAGAGCAAAGACGCAGCGAGACAGAAAACAGCAGCCACTCGGAAAAAGGAGAAGATCATAGTAACTAAGACCTTAGGGATAGTAAAATGGTATAATGTTAAGCAAAATTATGGTTTTATAACAAGGTGTGACAACCAGCAAGATATATTCGTGCATAGAACTGCTATTAAAAAGAATAACCCTGAAAAATGCATCCCAAGCTTGGGAGATGGAGAAGTCGTGGAATTCAAAATTATACGAGGTAGAAAAGGGTTACAAGCATCGCAGGTCACTGGGCCTGATGGTGTTCCTGTAAAAGGCAGTATATATGCAAAAAATCGTAGTCATATTAGACAATATCTCCATTGTAAGCCCCCCCTACAGTTTCCCTTTCCTAATCCCACCTTTCCCTTTTACCCTATGTCCTATTACCCCCAGTGTATTCCCAATCCGTTTTTTCATCCATGGTTTCCCTCACAAAACCATGCTTTTGCCAATTGTTTCCCCAAAAATCCCTTTCCAATGCCGAGTGGGGGATGAAAAGGGGGAGGGAAGAAGTTAAACCCTCTCCTGCCTCAGTTTCCCCACAAAGCATGCTCAGAGAGTCCTGTCTCCCTTCTGTCAGCCCTAAGATGTTCCACAGAATCTGACTGGACATTTATAGACTCAGGAGGGCGGCTTGTTTTGTTTTGAAACTGTTCTTGTTATGTTTATCCAGTTGTTTTCATTCTCCTTTTATTAAAATAAAACGGGTGAGGTGTTGGGGTCCCTCCCCCGCCGTGTAGCCCTGGGAGAGGGGCCCTGAGGGCACAGACACGGGGCTTCCCTGCCCCTGCTCAGCCTCGTTCCCCTTGGTTGGTTTGTGTTCCCGTGCGCGGGCAGAAGGACCCTTGGTCCCGTGACTGGAACAGTTCCTCGGCAGAGCTCCGGCCATGCGGCTGGAGAAATAAACATCTCTGAAACATCTAGCAAGAATCTGTCTGTCCATATATATTTCCTTTCCATCTGGGTTAACAGAAAACAGCCTTGTTGGAGAACATTGGTGTCTTCACAGATCTTCAAAGCTAATGTGACCATGATTCTTTCTCTGTCAAGGCCCACCATGAACAAAACTGCAGCTTTGGAATTGGCACATGGAAGGTCTACAAAATGTTAGCTGAGTTGTCCCTGAGAGAGAGGGAAAAACCCTGAGGGTTTTTTCCAACGAGAGAAAATGAGATTCTCCTGACAGCAAAGTTGAGAAAAATACAGTTTGAGTTTGCTCTGCCAATTGAGAATGCTGAAAAAAAAAAGACTTAAATTTATGAGGAAGAATGAAGCCCTTAGAGCTCATGCCATGGGAGAAATGCAAGAAAATGGAAAGGCTGGCTGTTAAAGGTGCTATCAACCACTGAAATACTGAGTAAAACCACTGAACTGTCAAGAACTTAGCGCTCTCCTATTATTTTCAAATTTATGAACAGGTACTGTTGCATTTTCTGGAATATTCACTTCTGAAAGCTGAAAAACGACAGAGCTCATTCGAACGGGTGCCCTGCCTCTCAGGCAGCTTCCTAAGGAGCTGGGACTTGTACTGACATTTGTTTCCAGGTAAGAGGTCTGGCAACATTAGGCACGGCAGTGGCATCATGTGATGATGCGTGTGTATCTGGACAGGCTCAGCTGTAAGAGTAGCACGTCTGCTGTGTCAAGTTGGACTGGCTGGAAATACCACGTGGAGGTGGATATTGGTGGTGTTGGATATATTGCACAATGGCAATGGGCTGAATGGTCCTGTCAGGTTGTAAGCCTGTGGTGTAAGAGAAGAACTGTCTTGAGCACTGCATAAACATCCTGACATTTGAGACTTGGACAGACTCTGAGAACATTCTCTCTTCTCCCTGAGCAGAGCTCAGGTGTCATTGCATGTGCTTCAGTGTCCATGTTTAGGTGCTTCGAGAAATTTGTGTCAAAAATTCAGGTGCAAATTGAATGCAGGTATCAGTGAAGATAAGACTTCAAAATTACTGTCTTGAACTTTTCACATTTTTCTCATCCACACTGTCATGTCTGATGCATCATGGCCACTGCCAATTGCTTTCTGATTATGTTGGATGTATGTTTGCAGCTGGTGGAATCAAGTAGTTATTTGCAGAAATGTGCTGAACTCACTTATTGAACTCCTGGAATGACAGTTCCATGAAACCAGAATAGAAATGGGATCTGCATTTATGCTGGAGTAGGAATACTCAAAATGGAAAAATTCCTCATGATCAGTCTAGGTGAGATAGTATCAGTGTAGGTTTGTTTTCCGTGGGCTACTGGAGAGAAAGTATTGGGTGAAAAGAAAGAGCAGGATTCAGTTCCTGCTGTTACTCTGCAATTTTAAATAAAACATCCAAGACCCACAGGCTTAATTTCTTCATGCTGTTAAAATGCAGGTAGTAAACCTTGACCATACTTGAAAATGATTTTGCATTTAAAGTTGATAATACAATTTGGAAATTATTTTAACAAAGAAATTAATATGAGGAGAAGAAATATTTCCTCAAAACATTTGAGAATGGTAAAATAGAAATTTGTCTTCTTGGCGACTTATCCCTACAAGTTTGCTTTGGGCTTCAGAAATGAGGCTGTTTTTTGGTTTGTACAGTCACAGAAGTGCTGGCCCACTGAAGTGAGTCTGATATAAGTAAGGTATAAACAATAACTCCTCTCCTTTTGAGGAACAAAATACTGGAAAATAATTGTCAGTTCTTGTAACAATATTCAGACTATAATATTTTAAAAAATGTGCTCTCTTTCTCTTAGCAATAGTTTCTGCTGTCAGAATTCAGATCTTTCAAGTTTCAAGCAAAGCTGACAGAATTTTCTTCTTAAGTACCCATCCAAAATGAATGCGTTAAACAATGCATTTGTTTGTTGTGTGTTTAGTTGTGAAACTTCAACAATTTAACATAAATGTGTAATCTAGTGCTGCTTGCATGCAATTATACTGGTGATAGTTAATAAGTGAAGGAAGGATGGGGAGAGCAGGCATACTTCTTTTCATTTTCTAGGATTAAAATAGTGGAGCTATGGTGCAAAATATTCTTCATGTTAATACTAATTACATTTTCCCATACTTTTTCATGTATGGGACACATTTTAACATGCATTATCCTCTATTAATTGCATGACATTTCTATAGGGTAGTAGAGCAATAGCAGTGTTGGGGAATGTGACAGGGAATGGTGCTTTTTTTTTTACCCACCATTACTCCCTGACAAGGTCACTGTGTGAATGGGTGTTCTGCTTATAGGCTTTTGTGTTGTACAAGTAAGAGATTTTGTGATGCGCTTGTCAGATATTATTAAAAAGTTCAATTAGATTTTCTAAATTTGAGCATAGATTTTCTGGCTTTCCTTCTGCATCTGAATTTTTGATAGTCTTCAGATTTGTTTCTTGATTGGAAAACATGCTTTCTCATATATCCCCTGTCTGGTCGCATGTGGTACTGTTATGTTTTCCTGAAGCTGTTTTTGTTTGTGATGAATAAGAACTACTGGGATAATCTGTAGTGATGCTAATTCAAATTCACTTGTAGTGCTGCTGCCTAGATACATAGTAATTGTTACAGGACCCTCCATTCTGATAAGGACAAATATTCATGACGAAGACATCACTGATTTTTAACTCATTTGCTCCTTAAGCTCAGAACTACAGTGTTTTTTCCTAATGAAGAGAAGCAAAAGGGCAGGTATATGGAAACAGGTTTTGAGGATGTATATGTATGACTTTAATAACCCTAAAATACCGTGACTAATCAGTCGAACACATGTGATGTACATTGTTTGAATCTTGCGTGGCACAATATATTTAAAGTATGAATGTCTTGGATACCACAACACCAGCATATCATCCATTGCAACCCCCCCATCCATCCCCACTATTAAGGCACTGTTGTACAAAAGGGATTTTCCCTGAAGATAAAATCAGGAGTGTTCCTCAACCAGCTGGTGGTTTCAGGTGGTGGTGCACCCTGTTAGGATGCACAGAGCTGCACCAAGCTGAAGACCTGTAGACTGTCATTAAGTTTAAAATTATTTAGTTTCTGTGTTTGCAGCCTTTAATAAACTGAAGATAATTTATTTATTCCAGAGTGGTTTGCCTGTTTTTAAATACAGTAAAATAAAACAATCACTTGGGGATTTTTCTTGCATGTGTGGGCACGTATAGCTATGCAATCAATTGCATAGTTGTCATTTGCAAATGCAGGTATTTGTGAACAAGGGTTTCTGCAATAGTTTCTAAGATCAGATTAAAAAACATTATTCTAGAGTGTCCATTTGGAGTTTGGATATCTGATGGGAGAGAGAGGTAGAAAGAGAGCTTGTAGAAAAAAAACACTGAATCATTGACAGTAGCTGTGAAGTGACCATTTTTAATACCAAAGGTTAGGTGGTGTAATCTATATTTTCTGGCATTTTAAAATCAAAACAGGTTATCTTTCTAAAAGTCTTGGAATGCATAAAATAATTTGCTTTGTGTCATATGTTCTGTTGGGCTCTGAAAGTAAAGCCTGTAGCTCTGCAGTGAAGGAAAACTTATTAACTCAGAGTACTCCCCTCTGAGTGTGCTGCTGTTGCTAAGCCCTAAGTGGTCAGGGTGCTCACGAGACAGACAACATGAAAGTTCTAGAAAGTTAGAGGAATGGTTTTTTGTATTAATAATACCACGTTTGTTTATTTAACTGCACTGGAATATGATAAAGAGGTTATTTGGTTGGCTTTTGCATTTCATGAGCATTTGAAGAGTTTTATTTCATTTAACTCCTCAGCTTCAGTCTTCTTGCTTTAGTTGGCAACTGCTAATTTGAACCAAACTGAGAAAATGCTGGAGACCTTCTTTTGTAATGGCAGTTTGCTAATCTGACTTCTTTGTCCACAGAGAAGTCAGAGAACTGGCTCTCAGAATAGCTGCTCTTTGTTCTATCTATAGTATTCTTAACGGCCTTTTAAAAAATGGTGTTTGCTAATTACCATATATCAAGTACAGAGAACCTATATGAGAGAACAGGAATGTAAGAGAAAATAAAACTGCATTCCAGAAAAAATGTACCATAAAGAAGAATGAGAACCTAGGAAAAACTACTCTTCATCTTCTAAGCAAGAATTTTATAATCTCTTACATGCTTTTGCTCCTAGTTCTTATCCAGGAAATGGATAATTAAAGTTTGGATGAATAGCAATTAAATTAAAACTAAATGTATATTTATTTAGAGAGTATATAGATTTTAGAGGTTTTAGAGGTACAATTTAATATAACACTCACTTATGGAATACTGGAGTGTGTCTCAGGTTTACTGGGCACCGCTTCTCCATATTAGTATTTAAATCATTTGTTAACAGTGGAACTTAGTGAGCAATAAGCAATAGCTTGCCTGTTCTCACATCGGCCATTGTGGACTGACTGCTTGTTTTTCTAACTCGTATGGACTGGTATTGTCTACTGGCATTCTGCTTTTGGAAATGAATTAAAAAATATATAATACTCTCCCTAAACAATACTATCTCTTGGCAAAGAAAACCTCTGTGAATTGTATATCTAAAGAATCAAACATATGTTTTTCAATTAAAAATCTAGGCATTTATTTCTGACTTACTCATATTGACTCCACTGTTGTCAGTAACTGCCATTGGTAAGTTCTGCCTTTTAAAGTGCTGATGGTTCATTACAATAGCCTTCATTACATCATATTAAGAAAATGTTGAGAAGCTACTGCTTTTGGTTTCCCAAAAACTCCAGAACCAGTGACTACACAGACATCAATTTATTTGGGTAGGATAGTTGGTGGAGGAATTGACTTGCAAAAGATCGTAGATGGAGTAACTGCAGAATCTTTTTCAAATGGATACAGTGATAAGACCTTTTTTCCCACCTATTTCTTCCCTTCCTCTTGCATTATATAGATGCTATGTTACCAAAGTCCCTTTCTGTCTTCCAGTTCTACCCATGGTCCCCTTCATCTGGTTTTAGGATCTACATTTCACTGATATTTCTTTCCATCACTACAGCTCCTCTTTTGATAATTTTAGTGAGCAAGTATTCCAGCTTTATCCCTTGGGCTTGTTATTTCCTCTCAGCCCACCTCTCAGCCTTTGATTTGCTCAGTTCCTGTCCTCTTCTGTTTCCTACCTCTGAACACTCTGAGAAGTATTCCCCTAAAAAGTTGTCCTACTCAGCATTCTTAGAATTTTTATAGTGGTTCTGAATGGACTATGTCTGTTCTCCTAACTGTGTCTCTACATATCTGCTTGTGAAAATATGAAACCTTTTAGAAAAGGCCTCACAAGCCTGTCTCTCTATTCCAGTCTTGACTTATTTTGTCCAAATTGAAATCTTAGACCAACTTTCTTGCATAGCCTTCAAGAGACCTGTGAACTCATGTTCAGTTCAGAGATAGCTACTAACCTTTGATTCTAATTCCAGCCTACATTTTCCAAGTATGAATGCTGCTAGGCTTGTCAGTGAGGCACATAGCATGGGTTTGCTATGTGTGTTATTCTTCCATTCAGGCTGTCTTGATGATTCTTTCTGCAATATTTCAAATAATTCCTGCATTTTTATGTAGCAGAAGTTGGCACTATCTTGTGACGCCATTACGATGGCATACTTTTAGTCTTTTGTTGTAATTTTGTTCCTCTGACAATTCTTCTTATTGCTGCAAAGATCTTCCTTCCTATGTTTCTATTACCTTTGATTCCCTTGCTTTGCAAAATCCATCCTCCCTTGCTTCTCTAAACTTAAGCTGTTGATTAATTCTCGAGGCTTTTCACAACTGTTTGCAGCATACTTAGGACCTTATCTTCAAGGGTGAGGGTGAACACCAACCTCCAGTTGGCTCTGGAACAATTACTATGTATCTAGGCAGCAGCACTGCAAGTGGATTTGAATTAGCATCACTACAGATTATTCCAGTAGTTCTTATTCATCACAAACAAAAACAGCTTCAGGAAAACATAGCACTACTACATGCAACCAGACAGGAAATATATCAGAAAGCACGTTTTCAAATCAAGAAACAAATCTGAAGACTATCAAAAATTCAGATGCAGAAAGAAAGCCAGAAATCTGTGATCAGATTTAGAAAACCTAATTGAAGCCCAGCCTTCTCCATCTACTTGTTGAAGTTCCAGGCAGACACATTTGGTTTTTCCCTGTAGTATTCCTCTACCTAAGCTGGGAAACGGGAATATCCCTATAAGCAGACCAAATCTTCTTCATTATCCTCCAAATCCCTGCTTAATATTCTTCTTAACTAAGACTAATACATGAGAGCATGAGCACAGTCTCCTGAGATCAAGCTGAGCAATGCCAGTTGCTTTATCTCCACCATTGATGTCTGCATTAATTTCCTCTGTACTCTGCAAAATAAGTCGTCTGAGGCAGCGGCAAGTAGCATAAACAAAGTGTTACTGCAAAGCAGTTGATAAGTAATGACTTTGGAAGTCTGGCACTTCTAGGAGATTTTGGAGTGCTGGCCTACGCTATATGAATGCTACAGAACATGTGCCTCTGGCTGAACAATAAGGTGTTATGGGATTTACTTTTAATTTCCTTACTTCTATGAAAGGTTTATTTTATAGAAACCTTTATTGTTTCTCAATTAAGTTATTTGTATAATAATGGCATGTGTGGGTAGCACAGGATGATAAATATTGAATATGTGGAAGTGATTCATATTTCATGAACTCTGATCCTGACCTTCTTACAATTACCAGAACAAATTACATTAATTACACCAAATTACATGACAGGTGGAGGAAGTTGTCATTAGTATCCATTACATACAGCAATATAGAGAGAAATTCCCTGGTTTTCTGTGGTAATTGACTGTAAGTGTGACCACTCTTACATAACAGCAGTACACACTCAGGAGGTGATGTTTTGTTTGTATAGTTTTCATGTAAAAAGAGCTTACTTATTTCAGAATAAAAAGGTTTTTCCTGAGTGATAAAATCAGTGGAGCCTGGGTTGCTATGGATTAGGATCTACTGTGTCCACTATTGCAGCCCCTTTTCCACCTCCCTCTAAGTCCTCTCTAGTGTCCTAAGCCAAGCAGTCATGTGGGTGCCATACATGGACCTCCCGTCAGAGTTTGTGCCAGCTGCATTGGCAGCAGCAGAGGCTATCTGTGCTCCTCTGGGGCGGACTTATGTTCCTGTCTTTTAGACTTTATTGCTAACTGCTGGTCTTCAGGAAACCTGTAGGAGTGCAATCGTTTGTAAGTTTCAGATTTGGGTTAGTAGTGATTGTGTGTGTGTGAAATTAGATGAGAGGGAGATACTGTGGTAAGAGAAACCACATTTTCCTAGGAAAAGAAACAGTGAAAAATACTTTGTGCAAAGGTCAACATCTGAAAATGTGTGCCTGAGAATGATCTAGGAGGGTCATACAGTACGACCCATGTGACAGACTGCTGTAGCATGGCTTTATGCTCCACTGGGAGCCCCACCAGGACCTCCCACAGCGTAGACATTCCACTGGCTTTTCCTCTTTAGTCGTAGTGCAGTTTTTCTGAGGTGAAAGACGGTGATAAGGAAGGGACATATTTTGATACTGTTGCATTTTAACCCCAGCCAGCAACTAAATACCCTGCAGCTGCTCGTTCACTCCATGCCCTTCCTTGGTGGGATGGATAGGAGAATTGTAAGAAGGTAAAACTTGTGGGGTGAGATAAGAGCAGTTTAGTAACTGAAACAAAGTAAAATATAATAATAATAATAATAATGAGAATAATAATGAGAATGAGAAGGAGAAAGAGAAGGAGGAGGAAAAGGGACATAAAAGAGAGAGGGTAATAAAACCAAAGAACAACAAGTGATACACAATAGAATTGCTCACCATCCACTGTCAGATGTACAGCCTGCCCTCAAGCAGTGCTCAGCCCCCCCCAGCCAACTCCTCCCAGTTTATACTTCGGGAATGACATTTTATGTTGTCAAATGTCCCTTTGGTCAGTTTGGTCAGCTGTCCTGGCCAGGCTCCCTCCCTGCTTTTTGTGTACCTTGCCACTGGCAGAGCATGAGACACTGAAAGTCCTTGACTCAGGGCAAGCACCACTTAGCAACATCTGAAGTATCAGTGTGTTATCAACATTATTCTCATACAAAACCCAAAACACAGCAGTGTACCAGCTACTAGAAAGAAAATTAACTCTATTCCAGTCAAACCAAGGACAGATATGTACAAATTTTCTTCATGCCTGACATAGTTGAATTGTTTACTACGCACAATGGAAATCTGCATTTTACTAAAAATGATTTTTTCTTCAGTTTTTTCAATGGGACAAAGAACTGAAGGGTACAGATAAGATCTTGTTCTTCCTTCATTTTATAAAGCCTTTCATTGTGTTCTTCCCTGTAGAGCTTGTAATGTGTGCTTTTCTTTCCTTTGCTCTTCTATCTTGCTCCATTATTCATCCTTAAACAAAGTTTTATCCCTGTTGATAATTCTTTAAGAAAAAGAGTTTTAATTTAAATCTTTCAAGGTAATATTATGAAAAAAAAAGAGAAAAATGTATGAAAATAACTGAACAACTTCCTCCTAATTTTTAAAAATCTCTGATTGTCTGTGAAGAGTTTAGAGAATGTGACTCTAAACATGTATGGTAGAGACAGGTTTATTCCATTATTCATTATCCATATTATTTAATTCCCTTTATAAACAGTTTTTAGCCAGTTGAAAGGCTCAAGTAGTGTAATATAAATTGAGACACATTCCTTTTCTGGATATCTGAGCAGAGCAGGCTTTGGCATTGCATGTCATTTATGGGCACTATATCCCTAAATACCTCTTAGGACTGGGGCCTGAGACCCTCTTATGTAACGGACTCTTGTTAGGGTCTTGGAGCAGCTTCATGAAGGACCATGTGCAAAAATAGCATGTACAGGTATTTTCTTGTACATACATAGTTTTTTTATGCAGTAGGCACGATAAAAGTAAGTCAAACTGCTTCCATGAACTTGAGTTTGTTTCCCAGGTAGGTGAATATATAATTTGATATATGTAAACAAACCCACTCATGAACAACAAATGGGTCTTGCTTTAAAAAAATGCAGTGAACCCCCTATGTGAGTGATGAAGCAGTCATTATTTTCACGTAAGCTCTTTGGTTACAAAAATGTAGTAAAATCTCATATGTGAAGTTAGGAATCCAATCAAGAAATTAACATGTAGCAAATCTTTGAAAAAAAGACAACAGAATCTGTTGGAGGAGACAGTGGAAAGGTTTGAATGAGGACTAAAAAAAAGAAAAAAACCTTAAATAATCCTTTAAAAAGTGAATGAATGTGGTATATGCACAGTGGTATCCAATGCAGTATCACTGGAGGAAGTGGTATGGTTAGTGTGGCTTTCTGTGACCTTCCACCCCATCTGGGGCATCTTTGGCTGGACCAACCTCAAACTGGGAATGTCAGCTCCTCTGCTGCAATTACCTAGAAAGTATCTTTAAACAGTTCAAGGTTTGTATATGATTAAAAAACCTTGCATCTTATTGATCTACCAAAAACTTTGGAATGATGGCCCAGCACTCTAGTTGGTGGAATAAACAGTGTATTTCTGCTATAGGTGCACTTTGTCACTAAGATGAAGGATGCTAAGAGAGCCCTGGGGCTGGGGAGAGTTGTATTGTGTATAATGAGATTTCTGCAAGAAAAGATCTAAATGTTGTAGAAAACATAGGAATGGAAAACCTGAAGGAAAGAGTAAGGTTTGTGCTTTGCCTTGCACTGACTGAAGCATGTATTTGCTGAATTTGTGCAAAGGAAGCTTTTCTTTTTTGAGGCTGCCTAGCCCAATAGGAGAACTTATCTTACAGCTGGAATCAGAATTTATAAGGGTTTTTATATTATAACAAACACACATACCTTTTAAGCTATGGTCTTGAAATCTAGGCCTTCAACAGCATAGCCTGAAATGTCATATGCACACGTCAGCCCACGATGTGGAAAGAGTAGAATACTTAGAGCCCAGGATTTAGCCATTCCACAGTAAATGAAATACGACTTCTGAAACCTTTTGAAATGGTATTTTTAAAATTTTATGACTTTTAACTTGTTTTATAAAAGTTAAGCCTCACTGCCCTTTCCTCGAAAAACTATGACACTAACACAAAATTTACATGTTTGATATGTTATTACAATTTTTCTTCAAGCCAGCATTGAGCTTTAATATTTAGTACCATCTAACACTGTATTATAATTTAAATCCATCTTAATGACTTCTGTAATATAAATGTTTTAAGTAAATAACAATTATTTTAACAAGTGTTTCCTGATTCCAGGCATATGTAAAGAAGATAGGGTATGTAATATAGCTGACCAGATAACTGCTTTCACAAATTATATTCATTCTTCTTTATTTCACTGCAAAATGAAGAGAGTTCAGTGTAGTTCAAGGAAAGCATTGTGATAAACAGACAGCTTAAATGTGAGCAGTGTAAAGAGCAGCAGCTTGCAGAAATATTGCTATAGATACTAAGACCGTATCCTGCCTCGCTATGGACCACACGTAATTGAATCATGTTCAATAGAAGGCCATTACAAAACAGTGCTGATTTGCAATGCTAATATGGTGAAGACAGCTGTCACTGGGAATTAAATATGATCATTCAAAGCCTGAATAAATGAGGTGCCCATTATCTTCTGGCTCTGCTACAGCCTGCTTAAAGAACACAAATAAATGATACTGTCTCAATAACCAGCTCAGTTTTGTCTTCCAGCCATAGAAATATGAAGAAGACAGAGGGAAGAGGGAGGGCACACAACAACATCAACAACAAAAAGCAGAGTCAATTTACAAAGACACACAGAAAACCAATGCCCTACGACTTCATTTGCAACAGAACAGTATTTGTGGAAAAATGGAGAAAAGGCTCTTTAACCAAGCTAACATGTTGTAGTGTAGAGCATGCATACTTATTTACAAAAAAAAAAAAACCAGTGAAAAAACCCAGGTGTTAAAAACTCACTCAACGATTTGTCAAAAGAAATCAGTTAGAGATGCCAAAATGTCAGATGAACTGGAACAGAGTCTGGCAAGAGTGATAAAGGACAGGTCAAGGTAAATTTCTTTTCCTTTTGCCATCCAGTACTTTTAATGTCACAAAATATTTCAATTCAATTTTAATGTGAACCATAATCTATACACAAGGAAAATGTTGACCAAGAGGAAGAAATCTGAATTTGTTTGAAGAAAAAATCTGTGGGAAGTTTGTGTCATTTCACAGAGAGCAAAAACCCCAGCAGTGATAAGAAGGAAAAAGAAAAGTTAATATAAAAATGAAGAGTATTTCTACTTCAGGTAAGACTGTCAGCCAACTTAGTAGTCCCTCGCATAGCTAGCTCAGTGCTAAGTGGGATCTGCCTGTTTGAAGCTGCAGCTGGGCAGTGCACAGAAGCTGCAGAGCCCAAGTGAGAGCTGTGCAGGGCTGGGGATCCGCATCATGCTGGGTAGGGATCCTCTGGCTGGCCTGCTCCGTGTCCTGGCTGAGCAGCTGCCCAGGCTGTGGTGCTGGGTTGCTGGCAGAGGGGATCACTGACAGCTGCTGTGGTAAGCAATGCCTTAGTTGGTATTTAATTACCAGCTCATGCCTATAGAAAACACTGTGCAAAATTTGCACCTTAAATGAGAAAGAAGAGAGAATACAGAGGAGCAACTTACAGAAGTCCTACTGACAGCAGGTGTGAAAGTACTTCTTTAGATCTGTGATATCATCTAAGGAGAGCAACATATGAAGGAGTACAGATTTGCTTTTCTTCCATTGAAGTATTTGCCCACCCCCTACCTCTTCAAACCGTTTTGCATTTTCCAATAGGAAAAACAGCTGTTAAAGCCTGGAAATGTCAAAATGAGCTGGACAAAGTAGAAGGAAAGGAGCTGAGCATAATGATGACCTGGACCACTGTTTTGTGTAATGCCAGGTCTCAGAACAAGTGACTGTTCTGGAACCTTTGACAAACTTGTGTAAGTGCACAACAGGCAACAGCTTTCACAGTAGAGCTGGCTAAACATGTGAGGACATATGCTGGTCTAGAACAGTGACATAATTGCAAAGAACATAAAGGTATGGGTAAGGATTAGAACATTCATTCTATAAAAACAGCAAAAAAAAAAAAGCCTTAGAAGGCATATGACTGAAAAACTGCATCTGACATAACATTAAATGCCAGTAAGTGTAAGGTTATATATGGCACAAGAAAGAAAATCAATAGGGTGGATAAAAATTGGGGATTAGCTCTTTGGAAGTTAAGTTTAGATATGGGTGGAGTTTTAAAGATAAGAAAAACAAATGTAAATTTGCAAATTGAAGCACAGGCTGATATTGGTGAAACATTGTGACTAAGTGCACAAACAAAAAGCCACAGTGTTTGCAAGACACATGGCATTAATGCATCTGCACTTGAAATGCTGTGTTTGCTTATATCCTCACGTGTACTGAAATGCTTATGAAGTCAACAAGAAGGACATTTAATAATGGAGAAAAACATAATAGAGAGTACATGTGTAATGACCACTAGCACCATATCTGTCTTCTTTAGAAATCAGAGGATTCAGGGACACAAATAAGTCAAGCTATACCTGATGAAGTGGAAATGTTTATATTTTTGAAAGAGATCATGGACGTATGAGATACCCATGTAAAGTAGGTGTGAAAGGAGTTTCAAGGCCAGAATCCTTTGGTATCTAAAATTTTTTAGAGAAACTTCTCTTGTGAAAAAAAATAGAGCACGGCTGAAGAAATACAGATTTGAAATCACTATTTCAAGTTCCTTCATCTGTCATTAACTTTATAACTATGTGCTTTGTAAACCCATTATCTGTGAGCCACTAAATAGAAGGCCTATTGTGCCCTACTGTGAGAATATCTTTAATGGATTCTCTATTTTCACAGTTTCACTTGGGGTTTAGTATTCTTCCTGTTTTAAAGCCCAAGGAGTTAAAACCTTGTATTAACTGTTTTGAAACTCTGTGGGTGCAATACATCAGCTGTACATTTAATACCAAAGCCTTTGATTATGTTTAACTGAGGGGGCTCTTCTTCCCTGCCCTATTCCTTCCAGTGCCTCAGGCATTCCCTGCAGATTTATGCATTTTACCACTTCAAGGTTTTCAAAATACATTTTAATTGCTAGGTAACTTTTTCTGTAAGACTCTTGTTGATGGGGGTTTGTAATTTTTTAAAAATGTGACTGGCAATACCGCAGGTGAAATGCAGCCAGAGAATGAACCAGGGCATGGGCAGATTGTCACACACTGCACAATCCCACAGTGCTTTGCCTGTGCACATCTCTCAGATAAGTGGAATGTGCATCGCAAGGCCTTTCAACCTCTCTTCTCTGACTCTGGTCCTTTTGTGGTGAGACTTGGGGCAGGATTCCTCCCATATGTCTTCATTCCTCACATCTTACAACTCCCTCAGCCACAGCATTATCTTGTCCTTTTCCTTTTTATTAGGTGCTTTAATTACCAGACAGATTATTATGTCCTTGTAATTAGCAATTTTACTGCCAATATTACTGCATTTTTTTATGCAGGGACTAGAGTATTTATTTCATAGCAATAAATACAAGACTCATTTGGTATTTTTCTCCTCAGGAGGGCCTTCAAATGCCACTGGATGAATGTATGATCCTGATGTTTTACAATGAAAAGCTAGGATAATTCACAATTCTCCATTTTCAATAAGGCACTTAGTGTTTTCATGTGTTGTCATTGTAGCATTTAAAACTGTAGATATGGTAAATGGTGAGCAATTAATATATTTGCCAAATGGAAGTATGGCTCACCCATAAAGTTTCCTGCTAGCAGTGTGAAACCAAACTTTAGTGTTGTTAAATAAATGATTGTTCTGTTAATAAATAAATGTTCTATG
>NW_008239553.1:21416186-21434794 GCF_000691975.1 Corvus brachyrhynchos
TTGACACTGTTACCCACAGCATCCTCATAGAGAAATTGTCTGCTCATAGCTTGAACAGGTGCATTGTTTGCTGGGTATAGAACTGTCAGAATGGGTGATGCCAAAGAGTGGTGTCAAATGGAGTTAAATCCACTTGGCTCACAATTGCTACTGGCGTTCCCCAGGGCTCAGTCTTGTGTTCAACCCTTTTCCGTATCTTCATCTGGTTGAGGGGGTCAAGTGCACCCTTAGTCAGTTTGCAGATGACACCAAATTGGGTGGAAGTGTTGACCTGCTGGAGGGTAGGATCTCTCTGCAGAGAGATCTGGACAGGTTGGATCAATGGGCCGAGGCCAGTTGTATGAGGTTCAATAAGGCAAAGTGTTATGTACTGCCCTTGGGTTGCAACAACCCCAGCCAGTGCTACAGACTGGAAAGCAGAAAAGGAACCTGGGGGTGCTGGTTGACAGCAGCTGAACATGAGCCAGGGTGTGCCCAGGTGGCCAAGAAGGCCAATGGCATCCTGCCCTGTACCAGAAATAGCTGGGGTTTTTTTTCAGACTTGCACAACTCACAGATTAAATCAATGTTTACCATAGTAAATGGTATGTAACTGATGGAAACTAATTGCAGTGTCTCATAAACAATGATTGCTGTTAAAATTTGATCTTTATATCTTAATTTTTGCCTATCACTGCAGGACTCTCTGAGATTTCACTTTTCATGATAAGACAAGCTTCACTGTTTCCTAAATTCCCAACTGCATACTGCCTCATAACTTTGCATTAGGGCTTCAGGTATTGCCCAGTTCTTATTTTCACGGTGTAGAAGAGATGCACTGCTGAGTGGAACTCTATAAATAATCTCTGAAACCTTTAAGTTAGAGACCCATGTGCCTAGATCCCTACATAATCTAGCAATAACTACTCTTTTCCTGCTATATGTGGCAGGTAGATGGAGGCAATTGGGCTAATTAAAACTGTCTTGGGGTGACTTTATGATGTGATATCCCCTATCACTGCTCTATGCCCAGACATGATTTCTGTGCCTTTCTGTGTCTTTAAAGCTGGGTGTGAGAGGAGAAAAAAAAAAAAAAAGCCAGACAAACTTTTCAAAGCAGTTTTGTGCTCCAAGGTCACTACTCCTGCGCATTCTTGTGCTGCGGCAGCCAGAGCGGAGCCCTTTGCTGCTTTTCAGCCAGCTTTCAGCTCTTCTGTGCCTTTCTGTGTCTTTAAAGCTGGGTGTGAGAGGAGAAAAAAAAAAAAAAAGCCAGACAAACTTTTCAAAGCAGTTTTGTGCTCCAAGGTCACTACTCCTGCGCATTCTTGTGCTGCGGCAGCCAGAGCGGAGCCCTTTGCTGCTTTTCAGCCAGCTTTCAGCTCTGTTTCTCTGGAGAGAGGTGGAGAGTTAAACTCTTCTTTTCCTGGGACTTCGTCTTTTCCTTTCCTCTCTTCTGGACTGTTTCAACAACATAGAACATACCGGGAGAAATTCCCATTGAGGCCCTGGAGGGCCCATGCCAACCCAGCTCCAAAGACAAGGAGAAAGAGCACTCCCACAGAAGGACTCTAAAATCTTCCCTGGTTTCTCTCCACTGCGAGAGGTTTTATTATTCAGAATTATTATTCTGTTCCCGTGTGTTTGTTAAATAAATAGGTTTTTTTCTCTTTCACTTTCCTCTGAGGAAAATTTTTTTCCCCCTAACCTGGTGGGAGAGGAGTGGCTGTAACCCGCCTTCTATCAGAGGACGTCCAAATTTGGACATTCTTCTGAATTTGTCTCAAACCGGCACAAAATCCAGCATCAAAACACTGAGTTTGTTGATGTATTTTTTTGTACTTCTGCTGTTAATCCTGTGCATAAATTGTAATTTATTTCCTTTTCTCATTATGTGTTTGAGTAGGATAAGTGTTGGGCTACAGTGTTTGTGTCATGTTGATAAGGTTGGATTCATAGCTATGAGGCTGTTGCACAGCAACGAGTTGTTTTATCTTTACATTATGACACTACAGTAATTTTTGTATGTTATACTCAAAATACTAAAAGAAATGGTAGAGGAAGGAGTAAAGCTTTGTTTTCAGTTTGCATTTTTTCAGTCGTTTTGTGTCTTTTCCAATGGTCTAAATTGTATTATACTTCCTGTCAAATTTAATTAAAAATAACGCCCCAAACTTCATACTAATTAGCTGATGGGGAGAATAAAATGTTTTTTCTGTCCATCTCTATTTTTATTCTTGTTTACTTTTGAAGTGTGAAAGGGGTGGAAAATTCTTCCACTAAAAGGCCGATGGAGATAATTGAACTCTGTTCATACAGTCCCAGGTAGAAATCAAATCCAAGACCCAGAGGTGAAAGGTGAGCTCTGTAACTACTATACCAAACTATCCTTGGTAATTATCAGCATGAGCATAATTATTAACATTTCAATTATACTCACAGTATTACATCTCTCCAAGGGGTTTAACTCCACTGATTTTCAACTTGTCTTATTTTTTTGGTAGACATCCAGTTGGAACAAAGTTGCTGGATAATATTTTTGACACAAAAGGGTAACATACTTTTCAAAATACAGGATCTATATGTTTTGTCCTCAATTACACTTGTATGCTTCCAGATTTTGATTGCTTGGTAACACTGCTTGGCATAGCGAGTAGATTCAAATAGATTTAAATAACACAGGAAATAAAAAACTATACAGGAAATAAAAAACTGTATCCAAACTCTTCTCTTGTAAAATACATAGTTTGAAATTGAGACCTGTATTAATAATAATTCATACTTTAATTTTAAAATGTTATTCACTCTTTGTCTGTTGTTTAATAATTTTTACATAGGTTTATTAAAATTTACTTAGACAACATATGAAGCCAAAAAATGTATCTTACTTTAAAATATTTTGTTGTTAGGTATCTAAACTTTTTCTGAGTATTCAATCTTAAAATGCTTAATAAAATAAGGATTTATGATCAGTGGGAATCACATGAGATATTTTTGTGCCTTTATTAATTCTATATAATCATCTTTACTGCTTGTACATTATGGCTGAGTTCAAGTTACTGGCTATGTGAGCATCTCTGAGTAAAGGTGTTGTATTATTCTGTATTTATAGAAGTGGTACTTTCAGGAAAGGCTTATGAGAGAGACCAGCCTGTCTGGAAGAGGAATGGAGACTTCAGCTTGAAGACAGAGTATAACAGCAAAAGTGACTCACATCCTAGAGACACATGAATCAGCACAAAACAAATTAAACAAAGCAACATTAAACAGCAGCAAAGGTAGTATCCTATATTCCTGCTTCTCATCACATGGGTGTGAAAGAAACCTTGTTTAGCAACTGTTTGTTTGCTTGTTTAGAAATCCTTAAATCGTCATAAGAAAATGCCAAACATCCAACAGGGCTGGAAGAGAGAAGGTACAGGGTGACATAAAATGGAGGATGCTGCAAGCAATAATGAAAAGGAGAGATGAAGGTCAGAGAGATAAATGTCTACAGTAATACCAGGGACAGATGCTGTGGGCATGGTAGTACAGAGAGGAAATCTGATATTTTTAAATGAGGGTGGAAACTGATAATTTTAGTGTTTGTGGGTATTGCTGAGTAGGGGATAAGTGAGGAAACATTCTCTTATTTTGTATTTCAGATACAGATGGTGAAGAAAGGTCCTGTGAACGAGATGCAGTTATTTTTTTATCTCAGCAGTAAGCAGGTGATTCAGCATCAAACGCTTCAAAAAGTGATAAATTCATTTCCAAAACCCAGTAATCATTACTAAAAGCACATCTCCAAAGAACTGAGATACTTTTGACTCAGCTGTGAACACATTCACCATCTGAGTAAGTGTTGCAACGACTGAAGGTGGTAAAGGCCAGGTAAATTTGTTACTATTAATGTACTTCAAAAAAACTGGGAGCATCTTTTCTTCTTCCCCCAAACCTAACCAACCAACACTGCCTTGTCTATTATAAAACTCACCTGGTAACAGCCAGAAACACTCCTCATGTTTATTAGTACAAAATAGCTGAGGTCACAGTTTCCTGCCCTCTCTACCATGTTAGCAAACTAGGCAAGCATATATTGAAAAACATTAAGATGATAACTAGTAATAGTAATTTTAAAAATAAGTTGAATGAAAGAAAAATGGTGTGAGTGTGAAGGATTAACAAATATATGAGAATGGGTTTAGAATATTTTATATGGGAAATGAATAGTAACATACACAAAGCTGTTGAGCTGTTGTATCTGCAAAAAAAGCAGGTAAATTCACAGAAAATTTCTTGATCTTTGTAACAGAAAATTGGAGTTTGGACCAAAGTGATTATACATCTGCTTCTGTAAATTTGAAAAAGACTTTTTTAGCCCTAATTTCCCTGAAATAAATTTATTAGGAAAATCTCCAGCTAGGGGAGTGATTATGTATCTCAAATGTATTGTCCACTGTCATCTACAGGTCAATTGCCTGCCAGCAAGTCACACTATTTTGGGCAGGAAGTCAAGCAGCTGGCAGGGCTGTGCAGTCTCAGATAGGTATTTGGTGCTCCTGACCATTCTCAGCCTACTGACCCAGGGAAAATGGTGAATAGAACTGTATTTTAAATAGTTCCCAGACACAGATTGCCTACCGTGTTTGTGACTGATTAAATTACAGCATATTACCACTACATCAGCAGTGGAGTCATCCTGAACCTGGCAATATGGGAGACATGAGCTGCAGAACCATTTCATGATGATTTTGTAATGAAATTTGAACATATACACAGTGTATGAGACCATTTTATGGCTGTAGCCCTCCTTCTCTTTCCTGACAGTGAATGCCTACTCACTCCTTGGTCCACCATCTGTGTGTGAGTGTGATGCTGCCTGTCTCCACAGTGCCCATGCTTAGCAGAATGTTGTAGAGTTGCTGTACTCCAGATGGAGAAGCTGCACTGTCCCCAAAACTGATTCATGAGAAGAAGGTTAGCAAGGATCTGCTAAAAAAGAAGGCCAGGGGTAAACGATAATGATAGGTGCCTGAAATATGAGAACTGGAGCAAATGGACTGACCATCTCTTAATAAAAATGACATATGATGGGCAGGGTTTGAGCGCATTGGCTGTTCACACAAGGCACCACACAAGGCACTTCAGACTATCCTGAAAGTTGTTAAGAAATTCAGTTGATAGTACAGGTAGCTCATAGTTATTTGTATCATATTCATGTTTCTTTTTCTTAATGCTTTTTTTTATTTTTGCTCAGAAGGGATGTTGTGACACTGGGAACTTCAACATCCAAAATTACCGGGGGTAAATGGTGCTATGGAAACCTGTTTAGTTACAGCTCACTACAAATGGTTAAAGAATGAATCCACTCTTTCGCAAGAAATGTTTTAAAAAGTCTGACTGGCTAGTGCAGAAGAGGTCAGAGTGAAGTTGTTATGTAGCCTTCAATTAAAGAGCAAGGCTTTGGATTTTAACAAAGCGAGGGAGTGAACAGTACAGGAGAAACATTGTCTTAGCTGCGTGCAGTTAGACAGCATGTAGAGGAGGGAGCCAAGAGTAAGATGTGCTAGAAGGGTAGTTGTTGCATTAGGGGAAAACAAAATAATGAAATGGGGCTATAATGGTAACAGGAACAGTGCTCTCATTTGCTTTATCCAAATGGTGGAAATAGATAAGAATAAGGTCAGTGTTGAATGTATTGCCTTGAGTGAGAATCTGATGAAAATGAGAAGTCTAATCCCAGGAAGAGGCAGTGTAATTGAAGTACAGATGCTTCTACAGTGTGCAGAATAGTGAATGTCTCAATCCTCCATGATCATACTTCTGATCTTATGTATATGCATTGGGGAGTGCATGTGTACAAATGTGCATGCACAGTAGGGATGTGCATTGTCATAACTACTTGTTTCCAAGAAAGTATCTCCAAGCAAAGATCATTTTGCACAATAGGAATACCCTGTGTTAACAGCAGCCTCTACAGATTTAAGAGAACCAACAGGTTCTGCCTGCACTGCACCCGAGGTGTGGTGATGGTTCCTTGGCAGCAGAGCCCTCCAGTGCCACTGCTTTTTATGCCATCTCCTGCATCTGATCGTGCAATGTTCAGCTCTGAAAGGACGTTCTTTTCTGACACACTTGAGAAATTAGGATTGTACCACTTATTTACTCCTTCTTTCCTACTACTGCATTTTTGCTTTTAGAGTATCTGATTCCTAACTCTTTTTGGTCTCGTGTAGTGCTAGTGTATAACTGAGGATGCAGAGCTTCATCATTCCCCTCCACCATATCCAGCAAAACCAGGTCCCAGAGCAAGTGAGCATTTGGAAACCTGAAGAAAACAACCTACTACTTTTCCTACTATACCCCACATTATTTCCACTGGCCTGCCAAAAATCCTGAAACCAAACCAAACCACAAAACCGAACAAACCGACCAACCAAAAACCACCAAAACCCACCCAAATAAAAGAAATAGGGCCATAATCCTATCTGACATAGACTGGCTAATTCTATTGCCTTAAATGTATTTTAAAGTATTTGATGATCTTGTGCTAGGACTCCTAGTATGAGCATGTAAGGACACCTGCCTTATTTTGACAAAACTTCACTGTTCTCGGTGGGTTTTGCACTGGTGGTAACTAAAAATCTGCCTGTTGTTAGCAACTGATATGAAGAAGCTCAATATTTGCTCTGATATTTGAGTATCTTAGTTTTACAACCACCAACCAAGCTATCTCCTTTGTTCTGTCAATGTCACAGTGTTACAGTGGATATTTTGATTACATTATGTCATTTATCTACACAGAACAAAAGAGTGCAGGGAACTTACAGAACATGCGTCCTGATGTTAGCTAGACTTGTTGCTGCTCTAAATGGTTTGGCTATATGTCCATGTGCAAGATGGGCTTTGACAGCACTTATTTATGTGTTATTTTTCATCATGAAGCAGCAATATATTCAGAAATGACAACATATGATCTACCTTTATAAATAAAAGGGTGAAAACAGTATCCCTGTATGACTAGAGAAACAAATGGAGGTACCCAGAGCTCTCTGCTCTTCCCATTGTCATTGGCAGGAACTGGTGGTGTTCTGGATATTTGTTCTTAACCACAAAATCACAAGGAGTCTTGTCATGTAATTATACTGAATGAGGACATACAGCAAAATTCAATAAAGAATAGTCATCTTAATTTTTTTCTAGTTTCAACTAATTCCTGTGAAAAAATAGGTACTTAAATAACATAGGCTGTAAAAGCAGCAGCAACCAGCCATAGTGCATGTGTATAGAAACCATCTAATATAAATTAGTGCCTTTTAAAAATCATGGCAAACTCTGTTTTCTGTAATTATAACAAACCCTAGAGTTTTACCCATGTAATAGTAATTTTTAGTGTCTTCACCATTATTTTCCTTTTTATTTATTTAACTGCAACTAACTTGAGCAGACAATGTTAAGTGGGGAAACAGATGTAGTTAAATAGCCTGTAATTATGCCTTTAGTCATCTCTTACCATCACAAGGCTCCTCCTGCTACTATGACCAGAAAAAGTGACCTAACTGATTTCACCAGCAGCCTTGCCAGTGTCTGATGCAGAATAGATGGCCTTATTAAGCAATCAGAAAAAAAATAAATAAAAATCAACCATTATAGTGGAATAGTAATCAGCAGTGTTTATACTAGTCCCACAATGCACAATCAGAACCATGAATTCTGCTAATTGGGTACCTTTTGCATCCAGAGGTGCCTGCAATAGGAAACAAAAGGGACTTGAAAATTAGTGTTTGTAGCAATTAGTTTCTGTCTAAAGGCTTAGCCCAGTTCATGGAAGCCATGATTCAAACAGAGATTATTATAGTAACTATGGTATTTAAATATCCTCTGTCATTATTTAGCATCAAATTTAGCATTGCAAGACTAATTTGGATTTACTCTTTAAAATATGTTTGTAGGGAATTTTTAAAGTCCCCAACTGCAAACCATTTATTTTATGCTTTATTATGTTGTTAACTTTTCAAGATTAAGAGTCCATTTCAGATTCACTGTAGAGCTGATTAAATGTGTTTGATATTGAATAGATGAGATTTACAAATTAGATATTGAAGAATGTTGGACTACTATTTTTCACAGAATGATCTATGCTTTATAGCATATTGAGGAATTTTAAACTTCATAGAAATGTAAGGACTGGAAGTTTATTATTTATAAACACAGCTACAAATTCACACCAGGGAGTAGTGGTATACAAATGCTTAAGAAGAGAAAATTAGGTATGCAATTTTTTGAGTAAATTATTAGTGCATTTTCAGATGGACTTCACTGAAAGCTCAGTGGATTATATTAAGTTGGTTTTACCTTTTGCCCTTTTCTTTCCTTTGAATCTTTAGCATTTCTGATGTAATAATCTGATAGACCTCTGTTCTTCAGTCCTTACCATTATAGACTCCCTGCTGTAGGTGCTTGAAGGACAAATTACCAGTAGTACAATTCGAGTAACCTCTTCACCATTGTATCAAAGAATCAGCTGCATGTCCTTGCTTTGCTAAAGGTGTCCATATGGTTACAGCAGGACTGTGACAATAGCATACAAAAATGCCTAGAATTCAGGAAAAGAAACCTCAGGAAGATACAAGAAAAGAGAGGCAAAACATCTTTAAGTCAACCCTCAGTCTAAGCTCTGCTCTTTAAAGGTTACACTGAATAACGGAAATATATCATCTGCAATTTATTAATAAGTTGTCACCCTCATTAGTTAACTACTGTTTAATCAGTATGTGATTAACTGTGTGACCTTAAAAAGATTGTTATTAATACAAAACATTGCATTATGAAACCATTAAGTTATAGGAAAATATTGGTACTTTGAAGACAATCAGAATGATAAGTGTGATAGTTTTTAGAAATACTATACCAACATTTCCTCTGACTGATTGCATTACATATTGATAGCAAGTATCAGTATGTAGTGCAATCAGTCAGTGGAAAATGAGTGAAATGTGAACTAATGAGAGTTAATTGTCTCATATAATAGCAAGGACACAGAATTCTATCAATTAAATTAGTCTGAGTTGAAACAACTATCAGTGTAATAATGTTGATAATATCAACCAAATTAGATGTAATGAAATAAATGGTATGCTAAAGATCAAGGATACCCATTGGCTTCAACCCCCACCTCCTGCTAACTAGGGAGAGAGCCTCATGACTTTGGGCTCAGTTTGCTTCAAGTTCTGCCTAATGCACAGCCTGAAACACGTGGTTCTGTACTCAGGGCACTGGTATTGGGGGCTTTGTTTTAATTATCAAAATTTGCATCTGGCAAAGGGGGTAGCCCTCTGGGAGGTGGAGACAGTGAACAAATAGTAGTGATAAGCCATTAAAGACTATTGCTAACTTTGGCATAGCTGTTGGTTAGAGCAGATGTGGTGAGTGAGACGTGCTGGCTTGAGCACTCCAGGTGTTGAGCCTTTTGTTTTATCCTTTGGAAACTACTACAACTGAACATCTGTATTGTGTAATCAGTAACAATGTCATAGTGCCCAACACTGCTTTCTCTCTCCTTGCTTAGTCCTGTTCCTTCCACTCGCTCTGAGGCAAGGCTTCCAAATGTGTTCCAAAGTTGTTTGCAAACAACTAAATGACATGGGGACTGAATGATGAGGGTTAGGTTTTCAGAGAGATGCTGAGAATACAGTAGCTCCCATTGAGGCTGAGGGAAACACTGGGATCATCAGTCCTTCAGCCCTGGTATTCAGGAGTTCAACTGGAACTAGAGCCTAACATCACCCACTTCTGAGCTTCCAGCCTCTGAAATTTCTGCTTTGCTCTGTATCGCTGTTTCACCTCCTCACACTCAGTCTTTGTGATTCTGTGATCTAATTCTCGGGACCAAGAGAAGCCCATTAAAAGACAAGTAAATCCACCAGTCACTCCTGTAACAGGACTTGGGATTATTAACAATATGAATTCTCAAAATTAGTAGAGAACTTTGATCTGGGTTCATGCAGTAAGGCAGAAAGGCATTTAGTTGATTATAATGGTTCTGATAAACTGATCGCTGACAATCCCTCCTCAGTTAACACCCTAGAAGCATAATCTGATAAAATAAAAAAACCCAACCAGGGCCAGAAATTGAATGTTAAACAGACAGTGACTTTTATAAGTTTAAAAAGTGAAAGAACTTGATGTCCAGACTGAGTGTGAGCATTGTGAAAGATTCAAAGGTGAAAACTTTGTGATACAGTGAAATGTTGTCTGTAATGCCCACTTTCTGCTCTAAGGCCTTTGGACCGTGCTATCATGCAGTGTTTGAGCTGGTGAGACATGGTAAAATAAGCTCACACAAAGAGAGCAGTTAAAGGACTCGAACCATAGAAGGAAGTGAGCAGATAAACTCCAAGGCTGGCAAAACAGGAGAGACCAAATGTGTGCAACTTCAGAAGCAAAGAGAGGAAATAATGTTAAAAAGGTCTGTGTGGCCTGACTTACCACAGGTAATAGTTAGCCCTTATGCAGTGTTCACTTTGCCAACCTGTAGAGCTACTCACAGTCTAAGACAAAAGAAACACAGAAAAAAGTCAGGGCCGCACAGCTCATAGGTACTACCAAGGTGCTACTACTACTTGTGATATGTGCTTATCTGAAACTGCAGCTCAGGAAAGCATTATAGAGGGAGAATGCCCCAGCCAAACTGCAAAATTTGGCTGATGGCTTTCATGCTGATCCTGTGAAAATCTGTGACTGTGTATGAATGTTTGAATTGGCCATTTGTGACTGGATGAAGGGAATTTTTTTTTATCCATGACAACGAATTTGATGTGAGAATGTTATAGCTGAGCCATCTTACTGATATCCCTTTCAAGAAAAATTCATCTCCTTGTGATTATACAATCACAGGAAGCAAATGCTGGGAATATCACCATGCTACAGAAAGCTTCTGTCAGAGGAGGGGAAGGCACCTAAATCATACACAGTGCTGAAACCACATCACTGAAAAAACATAATCACCCACTAACTACATATTTTATTTATTGTTTACAAGGCGCTTGACACCTCTTATCTCAAAAGTTTAGGGGGATGCTGGCAGATTCAACAGCATGCCACTGAGCTCTCACCACAGGCCTCTATCATCAGTATCCAACCACGGTGTGAAGAACAAATGAGAAGGAATGATTCCATTGGACTGGGCATCAAAAAATGCCATTTCAACAGGAATATGAAGTTTATTTTGAACCTCCTGAGAAAGGATATTTAAAGATGGAAGGACCAGGAGTTTCCAGTGGTGTGGCTGTCTTAACTGATCTGTGATACATTAACAGCATGATCTGTCTGCAGTGACAGATGCAATACAGTTCTGGAAGTGAGACTGGGCAACTAACCAGGGACATGAATGGTCCTAGATATGTTGAAAAAAACAAGCACATACACTGACATAAGACCTAAAGATAAATGGTCTTCAGTAGTAGAAATACAGTCAAAGAAAAAGGGACTCTCAAAAACTAGCTGACAATCTTATTTAAACCTTGTATGAATGGAAAAACATTCAGGAAAGAAATTAGGGCAGCACTAAGGGGGTAATAACATAGGGAAGGCTAGTCAACATGAAGATCAGATAGATGATGGATGGATTGATGAGATCACAAAGATATGAGTCAAACTAGAGAAGCATCTGGAAACTGCTACAACATCATCACAGGTCATGCTTGAATATGCAGATGTATTTCTGAAGTTATAATAATCAGTGAGTGAATAAATTTGTTAGCTAATTCTCATAATACATAAAGATAAATGAAATATTTAAATTGTATCAATAATTAAATTGTAAATTTAAATTGTAAATTTAAATTGCAAATTTAAAATGTATAAGAAAATATTTAAATTGTAGAGTCTTACATGGGATTACCAATGGTTGTTTTTGGTGGACCTTTCAGTTCATTTTTTTCATTCTATTTTCCACTTAGCAAGACTATTATCTTACCTATTTTTGAGTTGCAATTAATTTCATCCCCCTCATCTGTTAATAGGCTTTCTTTCATGTGTACTTCCCTAGCCATAAAAGCCTTTTTAATCTTCCCAAGCCTCTTTTTACTTATTCTGGATTTGATGGTAATGCTACACTATGTCCTTGATAATTAGTTATGTTGCCCCAGGAGCAGGCCAGGTAATTAAGCAGGACTTGGAACTCTGGTCTCTCTCTGTGCTCTGCTCCTGAAAAGAGGGCTGGACTGTGGCTGTGTGCCCCCAGTCTAACCAGTAATTTTGTCTGACAAACCAGAGGGAAAAGCATTTGGCAGATACAGTGACTGATTTCCCTGCTGATTTGCATGCAGGTGATGGGTCCTGCTCTCCATGCCAAATTTTTTGCTGCACAGGAGAGCAACATGCAGCAGGTAATGAATTACTTTGCTGTTTCTGTGAGCCTCACATTCAACGTTTTTAGTGTTCTTAGTCTTGAGCTAAACGAGGAAGTCTCAATGCTGTGGTGGCCAGCAGGCACATAGGTACTGTCAAAATGTTGTGGTCAGGCAACCTGGGCAGGGAAACAGCATCAGGTCCTGGTGCATCATCAGTGCAGTAGCATCCTTCTATTTTTTGTCTATGTGTTCCGGTTTGGCCAAATTTAGAAATATATATCCTCTGAGAGAAGGTACAACCACCCCTCCCCCCACCAGGTTTGGGAAAAAAAAAAAATTTTCCTCGAAGGAAAGTGAAGAAGATAAAACTATTTATTTAACAAACACACGGGAAAGGAAAATAATGTTAAATGGTAAAATCTTTCGCTGTAGAGGAAAAACCTGGGAAAGTGTTCGAGTCCTCCCTTTGGTCTCAGAGCTGGGGCTTGGCCCAGGGCCAGGCCCTCTGTGCCCGGTGGAAAATCCTCCCAATGTGCTCTGATGTTACAGCAATCAGGCAGTCCAGTAGAAAAGGGAGAAAATCCGAAATTCCAGAGAAGGAAAAGTTCAACTCTCAGCCTCTCTCCGGAGAACAAGAAACTGGAAAAAACTGGCCAAAAGCTGACTGGAAAAGCTGCAAGCCGGGTGCTTCCTCGCTCCCCTGCCCCAGCTGGAAAAAAAAACCTGCTATCTTAATGTGACCTTGAACAAGTTGCAAACTGCTTTGAGAAAGTTTTGCTCAGTTTTTTCTTCCCCCTCTCAGGCTCAGTTCAGAGGCATAGAAAGGCCAATAATTAATTTCTGGGCATAGGCAGCGATATGGGATACACATCATAAAGTCACCCCAAGACACTATGTCATGTCAGCTTTCTCTGTGTCTGAATGTTTTAGACTGGTTTGCTAAGGAAATGGCCCTTGTAGGATTTTACTTCATCTGTACACATCTCTCTGCCTACATTTTAGTTATTTCTTTTCTCCCTTTCTTGTCTTCCCTCTCCTCTATAATTTTTCAGCCTATTCTCCAAATCCAATCACACAGGAATAGAGAATCCAAAGATGTTTTGAATACAGGTGGTCAGGTAAGGAAAAGAAATCCTGTGAAATCTCCCTTATTTCACATCTCTTTATAATCTCAGATATATCAGCAATACTGCACAAAGCCCATGTTTAGGTTTCTTTTTTCCACAGGAACTATCTGTGGTTCATACACTAGTTCAAATTTAATAAAACTTTTTCTGAGAGCTGCATTTTCTTCTTAGGTTGTTTTGTTTTTTAAATCAGATACCTTTTTATTTATGTCTTACTATTCTGTTTTCAGATAGCTTCTGACTGCTGTTTCTTTATTTTTCTCTATGAATTAACATGGTTTCTTGTTCTGGGTCATAAAAGTTTGTAACTTGAGAACCTCCTTAATACACGTGTGACTGTATTCGTTATCCAACAGAGGCACAGGAGGTCAGGTTTTCTCCATGATGGCTTTTACAAGCTGGAGAAATAATTAGCCTTCCTTGACCCTGTGTGCTTTGTAGTCAGAGCTGTTCTTCTCTCCAGGTTTGATCAGTGTGTGCCATTCCACATGCTCGGTGGGACAGGAAGATTGCCATATGTGGCCAGCAGTCTGCCCTTGTACAAAATTCAGCCTGTTGCACTGTATTGCCATAAACCCCTGAAGCATTGTCCACTCAACTGGTGAAACTTGCAGGGCAAACCAGTGGGATGAGTTAATCTGTAGAAGGAAAGAGCAGAAACTAGATGGATATTTTCTCCATAGTTAATACTAATCAAAAATGATGGTATGGCAATGTGTCAGGATATTTATCAAAATGTAGGATAAAATTCTAGATAGTCTTTACTTGGCTCTTCCTATGTTTTTGCCTCTATTCTTCTGTCTTGAATACTCTTGTGAAAAAAACAGCGGTTATGACATCTGAACATGATGAATTTAATGACCTAAAAATATGCTATTGTCCACAACTGTAACTGCTTTCAAGTAACCTTCACATTTGGCGGCTGCTATGTTTTATCATGTATGCTGTGGCTCTTTTTTTCCCTCCCTTTGCTTTTGTATTGCTTTAAAAAGACAACAGAACATGCTGTGAGTTAATGTTTCACTTGTAAAAGGTTATGGATTAAGCTCAGCTGGTTTCTCAGGCTGACACAGGGTTCATGATTAGAAGAATGAAAACAAACATGAATTGAAAATGTCACTAACCTTTATTGGGCCCTGAAAATCCCTAAGCCTGCATGACAGGAGGCTTTCCTGTTTTCAACAGGATAAAAAAGATTGAAACAAAACAGCACGGATCTTGGCTATTTACATCTTTTAATGAATGCTCTTCACGTTTGGGTCCCTTTGTCAATCTCCCAGTTTTCAAGGGTTTAGCTGTGAAAAGTGCGGATGGTATCACATACTCTTATAAACCATGGAGTAGACATCTGTCTAGGATGCTTTTCCCTCCAAATTATGCTGAGTGTAAAGGACCACATTTTAAGCTTCATTTGCGACTATGCATGTATTAAGGTATCCAGTCTGAGTGTTCAGCAGCAGGAAAGCTGAATAAAACTGTCTCTACATAATGCAACCAATTTTATTTTAATAAAGTAGATCAGAGAAAAAATTTACAAACTCTAGATGATAGTGTAGTTTGAACTTTCAAACTGTTTACTGAAAAAACCCAACCAGCCTATTCACTTAAAAAATAATCAGTTCTTGCTCTCGTTGCTGTGGTAGAACATGCCCTGTATTAGCAAGGGCAGCAGGAACACAAAGCCAACACAAACTGGCCGGAGTGGAAACCAAAAGTGTCATTGATCTGGGAGCCTTTGTTCTGTCAAGAGCACAGATCCAGGTCGAATATCTTAGATCTACAAACTGAAATGGCATGGTATGACTACCCTTCTTTGGCACTGACTCTTCCATGCATTAGGGAAGAGTCAAGCATCATGTTTGCCCTTATGGACCCAGATATTCCCTGCTTCCTTGTCGCCTTACACTGCTCAATTGACTTTTTTCAGTCAAATCACTGAAAATACAGAAGAATTATCAAATGTTTTTTCATTTAAGAAGAAAGAAATGTGTATGTTTCCCTTCATTTTAATTTTTTCTAACTGCATGTTTTAGCAACAGCTGCACCATTGCTTCACTGATTTCATAGGTAACCTGAGAAAATACTTTATGGAGGAAGAACACCAGGGGATCCTGCAGCCAAATCTATTTCCTTCTCCTGATCTATAAATGTCTGGTGGATATGGAATTTTTGCCTCACAAAATCACATTTACCTTTTTCACAAAGTGAAGTGAGGCAACATAGACCCATGCTTAGTACATAATTATTTAACATATCCTACTATTTCATGGTGCTACTCTGACCTGTAACTGAGATTTAATGAAGTGCTTTGGCAGAGAATTAATATTAGGGGGAACATAAACCTGCAATTTTTTAGTCTCACTTCATCCAATTATAGTTTGTTCTTACATTACATAATCTATTTTACAGTTTTCAGTGGAGAGGCAAGAGTGAGATCTTACAATATTTAATGATGTCTAAGGTTTTTTATCTCTAGCTATTTTAGCCTTTTGCAAATATTGAGGGAAGTCATATTTGATAAAATTTCCTAAGGATTCTTAATAATTTAGAACCCTAATCCACAGCTTCAAAATCAGCTGAGGCCTCAGTTTCTAAAGGTACGTGGACATGTGAATTCTATTTATTGAAAGTGATAAACCAGATTAACTGAGTTAAAGGCAAATGTAATAAATGGCTCAAAAACTAGAGTTTTGGTTCCTTAAACAGTTGAACTGAGGTTGACCAAGAAGGATTTGCAAGGCAGGATCCAACATCCAAGTGTCTTGCCACACATTGAATACACATTAACAACCCCACATTCTCTAAGTGAAGGGAAAAATTACGGAGCACAGTGAAGAGCTACTCTAATTATCCATGGGAAGAAATACCAAGGAGCATTAGGAACATGACAGTCAAATGAGTATCATGCCTTGCCAGTTACTGAATTGCCTCTGTCCCCTGTCCAAAGTCATCTTGGAGAAGAGGAACACGTGTTTCTGTAACCTTGTAAATCCATAATTATGTGTGAAGGGTGAGGTGAGTCTCTGATGGGCTTCTACAGAACAGGGCAGCTTGATGCAGTTTGATGGCTAAGATGCTCACATGGAAAACAGAAATACAGAAGTCTAAAGGTGACTTGATCCTGATCCCAAGGAAACACTTGTGATATTGCTACTACCACTACTACTACTGACTGGGGTAAGAAGGGTTGGAATGAGGGAATGGCCATGCTTTGTCTGAGATTAGACGTCCTTGGGGTGTATTTGACATGCCAGCTCTTGAAGGGAAGGTAGGTGGTAGAAAACCTTGTCTGGGAATGTCAGTGCCTTTAGATGTGAGATAGACATCAAACTGTGAGTACTTTCTTTGTGTTGAAACTCACTTTCCTAGGAGGTTTCTCTTGTGGAAACTTGCAGAAGTTTTGAGGATTTGAATTTTGTATTTTTGGCTTGGGTTCTTAAAGTTGTATCAAGATCCTGCATACTCCTCTTGAATCTAATTCATGGAGGCAACTTTTTAAAGATACGTAGTGTAAAAGTACATGGAAGCACTTTACTTTTATAAAAAAGGTGCATGGGCAATTCACTTTGTTTTGGTACTATTTGTACAGGACACGTACAGATTTTCAGCATAAATAAGTATGAATTAGACCCTTGGTCTCTTCAGTACCCTTATCTATCTATTTGCCTTAATATATTTTTAGACACTGAATACATGTGAAATTAGGCATAAAAGCCCAATGGGCCAAAGTTCCAAAGGCACTTATGCATCTTCGTAAATTTTTTTTATGGCATTTTACTGCCGCATCACCTGCCACATGGTAATAGAAATGTGGAAAATAAAAGAGAAAGTGATGATGTTTTCATTTTGTTTTCAGCGATAATAGTTAAAATCACATACTATTTCTCTGGAAAAAAAAAGAACCACACTGAGCAATGTAACACCGTTTAGTTTAATTTGATAAGCTCTTGAGAGCAGTTTCACTTAATACATGGTTCTATATAATGTCTTGGCTTAGTCTCGGCTGTGTGAGGGTGAAACATGAACTCAGGCATAACTCACTGACCATTGTTTTCAGTCTAAAAAATACATGGGCACACCTGATTTATAACCAAAGTAAGGAGCTAGTGACACTTGGCATGTGGAAATTACTGTTTAGCTTGGTGCCAGTTTCTGCTAAACTTTACCAACGTACTTTTGTCTTGGTCCGAGCACTTTTGACTGTTCAAGGAGAAAGGTTTCCTTCAGCAGAGAAGTGAGCCAACTGTTTAAAGGGTGTTTTTTTCCCTAATAAAATTTTACAGCACTTTTATGTGAATTTAGTGTTGGTGAAAGGCCCTGCACGACAGCCCAGGGAACAGAGGCCCTAAGTTCGTTCACAGACCATGCGCAGTGCAGACAGGGGTAGTAGCAGCACTCCCGCCCTTCCGTACTCACACGTGTTCTTCACAGCCCAAACATGATTTCCTGTGGTGGATAAAAGATTGATGTGGTCTCTGATGCTCTTCTGTCATTTGATTTTCATCTGAGACTGCCACAGGGCTACAGCCAGATTCCAGGTGTGGACAGGTTTTGTGGTGTGGACGCCTGCACATAACCTTCCTCTTCACCAGGTATACAATAACTTCTACCAGGTAGTCTTTTATTTTAAACCAGTTGGATTTGCACCAGTAATCTCCAGTGAGTGAAACATCTTTCTTTTAGTCCAGCTCTTTAGCTCAGATGAAACGTGATGATTAAAACAGTGGAGAAAATGTTCTTACATAATAGAACTAGAATAGAAATGCTTATGTTGGCATCACCAAGAGTAGTTCTAACACAAAGTGTAGGGGTAAATTTGTATTATAATTGGTGTGCACCTCAGAGGCTGCATGCAGTATATTCAAAGGCTGTAACTCCAGACAGCAAAGATGTTAGAGACAAAGAGCCCTGTCAGAATTACTTGGACTGCACATAGGCTGAGGCTTTGCATTTGACATACATACCCTCTTGCATTAGCTGGACAGGCTGTCCCACTGGAGCCCCAGCTGGATCTGAGGAGGTCACATCACCCTTTTCCTCTAAAATGAGAGGAGGTTGGCTGCTGTACATTAAGAAGCCCAATGCTGGGAGTGATGTCAAGGGACAGGGGAAAAAGATATCACCACTATAAGGTGAGGGAGGGTGTGGGAGACCAAGCACACTCAACACC
>NW_008239553.1:21434985-21439162 GCF_000691975.1 Corvus brachyrhynchos
AAAGAGGCTCAAGCATTTTTGGGCAGTCTTAGGCAAGAAAACCAGTATGAAGGTGGTTCAGCAAAGACATGGTACCTCTAGGTATAAAAATTAGCACAGCTCTGAGTATCTACATTTTTTTTTACAGATATCTTGAAGGTTTAAGCATTGAAAACTGATGCAAATTATGGCTGAGTTTTGTGGACTGCTTTTAGCAAGTTAAGAGAAGAAATTGTGACATTTTGACTTTATTTTGTCTTCTTATTGAGAATTTTTGAAGTTACATGAATTATGGTCTGTGAAACAGTCATGGTGAGGTAATTAACATTTTCACTGAGGCTTTAAAATACAGGAGGAACGAAACACTTAGGAATGGAAAATGCACTTCTCTTGGCCTGGCATTGGCATTTACTGGAGCTCAGAGGAATACTTTCTAAGGAAAAACTTAGAAAACTCTTGTTATTTGTGTGAGTAATATAAAGATTACTGGTTCTCTTGAGGACCTGTCCCATTGTGAACTGAGATTATATGCCTCACTTCATATTTTCCTGGTGATTCAACTGTGAGGGACTTGACTCTTCATTACTAATTTTCCTTAAAGAGTCATTTAAAACTATTAAACCTCAATTAATTTGAGTTTGGATTCAGTACAACTGATTATGTTTAGAATTAAATGCAAAAATTCAATGATAAAGAATTTATTTTACAACAGTGTTGTATTTTGTGATGATGCTATTTCAATGTATACACAAAAATATGGCTGAATATTTTCTTATTTTCTTCAATGCTCTGCTTGGACTTCTGAAAGACCTACTGGAATCTTGTAATATTTTTTATGCTTAGTGTTGCATACATTGAGAATTGGGAGAAGAAGGGTTTGAGAGGAATTGTGTCATTCACCTGTCCACCAAAATCCCACCTATAAAGCATTCTTCCCAGATGGCACTGAAATTTCTGTGTGTTTCCAAGCTCAATTTGTCTTAGACAAGCTTATTTCATTGCATTTCCTGTCATGGCTCCCTCCAAGTGCTTTGCACACAGTACTTACGTATGTTTTCTCATTTAGCAAGTCTTGTTGGCATGTTATTTCAAGTAATTCTGTTCATGATCCACAGCAGGATTATTATAGATTGATGCGTGACGGTGTCTTGGATTCCAGGTGGAACAACGTCATTAGGATATGAACCTGCATACACACACACTGCTGGGAGGATAATTGTATTTGGTTTAACAACATTAATTTATTGAAATAGGCTCATTATCTGGCCCATAATTTGCAACCCGAGTTTAATGTGTCTCCTTTTCTGTCTCTCCTTTCTCTTCCTCTCCCTTGTACCCTCTTTTTCTCCTTCTCATCCCCTCATCCCTGCCCTCTTTCTGTCTCCCCCTGAAATCATGGGCAAGTAGCAGAAGCCTGAGCTACCATCTTTGCTACAGTTTGAAGGATGAGTACATGCAAATAACACTCCCTTGGATTTGTGTAGCATCACCGGTGACTTTTGAGGCCTCTGTGGCTGGCATGTATTGTCCTTGGGACAGTGTCACTGAGATGATGGAGAACTCTTATAAATGTGGGCCACCTAAAAATAGGGCAGCTACTCAGTAACTAAGCTCTCACCGTGCTTTGCTCCCCATAAGGGATGCTTAGATGTATTGGGGCCAGCAAAAACTCCCTGTGCACTACTTACAACCTCAAAATAGAGCTTATGCTCCATATAAGTGGCTCCAAAGACTTATTCTGGCCCTCTGTGCTGGAAGGACTGTTGTGCAGCATGCGTGCAATGACTGCATCCTGATGAGGAGTGGTGTCATCTGATGCTAAATGACAAGGGAGCAAACCAAACACAGGAAGGTCTTTGCTTGCTGCAACAGCTGCTCCCGCTGCTAATTGATGCTGTGTATCTGTGGCATCATCCCAGTGCTTATTTTAGGCTGTTTCCAGCTGTGAAGGTTTTTGTCTCACAGCTAGTGGTATCTGTGCAGCTGGCAGAGTGAGGTAAAAATAAACACAACTAATTCAGCAAAGCAATGAGAAAAATATACAAAGCAATGTAAAAATAATGTAAGTCAAGGTTATTTGGGAGAGACATCTGAGTTTGAGCAGAGAGTGACTGATCAGGCACAGAAAAATGTTGATCACCTGCCTGTGACTATCAAGTGAAGTGGAAGATCTTAATGTGAGTTTAGGACTTACTAAATTTGTTGGGTGACGAAATTTTCCAAAGACCAAGCTCTGATGGCACTATTGACAGTTCCTCTACAATGCCCTACACATATGCTTAAATATTTACTGTGAGGGTGGCATTTTGAAGAATGAGAATATATTTATTAATATATTATTTTCATGAACTCCCTGCCTCTTTCCCGAGTAGCAGTTAAGCAACTACTGCTAATAAGAGCCCTTTTTTGTCCCTCTTTTAGTTTGGATAGTTCCCCTTAAGAAATAAAATTTGTACCATCAAACTTACTCCTCCCCTCTCCCCACCTCTTCGTAATACCCAAGTTAAAAGAGCATTCAGGATGGCTGCAAAGACACTATGCAGATATATGAGACCCTAACCACCCGCTTCCCTTATTTGCAAGACAAACCCAACTGGTCTGCAGGTCTTCTCCTGCAGTTTAATATCTCACCTGTTTGAATTCAGCCTGTATATAGGCAATTTTAGAGGAAAAATATCAAAGTGGATTTCCTACTAATTCTTAATAATATTTAGACATTCTGACTATTGTAGGAACCTTGGCATTGGAAAATTGTCATGAAAAGAGAAGACCTGATGCACAAAAAACCTACTCCCTGGGTATTCTGTTTATGTGCTTTTAATTACCTTACCTGCTGGTCAAAACAGCTATAAATACATGTAACCACAATTATTTTAGACCTCATTAAACAGCTGAATGTATGAAGTTCTGGCAATTTGTCTTGAACTTTAGTGACTAGAAACATAAATACTTATACAGTTATTCCAAATATATGTTTCCTGGTTCAAACTTCAGTTAAATCTAGTGAGTTTTCCTCCTTAAAATAGAATTTGATTGATTTCAGTAAGTTTTTCCAGAGATATCTGTATTTTTTATTCTTGTAGTTGGCTACTGTGTGGAAAATGTAGGTCATATGTTTGTTAATGCCAAAACCACCATATAGTTTCATTAACTTAGGAAATGAATTCTACTTTTCCAGAGGGAAATATATCAACTACTGTTTTGCCTCAGAGTTTTGGATATACCACCACAAGCTGTACCCCAGTTCTGTGGGTGGGAATCTGCAGTGCCAGATTATAGCCTGAAAATGCCAACCTCTGCTTGTTTTAAATATGTAACAAATTTCTTCTTGCCAGAACTTAGGGAACTGGCATTCCCAGGTCAGTCACATTACCTAGAATGCAAATATGTTCTACTTACAGTAGCGAGACATGAACTAACAGAAAGGTAAAATAAACGAACTTTACTTGATTTTATCAAGTTGCTTTACTTGATAACCTTGCTCAGCTATTTTATTTACAATATCATTAAGTGCTTTCTTATTGCATTCTGATCCATTTCATAAGGGAAACGCTACCTAGAAACACAGAAACAAACATTGCAACAGAAAAGAAGCAAGTTCATAAAATAATATTTAGTTAATCTGCAACGACAGAGAAGTCCCTACTTGATCTCTTTGTTTCAGGATATCCATTTCCTACAGTTTCCAGTAAGTTTGGATCCTACACTGGTGTAGAGATATACTAATATTGTTATATGGCAGTGGAATATGATATGAAGTCATATCTCTTTATAAAAGCTTTAAATCTAAGTAGTTTGTCCAACATCACCACATATAAATTGATGAATTTAATATAAACATTGATAATTGATATGGATTCATACATTGATGGATTTAATTTTAAAAAAAATCTTTCAAAGTAGCTACAATTAATTTGTGTTTAATATTCCACCACAGTGTTCTCTCTGAAATAGAAAGAAATTTGTCACACTTTACTCAAAGGAATACTTTTGTGTTCATATTTAGGACAGCTCAGTTATAGATATGTGAGTAAATAAGTAGAAGTTTTATATCCGCTCATCTCATGTTCAAACATCTTCAGTATTGAAAAAAAAAATCTGAGTTTTACAGAAAAGTATATGAGTGAAGCTCATTAAAAATGGATTTACACTCAATAAGTCCTGGCTGGTAATGGGACTTTTTCTCTTGGGGAAAGAG
>NW_008239553.1:21439207-21452036 GCF_000691975.1 Corvus brachyrhynchos
GTTTTCATCTGGATTCATGATTTTGTACAGTGCATTTTTTTGAAATGTGTGCGTTTCAAAAAAACCTAGACAATGTTCAACCTGTGAATGAAGCTTTCCAGGATACGTGTTTGCACAACCAGAGGATAGATGACATCTATCTAGTGCTAGAGAAGGTTTTGTCATTAACTCCTCTGAGACCAGGATTTTATTCAGTGAGTTTGCATTTTGCTTTAGGGTGGGGCGGTAGAGTTGAGAGCTCACATAAAGATGCAGCTCCTGTAAAAGCCACTCTTTGAAGCCTGTGAGAAACACCAGTGCCAGTACAAGCAGAAAAGCATCAAAGCGTAATTTACACAATTCCTTAAACTCTAACATCTCTTCACAGTGTTGTTCCAAATCCTGTATCTGATGAGGCTACATCTCAGCAGCTTATGCCAGATAGCCAAAATCCAAGAGAGATACCCCCAAATTTTGCCCACAAGCCTGTAATTGCTGCAGTGGAATGAGTGCTGCTGAACAAGAGGTCTCCCCATTGCTAAAACACTATCCTTAATACATCCCCTCTCAAATAAAATCACTCAGAATGATTTCCATGGATGTCCTACCTAAAGGGGACAGTGACCCAAGGAGAAAAAAGCCTGAGAGGAGAAGAAAAACTTCCTTGGATAAATAAGAATCAATGGCTTAAAAAATTTTTTTTTCTTTTTCTTTTTTCTCAGAGCATCCCATTCCTTTTATCAAGCCACCTAGGTAGATTCTTGAATCCACCTCCTGGAAAGGACGCATAAACCTGCTGCCTGAGCTGTCTTAAGAGCTTGATCAAGCAGTGAGGTAAGTGCCTTTTACTACATGGAAACTACAAGGTCAGAAGGGGAAAAAGTACTGACAAGATGGTGATTATGAGCATTAATCATAATAATATCAAGGTTTTATTTAGCACTTTTCATCAGAAGATTTTAAAGCACTGTAAAAAAGAGATGAGTCTCATTATCTCCATATTTTAGATCTAAAATGTGACTTCCAGTATGTTAAGACTTGTTCTCTGAAGGGGTAAAAAAAAGACTTCTAGAATCAACAGTACTTATTCTTTGTTAAATTTCTAACCAACACAGTGAATGTTTTTAAATCTACTATTCTGTGGGTTGTGTAAGGAATTTTAATTGCTTTACTAGTAACTTGATATAGAGCTAATGAATAAATATAATTTTTATCAGGATGCTGCCATCAGCTGATAGAACCAGTACACTGACATTTGCAGGACAAATTCAGAAAATTCTGTTAGCATGTTCAGTTCTGTTGCTGGTTACTGCTTCATTTAGTGGGGATTGGTAACTGGATATCTGCAATTTGCAATGCACAGTAAAAGGATCAGCTTAAATCACCTCCATAAAGGGTTTAAGCCAATCCTTTTCCTTTGCCTTTGCATAAACCTTTCAGAATATCCTAGCTAAGATCTTGCACACTAACTAGCAACCGGGAGGTGCTTTTTTTCTATTAAAAGAAGATGATGCTACCAGAAATAAATAACTGTGCCCTGAATGCCCCACAATGGAGTTATGCTGTAAAACCAGGAATATTACTGTAAGCTGTTACTGAAGGGCAAATTTTTACCTTCTGCTGTCAGGAAAATATTTATGTTTTATTGTGTTAGAAGATAGACCTTGACACCTATCAGAAGAATTTTATCCTAGGAGAAAAGACTTATGGCTGCAGACCTGCAGAGAACAAAACTCAGTGTTCGCCTCTCCGCAATGCCTCTGGTGTAGGGAGGCATAAGAATTTGCTTGGGGTTTTGTTTCTGCCTGGGGCCAAGGCTGATCTGTGCAAGTGAGTCTTAATGAGAAGAGAGATTTTTCAAAGTTGTGAGGAGTTTTAAATATCCAGGAGGAAAGTCAGAAATACAAATAAAAATATAAATTTGTCTGTGTTCAGAAAAAATGGCGTTACTGAGGCAGTATTTGAGAAGGTTTAAAGTCACCCTATAGAAAATGCAGGTTTGAGACCTGAATCTCAGGAAAATTTTGTGAAATTATGTTGCTATTTAGAAGGAGGTCAGTTTGGAACAATATTGTGAACACTGACAGTTACAGCTTCTGCTTCTAGTGTAGGGCTTGACCCGTTTTCGTTTATGCAAATAAGATTTGAGATGTGGAGTACATATGGGAAAAAAAAGCAAAACTGCTACACTTCAGGAGACCATGTGTCTTCCTCCAAAGAGTGAGATCTTTTTGTGTAGGAACTGAAAATATTTTTGTCTTATAGCAAACCATCATGTGTTCTCCTTTTGACTAAAAATAACTAATGCCAGACACAATGTCTCAAGTATGATCTGCTCTGTTTTATTTCTCTTTCATTTGTTTTTTTTTGTTGTTGTTGTTGCTTGCAGTCATGATAAGGAATAAATAAGACTGATCATTTTAAGCTCGCTTAAAGCATCAGATTTTTCAGCTCCATTTGATATAGACCAAATAGATCCTGCACCAGCTGGGCTTAATTCTGTTCATGAACTTTATGTTCCCTGGCTCTGATGAAATTGTTCTTCTAAGAACTTTAGCTCAAAAAGGTCTTATCTATGTGAAAGATCAAAGATACTCAAAACCCCATACCAAACTGCCCCCAAACCTACACCAATATTGGTTCCAATTCCATAAATTTAATGGTTTTAACAAGAAAATACGAGCTAGTATTTCAAATATGTGTCATGCCAAACCAAATCTGAATTTGCTACAGAAACCAATACAAGTTATTTAATATATTGTTTTCCCTGTATTTTTGGTTATATACTGTTTGCCAACAGTCTTCCAAATATATTGATTCATCTAAAGCATTTGCAGAGCATCTGCAATAATTTTTAATCTGCAATTTCTTCAGGCGAGATTTTTTGGTATTACAAGTCTGAAGCATTTTGACAAAATTGACTAGTTACTTATTTGGACTCCTAGACGGATAATTTAAAACAAACCAAGTTTCTCATTAATATACACATTATTTTGTGCATTGTACTGTAGCTATAAATTATAAGGAAATAATTTACAAAAATCTTTGCAAGAACGATAATACTGGATATGCAAAATCAAAGTGAATGTCTTGAAGTTTTTAGAAAGTCCTTCAGGGATGTTTTTTCATATTCTGTCCCTATAATAATACCTATATATAAGATGGGGTTTGCCTTCCATGTGCGATTTAATTTCCAAGTAGAAAGAGTGGGGGGAGAAAAGCATTCACTGAAGTAGCTTTACATTCCTGGAGTAAGTGAACACTAAAATTATTTTTGAAGACTTGGAGGAATAAAACAGTTTATGACTTACTCATGTGATATGCTGACTTCTGTCAGCCTTCAGGAGGCAGTGAGTTCAGAAAGTCAGCATTTCCCAGGATTTCTAGGACTGATGCCCAACCAGTTCCTGAGCAGTAGCCCTGGGCCACCTTTCCCCTTGGTTTATGATGTCGTATGATATGGAATAACCCTTTGGGCATTTGGGGCCAGCTGTCCTGGTGGTGTCTCCTCTCATTTTTGTGTGACCCCCCAGCCAACAGCCTCGCTGTTGGGGAGGTCTGAGAAGCTGAGAGGTCCTTGACTTAGTGTAAACATCGCTTAGCAACAGCCAAAACAGTGAGTTATCAATATTATTTTCATACTAAATCCAAAAAACCACTGCTCTGTGCTACTAGCTACTAGGAATTAACTCTATCCCATCTAAAACCTGGACAGCAAGGCAAATGGAGCGTTACCATTTTAGTATCTTTTGGTTTGGTTAATAAAATAGGAAGGCCTGCATTATTGAAGAGAACTGGGATGTCATTCAGGTGGGCAAGTCAGAAATTATTTAGCTGCAATCCTTATTTTGAAATTTCTTTTTTGCTTAAGAAACTATGAAAATAAATGCTGAACTACAGATGTGGCAGAAATTTTGGGCTTCAGAGGAAGACTTGAAGAAAATACTGATTTCATTAGGAGCATATCACCCACAGATTTCATGCTGTTATTCTCCAGTGTGAGCCACGGTTCCATATTCCATGGCAGGAAAGTGTCTCTAAGGAGACGTGAATCACAGCCTATTACATCACAATGTGACAAGTGAATGATGTTGGATTTCCTGCTTGAATGCACAACACTAAGTGCAGCTCCCCACTTTAACTGCTGAGGATGGGAACATACCCCCATGGAGGCCGGCACTCCCCTACTGAGCCCATCCTCTTTGAGCACTCCTTGAAGGATGACAAATGCGGCATCTCTTCTCATACTACGTGTAGCTCACTCTTTTTACTCTCTTTCGGATAGCAAAATGCCTCTTGAGCCTCCTCTCTGCTATTCCTTCCCTTTTCATGCTTGTCTCTTGGGAAAGCAAGTTCTGAAGACAGATGTTGCTTTCTCCTTTTATTACTATTCCACCTCTTTGCAGAGTCTCACACTACACCACAAGTTACAGCTCATAAGTGGATACATATGAAAATAATATAGCTACATGCTCTCCATGCCACTGATTTAAACATGCCAGTACTGACTTTACCCTCCTTTCATGGGCGTTATCTTACAGTGAAACTTCGAGAATAAACAGCTGTGAATATTTAACAGCCACTTTTCCAAGATCCTGGTCGTTAGGTCAGAATGCCATGGTGTCTTAATTAGTTTGGTGTGCCTCCCCTTTTCTTTTCTGATCTGAATGGCAATTATAGGGTAAGTAACTACTCTGCTTTGTCACCGTTCCAGTACAGCAAATTATGTTCTTGTTATTTGTCACATTGCTAGTTTTTGTGAATGGATAATATTGATTAAAATCTGTTTTGCAAATAAGACACAATTTATGAATGCAATAAGCTTATTCTAGAGGGAATTTACTTTTTCCTGATCACTAGATAAAATATGTTAAAGGAGATTAGTTCTGCTGTGGTGGAACACTTTGACAAGATGTTGAAATCCCTGCATCCAAGACAGTTCTATTTGTACCAGTGGAATAAAAATTAACATGTGCTCAGTGTACTAGGTCTTGAGGCCAGGACATTCACCTTCTAGACTCATTTTCTGTTTGCTAAACCCATTTAATTACAGATTTAAAGTGCTGAAGAAATGTGCAGTACATGTGCATCTTAGGTAACTCTGGGAAAAAATAGTTTACCATTTTCAAGTCTGAAAATGAAAGTCGGGCTCTTTCAGACCAGCAGATTTGGAAATCTTCCACACATTCCCACAGAAATCCTTCCTGGACCTGGTCAAGACTAGACATATTTAACTTGGTGATAACAGGCTGAAGATGTTAAGGGAAGTTACTGAAGCAACTGTAACTAATGCCACAACAGGTTGTAAACAGAAGAGAAAAAAATTAAAATTATTAGTACATGTGTTGGAATTTCTGTTTAAAAGCATCTTTTAAATGACTGAAATAGCTAGATAAAATTTGGAAAAGAAAACTCCATGAGAAACTCAGTCTGAGTCCCTGCAGCATCCAAAATGGTTTTTCTACTACTTCTCACTTTATTTGCCAAATAAGCAAATCAACAATGAGGGCTATACTTTCTTCCGAAAGTCTTTTGGAAAATTCCTTTCTAAGAAAAAATTTAGGAGAAATAAGTATGTTTCTTGAAAATGTACTGGTGTACAAGAAAGATTTTTTGGGTTTTTTCATTCCTGTTTTTTCTAGGGTTCCCCATCCATCTTAGCAGGCAGCAGACCAGGAAAATAACTGATTGCTTTTGTACTTTTGGGAAAATCAGGTAGATTGCTTTTCGGTGTGCTGAAGAAATGCAATGCAAGATTTCACACCACTAAAACTCCTTCTGAGAGTCAATCCATTTCTTGAGACTGTGCCTGAATACCCCAATTAATTCACTCCAGTTGATATTACTAACATTTTGCCTTTCTACATCTTCTCTCCAATTGTAATCAGCTGCTTCATAATAATTTGTTTCAAAGTGAAATAGATGTAACTTTTTTCTTTATTACCATTTATTTATTTATTTGTCACTGTGTCCTGCCATTCCAAATACCAGCAAAAAGCATGGCAGGGCCACAGAGGTATTTTGGTGGTTCTTCAAAAGAGGAAAGACGATGGTAGGCATTGGAAAATATTTTATTATAAGCCTTACTGAAAACATTTGCAAACTAAACCAAATAACGGAAGCCTACTTTATTGCACAACTGACCATATGAAAATAAAATGTGAATAAAATTGTTTTGAAAACTCCAGTTTACAGAAGGAAGTTTAGTGTAGTATGGAAATTGTCAAGGAAAAATTGTACAGGGTTTATCCATACTCCAACTGCACCGAGAAACACTGTGTGGTGAAAGGGTTAAACCAGACCAGGCAGCCCTACCACAACAGGGATATTTTATCATATAACAACCAAAGCATTACCCTGCTGTATTTAAAGGGTTTATATGCCGGATTAAGACATCCCATCATCTTTGGTTCCATGGAAGAATGGAACAGAACCTGAAATAGAAAGCAGTCTTATATGCGGGGGACTTGACAAGTTTTTCTGTGTTATTCAGTCAATTTTTGCTGTCATTCTCCAGCATAGCACTTGAATCCATTCAACCTCTAATAGCATGAGAGACTCTTTATTCACTGAGGAGAAGTTGATTAATCAAATTATGCAAGGAGTTGTCTGAATTTTCTTCTTAGAATTCAAATACTCCAATGCAATTATTCCGTGAAAAATTTACGCACTTTCACTGGCACTGATCACTGGTGTGGCTGATGTGCTCTGATAAAGTCCAGTGTTTCTAAGAATATACTTGGGTCTAAAGTAATAGCTTTTCTAATGATCAATAGGGATCTGAAATCTCATAGTCCTAATATCAAGATTTTTTTTGAGGATTGACCTGAAATAAGCTATAATCATGTTAACTCTTCTAGCATTTTTGATGTCTTACATTGTGTTGCAGTTTGCACTCCAAAGTGCCAAGCCGGCCAGGAACATGGGAGTTAAGCTAACCAAAGTGGTGCTAACTCTGACTAGACCCTGGCAGACCTGGAGAGATACAGTGAGGATCAGCTGACTGACGAGTCACCTAAAGGAGGTGCCGGGGGTCTGGCCGTGCTAAAAGGTGCAAGCACCTCCTACACTCCCATCTGCCTGCACTGAGATGACTGGGATACCTGAAGGTCTCTCAATTAGCACTGGTCTCCTACACTTAGGGAACTGTCTGGTGCCCTTAGTGTTCAGCATTATTCATGATCAGACCCTTGAATGTGTGTATACGCTTAAAGGAGCAGCAGAAAATCGCTAAAATATTAATTAGATAACAGTTCTGCTTTAGTTAATCTGAGAAAATGAGTGGAAAGCAAAAATATAGGAGGTGGAGTACATACAGTGCTTACTCTATATGCTGCTTTGTTTTTAAAAGAGAGAAACCAAGTTCTTAGAGGTTCCCATTTTTCTGTTCTTATGAATGATGATGCCATTCTGGAGTTTTTCAGTGAGAGAGAGAGGAATGTCTTTGAAGTGTTTTTGCTAGGGTCCAGTCCCAGTGCAAATACAACATAAAGATGTTGAATAATATTTCAGTGCTCTATGTTTTATGGAGAATTTTGTTTTTCTTTCATTTGTGAGGTTTCTTACGTTCATCTGTTTAATGCAACGTCAATAACTGAACCTCTTTCTCTTTTTAATCTCCACAGTGTGAGAAGAGAATACCCTGCAGGTATTCTGTTGAATTTATGAGATTGTTAAACAATTTGTGAGATTTTTATTTTCAAAAATTTATGTGATTATTAAACAAATTTATGAGATTATTAAATTTACAAATTAATGACATTATTAAAAAATTATAAGATTATTAAACAATTAAAAAAGCTTATCAGACTACCACTAGCAGTCTAGGAAAAGAGCTAGCCAAAAATGGAGAATTTCCACTCTATAAAAAATCCAGATGTTTGAAAATTTGTTTTTGTATCTAACACTCTAATACTAAACAAAGAATGATGGCTGCTTCTCTTGGATTAAATATGCCTCTGTATATTTCCAAAGTTTTCAAGTGCTCCTGCCCCGTACACTTTGACTAGTTGTGCTACTCACAGAGCTGGGCTTCACTGGATATGTCCAGTGAAATGCAACTAGTTGGTTGGAAGTCCCCTCCCTGGAGGGATGTGGGAGCTACAAGCAAGTGGCCCACACTTCCTGTGAAGCACAGCAGTATCAGAGACAGATGCATAGATGCATATTCGATATGAAACACAATGTTTGTTTATGAAGAAACAAAAAAAAAGAACCTGTCTATTTTGACTGGAACCAGCCTGAGCCTCAGAGAAATCCCTTTCAGTGGAAAACTGAGAATGACAACAGGATTGCAGCAATTAGGCTAATTCCAGTTCTGCAAAACAGATGTTTTCAAAGGGAATAGTTTACATAGGGAAAGGTCTGAGCAGATCTTCTTTGTAGTCTTAATGACACGACATATCTAAACTTTTTGAAAGAATGGAATGTTTTCCCCAAAAACTGGTGGTTTTTTGTTCTATAAACAATCCCATAGTCCTGAGAGGTGAGAATTAACAGAGAAGAGTAAAATACAAACCAAGGGTAGAGCTGGAGATGAAAATCTTATGGTAAGTTTATACACAAGGCAGGGATATGCAGAAAACACCCAAATACAGTAGGAACAATATGAATCTCTTCCTTTAAAGTTTAAACCAAAGGCCACAAGAATCTCTACTGGATTTTGTCTTAGGCAAAACTGACATTATAACTTTAAATAATAGTAATTTGAGTGTGTGTATACATTATCTATCTATCTATCTATCTACCTATCTATCTGTCTATAGATATATCTCCAAATACACTAAGTAACATTTAGGAGATGGAAAGAGAGAGAGATTGCAAGCATACATATGAAGAGTTTGCCTACTATCAGGTGGAATTTAAAGTTGTATTTGTTTGACTTGGTAAATGTGATCTTTCTCTTTAAGTTAATCCTTAAATTTTAAAGCATAATTTGTTTTGATTGAATTTCTAATGTTAATTAGTGAGGCTTGCACTGTTAAAGACATCAAGAACATATAATTATGTTCCTTATAATTATACCATAATTGTTTTAGTATGTTAAATGATCTAATAGATTTTTTCCTGTTTCAACAGCAGCAGTACTACCATCTCTGTTTTATGAAATAACTGGCAAGCATTCAGTAGGTGCTTTCAAGCATTTCAAGTAAAGTTTTGATGGGTATTCATCTACTAATGAAATATTCATGCATTATATTTTCTCTATGACAAGTGACTTTCACTGAAGCGCCTAATGCTTGGTTTGCTTAGACAGATATAACATTCAATCAAACTAATGGAAACTGTGGAGTACCGTTATACTGGTTATTATTAAATCAAATTCTCTTGATAAATATTGAGTCTCTGATGTTAAAAAGCATTTCTAGCATGATGCATGGATAGCAAAGCAATAATCTGGCCCCTTGTTAAAAATGTTAATACTACAGCTGTCATCATTTAACAATTAACATGATTTCCCAAGTGGAGAAAAGCCTCAGAGTATTCAAAAATACAATCTGTATGTTGTTTGATATTTTCCATATTGTGTATGCATTCACTGCCAATGTAGAACACTTGGACAAGTTTGTATTACCAGGAAAGTATGTATACTTTCTCTGCTTAAAATTTAATATTTCCTTCAAGCGTCATTACTTTCACCCATGTAAATACGAAGAAATCAATTTTGGTAATTTCACAGGCAGGAAGCTAATGGTCCTATTACAAAACAGTTGGTAAAGGCCTCTAGAGAATTGCCTGGGCATATTGATGTTGTTTTTCCTACTTGCTGTCTGGTTGCTAAATTTCATTAAATTAATCTAAAATAAATAAAATGTTTTCCTGCAATACTTTTCCACGTGTTCTTTTGACACTTTTTGCAAGAAAAACAGGGTAAAAATGTGAAGTGGTTGACAAGTAAAACAGGCTTCATGCCAGGTTTTAATTTATTAAAGTTCAGAGGTCAATATTATGCCTAATTTGACCACTTCTGCATATATATGACAGTTGTGACTCCATCAGCTTAATATATCCCTAGACAACATGAACCCATGGAGGAGGAGGAGGCCACAAAGATGGTCAGAAAGCTTGAGCACCTCTCAAGAGGTGCTGGAGAGAGGCTGAGAGGGTTGGGGTTGTTCAGCCTGGAGTAGAGAAGGTTCCACAGAGACCTTATAGCAGCCTCCCTCTGCCTCTCCCAGAAAGCTGGAGACAGACCTTTTTCCAAGGACACACAGTGATTGGACAAGGGAGTAATGGCTTTAAACCAAAAGAGGGTAGATTTAGATTAGATATTAGGAACTGGGTGTTAGACACTGGAACAGGTTACCCAGAGAAGCTGCAAATGCCCCATCACCATAAGTGTTCAAGGCCAGGTTGGATGGGGCCCTGGGTAACCTGGTTTAGTGGAAGGTGTCCCTGCCCATGGCAGGAGTGTTGGAACTCGGTGATCTTTAAAGGCCCTTCCAACTGAAATCATTCTATGATTCTGTGAACTCTAGGTTCATCACTTTTTAGATGATACTGTACTGGCTTCTTCCAGGGATCAGAATGGAATCTGTAGAAGAGCCGGTTCATGAGGGAAAGTGTCAAAGGAATGCTGAGAAAGAAGATGCAGAGATGATCAGTAATGAAATTGCACTGTTTGATACCAATTAAAGGAGTCACTAAACATGCAAAAATACTTCACCAAATATTTCACCTCTTCTAAGGCATCCAGAAAATAGACACCAAGAGTCAGACCCTCTATAAAAATGTACAATTCACAGGCCCTGGTGGAAAAAAATTGTCCTTTCTCATCATATGTCATGAAGGCACATGATCCTCTGCTTTCACAAAAGAGTTTATAATACATCAATGCTGTGTGTATGCAATGCACAATATTCTGGGATCAGGTCATACTTGCTTGAAGTTAAAAATTAGATCCAGATACATTCTGAGGTCTGTATGAATGGGTTTGGATTAAATCTAAGCTAATCTATCATCAGCAGTCATCAGCAGGTAGTGGCCTCCTTTGTCACCCCACAGGTGTTGAAACTCTGAAAAGGTATCAACACCAGGAGGACTGAAGCCTATTCCTTCTTGTGGACCTGATTCTGCCAGCTTTACTTTGAAATATTTGATTTAAAATAGTATTATACATTATTCAGGGAGCAGCTAAATTATTCTTTTGACATTGCTGATTTGTTTTCTTTTCTTCTTACATTTAAATTTAGAAGGGCAAAGCATGGTGCTAAGAAAATTAGGAAATGTATATAAAATTATACAGCAGTAACTCGGAAAATGTTTACTCTGCAGGCTTTTCTCTTTAAAACACAACTGCTTTAAAGTATCACATTAAATTCTAATGTGTGTGTATTTAAAGAAGGTACAATATATGTGAGAAAGAGACATGAAGTGCCTAAGGTGGGGCTGCTGTGGCTAAGCACTACTTCTAGCAGAATACTACAGTAGTGCCATGAAATCCTACGTAAGTGGTCAGAACATAAGTAAGAGCTGCCTGTGGGTAGTCCCAACCCATTCACGAGCCCCTTTTAACAATTTTCCTACTTTTTTAAATACTGTTTTTGGCAAACATTTGATACTTGAAATACAAAATGCATGAGTCACCTACTGAGATGGGCACAGTATGTGGTTCATTGAATTTAGCTAAATTGTGAGTAATCTATCAATAGTCCTCATAGTGAACATACTTGTAATAATTTCACACATTACAAACAAGAGTAGGTATGATTTTTCAAGATTTTTTCCAAGCATTTTTCACTGGGAGTTTTTACCTTTTTTACTATGCTCCATTCATTGTTCTAGAAAATTGCTAACTTTTTAGTGGTGTAGGATAAAAAGAAAAGGTAGCTTATTGCTCGTCAGTGTAAACAACAAAGAACCAGAAAAACAAAACCTGACATATTATAAAATAGTCTTACAAAGCAAAGTCCTCAACATGAGATTGAATGAATACAGATTCTTATACAGCTATTGAGATGTATTCTTCTGCCAGCATACCAATTTCTGTTGAGATGAGTAATTTTAAAATTCAGAGGCAGCAGTTCTGAAGGAGAGAGCTGCAAATTACTACAGATTCTGACTCGCCAAGAACATGGTCAGTTCTTGTGGGGTTTTTGGGTTTTGCGGTTTTTTTGTGTGTGCAGATTGCTGGGGGTTTTTTTAAGAGGAGAACTAGCACGTAGATGAAAAAAAGAAGTGAAAAGTATGTGTGTATAAAGTAGCATCATAACTGGTTTGTTGGATACAGGGAATATAATCTTTTTGCTGGAGAGAAACATGAACATTAGGGCATAAAATCTTTGAAGAGCTTTTAAAACAAATTCCTTAGACGAACAGATGTTTAGCATCCCTATGATGAAAGTGAGGAGGTAGTCAGCCCCCAAATACTTCACTTTAGCCCCAGCCTCTGGTAGGAATCTTTCCCTGAATGTTTTTCATGAGCGTGAATGATTATACGTGCATTTAAATTTGTCCCTGAAGTAGTTATTTCAGGAGCTATTTGAGACTTGGAAGCTGTGAACCCTCGTGCTCACAGCACAGAAACTGGCCCCTGCACGGCTCTCTCCTCTTGCGCCGCGTTTTATTCTTGGGAAGACCACCCGGCTCCAGGAACTTCCCGTGCGCGACCCTGACGATGGAATAACTGGTCTGTTATGATAAACCGGTATCCTGTGACTAAATCCCTTCGGAATTACAGTTTCCCCTGAAAAAAATATAGTAATAATTTAAAAACTATACTCTTCTCCTGCCTTAGTCCTTGCACTTCCAGCGACGCTCTGCCGAGTCACCTTTAGCGCCATTCCTATGCTTTTGGCCCTTAAGGTGCCGGACGCCTCACAGGCGGTGGTGCTGCTGGCGGAGCCGGAGC
>NW_008239553.1:21452601-21467136 GCF_000691975.1 Corvus brachyrhynchos
AAGACCCGCGGTTTCTCTTACGCGACCTTAGCACCTCCTAAACTCTGCACCTCCGCCTTTGGCCGCGGCGCCGCCGGCTCTGCGCAGCGGCCGAAGATCTCGCAGAGGCATTCGTCCGGCCTCCGTCGCCTGGCACTCGGCTTTTCCTTTCAAAAGTACAGAATACTTGTCAGTGTGGAGGAGGAACGATGTGCCAGTGGCAGGGATGAGGCTGAAAATGAAACCATGTGGCTAAACCAAAGCGCTGGTGGTACATCAATGGGAGATGTAGGAGCGGGAGGCGTGTGAGGTGTACTCACCGGGTGACACCTCTGCACACACCCCCTCTCCCATTGCTCACGTGGTACTTCTTAACAAGTTCCGTGAAAATACATAAATATAAATTTCTTGTATTCACTGTTAAAGATATAGTTATCTATCGGTGAAATTTCCTACCCAGAATGCTACTACTGAATTGCTAGTGCTTCATATTCTTTCTCTTTACAAGTCGTCAGAAGGAACTTCTGGTTGTAATATGAGTCTAATAAATCATGAGTGTTTAGTGTTTTGGAGTGTTTTGTTTTTTTAAGAATAAATAACTATTTAGCTAGTATATATACATAAATATCTGTGCAATCCAATGACAGAGAAACTCAAGCATATGTGGCTATTCCTGCTTGTTGGATAGCCACCAGCCTCAAAAACAGAATGCAGAGTGAGTGGATGGAAGAAAAGCAACATGAACTTTTCCCGCCTTGTTTTATATTGAGCCTCATCTTTGACTATCCTTATAAGTCATGCATTTTTTTGGCACAAATTATCATCTGGACAAAATGCTTTACCTGCTTTGTTAAGCAGCATGAAGATCCCAGGAGAGGTGAAGATAGCATTGGGACCTGGAAGACCATGGTTAGAAAAGCTGTTTGAAAAACTGTTTTAAGAGCTGGGTGAAGCTGGCTTTTATATTTGTAGGCTTTACCTTTCTTATGCTTCTTTCTTATTTCATACTGTTTATGAGTTACAAGGAAGTAAAGCTTTAGGAGACAGAAAATTGTTTTCTGTTAAATCCTAGCAAATGGCTAAATCAAAAATATAAAATGCAAATATCATGGTGTTAAAAGTACAAGTCCCTTGTTAACTTAGGTGATCTATGTCAGTAATTAAGATCCTGGCTGAAAAAAGTTTTGAATTGTATATTGTGGAAAACAGGAGATGACAAACATGGGAAGATTTAAGGAAACCATGGCAACAAAGGGCTCAGTAGCTCTATACAGGTAAGAAATGCAAGAAATTTATTTGGAAGAGAAATAGGCTTAGGAAAAGCAAACTCTGCAGCTGTAGGGAACCAGGGAAGCAATTAATGCCTGACAGATAAGACCAAGAGAAAAAAGATTATCTCCCCTTAGGGTAATTACTAAGAAAACTTCACACATCATCTCTTTCCCACTCAGGGTTTCTATCTGCAGTGTCTCAGGTGTATTGTGAAAACCATAAAGAATCAGTGCTTAGTTAAATTTCTGGTCAGAACATCCGAGTAAAGAGGTCAAGGAATCAGTACCAATGCTGCAGTTTTTCCCAGATGTATGGGACAAAAAACCGGGTATACTGGCGTTTATTGGACAAATAATGGGTCTTACTGCACAAACAGGTGACTAATCCTCCTATAGAAAAAGTCCACTCAGAAGGACTTCTACAATGATCCCTTGACCTTTAATTTCTTGATTAGCTGTGCTTAAGGGAACTGTGTAGCTTGGTGGTCCTTAAAATTTGTTAACAGTGTCTTAAATCAGCATATTCATGGCTTCTTGGCATTATTTCAGGTTGTCTGCTTGTTTGCACTCTATTTTCTGCTTTGAGAAATGTATTGTGTTCCTTGAGTACTCATCAGTGTGGACCCGGAGGCTCATGTATGCTTTGTGTGTGAGAAATCAGAAATCTGAATAGCAGGATCTTCTGAGAACATGTATATAAACCCTGACTTTCATGAGTATAAAGAACACAGAATTAATGGCTCTTCCCCAGCACTCTTCAGATGCAACCTGCATCTGCTCATCCTTTTAGCAGACTTTAAAATCTGTAAACCTTTTTGCAAAGGTGTGAAGAGCTTTTTTCCTTTTCTTATCCAAAATTAATATTTTTTCAAAGTCTATATCTGCTAGGCCTGTTCAATACCATTTTGCATCCATGATGTTTTCTATGCCAAATTCTGAACCTCTGAGATTCAGGTACAGGTATGGTCTGTCCTATATAGAGAAAGTCAGGCCCCAGAGAAGTGCTCAGCATGTTTATGTCTGTCTGAGAAAGCAAAAGTCTGGCTATTCTTGGCTTAACATTCTGAACACTAGTCATCCCATGTAATTATAACAACTGCTGTCCTAATAATGTCTGAACAATTCCTAAACCCACGATGTTGAAGTCTCCATGAGGGAGCTTCTGGTGGAAAATAAACATGGTTCCAAAAATTCTCACGGGATTCTTCAAAAAGAGGCCTAAGAACATTGTATTGCTCTGAAGCTAAAGACTCAATGTCCTCTCTTGCCCCATGCATGGAGATGCAGAATACACTGCTAGGTGATTTATGCAAAGGGAATCTTTGTACTGCCAAACAGCACTGGCCATACTGATAAACCAGTTAAGGAACAGTGGTGCATCCAAAGAGAGGATTAAATGCCTTGTCCAAGAATACCTTCTACAAGGAACTAGCAGTTAACACTGATGTTTGTAGCAGCTGAGTCACCTCATAAGACCATAACTCAGCTACCCCACTCAACTAATTGCTTCCACTGGTTTCAATTGAAAAATCTACCTCCCTCTTTGTGGACAGGAAACTCCAGGAAAATTTTGTTGGATCACACTGGAGTGATACTTTGGATGACCATTCTGGCTACTAAGAGTCCATGATCATTATGGCGCACCAAGGAAGGGATCCTGCTGTCCACCAGCATCTTCAGCCAGATGATCTGTGTTAAAGTCAAGCACCGCCCTCCTTTGCATGAGCTGGATGAATTGGGTTTGTCAGTCATCTGTAGTGGGCTGTACTCTGGCACACTCATGGAGCAATCACTTATGCTATGGTATGTTGCAAAGTATTTGAACCTTGATAGTGTGCCCCAGCCAAACCATTTTTAGTTATTTTTACCAGAGCCCTCAGAGTAGGACTGGGTTGCAATTACCCTCACTGGCTTCACCTGGCCTTTCCACCTTCAGCTGCAGCACATCAGCCCCAAGAGGGTTTTTAAGCTCCAGTCTGAAGGCTTAAGGAGAGTGGTGGGGTAAGTTTATATCTGTTTTGTGTCCTGTGCTGTCTTGTTGTTTGGATTTCCTGGACTAACTTGGCTGCTGATCATTGGATGGGGTTTTGTTGCTGTCATCATCTTGATCCTGCTTGCTTGGATCAGGAGCCCCACCTGCTAGAGCCATCAGGAATTCTTCAAGGACTGAAAGGTAAACTGTGATAAAATGGGAAAGAAGAAGCTGAAAAACCAAATACCAAGACAGCAAGGAATAGATAAAAAAGGACTGTGCTGCACTAGATTAAAACCAATCATGTTATCAGAAAAGTCTGTGCAGAGCTCATGGACAAAATAGAGAAACCAATCAAACAATGTGAGATCTCATGCATAGTAGTTGCAAAATGTATACATACTGTACTATGTAAAAGTTGTAAAATGTATAAGTAGAGTAGTATGTAAAAATAGGTAAAATATATAATTAAGTAAGAAAATGTATAAGTAGAGTGATGTGTATATGTATAAGTAGTATAAGATAAGCAAGTGAAATGTGTAAGTAAGGTATTATGTCAAAGTTGTGAGATGTGTGAACACAGGGGTATTTTAAACAATAAGATGCTTCTGCGTAATCATATTGATTTGTTGATCAGAAGGCAGGAGCTCCCACAATGGTGGTGCTTTGAGATGCCAGCCTGGACACCTACACCACCCTAAGTTCTCAAGGGTTTTCAGGAACTTCCTGTACAACAATGGAAATGCTCAGAGTGCTTCACCCACCCCAGCATATGTGAGACCTGGAAAGATCTCGTTGTCCTACACACCTTCAAGGCCATGAGAGTCCAAGGAGAGCCTGTTACAGCTGGGTAATTTACTGCTCTCCCAGTGCTGTACACCAGCCATACTGCCTAAACAACATTTAGGAACTGAAAAAGAGAGAAAACAGGAAGATGTTCACCTGTTGCAATTGTCAGAAGCTGCTAACTGTTGTCACAGATGCTATGTGTAGGTCAGAAACATGGCCTGAAAACACAGAAAATTCAAGTGCAGCAATTGAAAACTTTGGAAAAAATAAAGAAGCTTTAAGAAGCTAGAGGCTGCAAAACTACAGGGAAAAAGAGCCATTACTTCTTGATGCTGGATTCTAATCTGAATAAAAACAGAGTTCAAGGTTTGCTACAAAGGATCAAAGAAATCAGATGACTAACTGGCAAGAATGAAAATGAGGATTAGAAGTGGTAGATGGGAACCTGAACTGGAAAGCAAACCAAAGCTTTCTACAGCTGAAGAGGCTTGGCAAAAATGATCAAACCATCATGGATAACAAAAGCTTCAGGCACAAAGAAGATGAAATAATGATTGCAAAATCCCAGGTTGTGATAAAGGAGACCAATTGCCTAAAACCATACTTAAAATGCCTGTTTCTTCTATCTGGCTTTTTGTGGAGTTCTTTTGATTAATTTAGTTTTGGTTAACATATAGCATTAAAATTTAGATGATGACCTAGATAATATATTTTCTTCAAGTTTAAATTATTTAAATAATACATATAGTAGAACCAATTCTATCTTTTATAGGTGCAAAATCTCATAGGGCTGGTGGTGTTTGAGGGGATGGAAATTGGACAGCAAGATTAAGTGGGTCTAATGCACACCTTCCTGAATTGGATGTATACTGATCTCTTTTCCTAGCCAGTATAATCCAGGCAGTGTGGGGCAACTGAGTTCTTATCAGCTCTGTTAATTCAGTTCCTCATTAGCCAGCTGGTGCTGCTGAATTGGTACTTGCCCTTTACCAGAAAAGCTGCTAAGATATTTATCCCTTCAGAGTTATATACATGTGATGAAGCCAGTCAGGAAGGGATCTGTATCTTGTCTGCTGACTGCTCAGCTCCTCCTACCCAGATTGTCACACTGACCACAGCTAATGTATTTATCTCAAATAGGCTATGACAGATTCAGCTTCTCTGCTTCTGGTGTCATTAATAGTCATAAAGTCCATGGGACCATCAAAATATTTCCAAGACATTTGAATTGTGACTTTCTCCAACTTTGAGCCCTCCTTCTGGCTGTGGAGGCAATCAGCTGTACATCAAGTTTTGCTGAGCTTGGACAGCTCTGTAGTGTGCTGTGATCTGCAACACTTCTGGGCTCTTCAGAGCTCTTTTGCAAGTGCTAGTCACTGCTTCACCTTTCTGATGTCATCCCCTCATGCTTTCTGGGATGTTGTAGGAAGCTTTGATGGCTAGGTGGGGTTACAAATAAGCAGGAGAAAGTGCTATTACCAGGGACAGTGAGGAGGAACCTCAGAGATCCCAGCAGATATCCATTTTTTCCTGCAGAAACAGCAAAGTCCTACTGTTTATCCTCAAGATAACATTGTAGTGGTCTGAGGATCAAAATTCATAACAGACAGCCTATTACAAAGAGAAAGAGGAGTCTGATCTCAGAAGTTTTAGGCACGTCTTTGACCCTTTATGTAGGACTTTACACCATTTCCAGTCCTGGGCGTGGTGACCTTGCACAGTTCTTGTTCTTCCCAGCTTCCTTCTGCATTTGGCATCCTGTGGTGAGAAGTGATTTCACACTGCTTTTTCACTGTGGAGTCCTGCCATTGGTGGAATAGCTGTCTGAGGCTCTTTGCAGATAACTAATTCAGAAAAACTCCTCTAAACTGTCCTGATGACTGAACTAGCTCATTGCTTTTTACTGTGTGAGAGATGAGGATGGATAACAAAGGTGACAGAAAATTACCTTTTTCTTATCCTTTGATCTGGGCCTGAGTATAACTTGGCTGTAACTGCAGTAAAACTGGTGTTGGGATTGATTGCAAGTTATTACACAATCTTTCTTTTAAAAGACTTCTGAGGTGAGCCAGGTGTTTTTCAGCAGGAGGGGAAGAAGAAGGTGCTGTTTCTTGGGTGCTTCTGTTTTATATTTAAAGTATCTCTAAATACAGTTGCAGAGGTTGGGTCATGAATTCTGCAATTGGGTGCAAACGTAAATGTGAATTACAGAGTGAGTAGAAATAAACATTCTTTATAAGATTGGTTGAAAACTTCTGCCTGAAAAAATTCTTCAACATCAGATAAGGCAGATAATCATTAACTTATGTATTTTTTTTTTCTTCCCTTTTCATAATATAGGCTTTCCTTAACAATATTGAGAAACCCACATGAGGGATTTGAAGAGGTGCCTTTTTTAGTGACTGAAGTTGTTGAGGCTGGAGTTGAACAAAACTCCAAAATAACTAGAAAGTTGTAGCTTTGGTTGAACAAAACCCATAGCTTACTACCAAAATTATACACCCAGTAATTCCCACCTGGAAATTGTGGTTTGTTTGTCTACTTTTCTCTCTGAGCTGGACTCCAGTATCTGGATGACTTTTGTAGGGCAAACATTATCAAGGCTGGCAGTGAGGACTAAGCTGGAAAGGAAACCACCTTGTACTGAGCTTGGGGAGGTTTGTCCACCATGGTGAGTGCCAACACAAGTCACAGAGGCAACATTTCCAAAACTGAATTTTTTGTATTTAGCCAAAAGTATTTAACTAAAGTTTCTTTTGACTCTTCCATCGAGATTGAAAAAATGTGCCTGGGAAAATACAGCTACACAAGTTCCTTTTTTCATCCCAGTGTTCTAGTGGATCTTTCTGCTTCCCAGTTTCTATCAATATTTCTGCAGCTAAAATGTCTGTCTTCTTCCATTAAAAAGTAGAAAAATATGTAGAAATGCTAAAAAAAAAATGGTTGTGATGTACTCTGCTCTGGTTGCAGGCTGCTGCTATTATGTGCCAATTGCCTGGGAGCTGTGGGACCAGCAGGATGCTGCAGCTGGGACCAGCATGTAGCACTGATCCAGTGCAAGGTTCTACAGCCTGAGAGCTGCTCTCTGGTAGCACCATAAAAAAAGACATAGAACTGCAGAGAAATTTTGGAGAATCCAGCTTACATACTTGTATTTCTCAAAAGCCAAAGTCTTTCTGCTTACACTGTTTTTGAGGCTGGCTGGTTCTGCTCTTTGTTCTAAATACCAGCCCAGCTTTGTGGCAGGATCAGCTCCTCCTTGGATCTAGGAGGAGAACACCTTTTTTTTTTTTTTTTTTTTTCCTCCCAACATCAGTGCAGGATTGCTCTCTTCTGCTCGAGGTATCTTTGGCCATTGGATCCTTTGGTATTTTTCAGTGGGTGCTTGACTTGACCTATTGGGGTTTGTTTGATCTTGGTTTATGTGTGTTAAGTTTACAAGTTATATTGTCCCATATAAAATATACATTGCATGGGAAGGGCTAAAATTCCAGTTTATGTTGTGGTGTAGGAGAAGAACATCTGTGCCTTTCAGATGTCTGATTATGTTCAGAGGGTTCAGTTGTAAATAGGGACAGAGCCATGTAATAGGAGAAGGATAATGAAGATGTGGTTTTGGATGAACAGAGCCATACATGCTTGCATGTTTCATGATTTAAATAGAGACAGTGTGGTCTGATATCATAAGACTGGTGGAATGTTTTTGTTGTTTTGAATTCCTTTTTCCCATTGTTCTGACAGTGACTTACTATATGTTCTTGGGTAAGTCACTTTCTACATTTCTTTCTCTTTCTACTTTGCATTTGCTATTTGGATTGCAGACTCACCGGGGAAATGGAGCTTCTCCCCTGACATATTTGTATAGCATTGAACTCAGCAGAACTGTTCCTTAATTAGAGTGTTCAAATATGGATGTAATGCAAATAATAATAATTAATTAGATATTAAATCATCACAGTATTTACATAACATTGCCAGCATTTCACGCAAATGTTTTATCCAAATATTTTGTTTGAGTTTACCCAGGTATCCTTTTCGCAATAATGTTATACATCTTCATAAGAGAGAAACAATATTAATTTTTTTGTGGTTTAGGCTTATTCTCTCTCTCTCTCTCTCTCAACTCTAATGTAATAATGTTCCTTGCAGCTAATAAAATTTTTCCAACAATTAAAAAGGTTCTCCTTGGTTGAAGGTTATTACACGTTAGACAATAACTACTCTGCCCTCCATGACAGTCTCTGTCCTTATGAAAGCTCTTTAAGTAACCTACCATGTAGATTTCCATAAAGAATGTCTTGCAGACACTGAAATGCACAGATTTATTTAGTTGTTTTTCTTATGGTTTAATCAGCTGATTCTGTATAGTGTGAACTTATTTATAACAATCTGAGTATGCTGTTATCCCAAAGTTTAGTTTGTCCCTAGTGTTGCTAACACTGATGAAAAGTGCTCAGATTTCCAGATCTCAGGCTGGTGGTCAAACTTGAAAATTATTCATGTATATGACATCCCTCTGTAGTTGAAAGAAAAAAAAATCAACTTAAAAGATGAGAAGAAATAATGCTACCACTATAAATGGCAAAGTCTTATGAAATGAAAAGCTATACAAGCCATACTGCCAGGGCAAAAGCAGTTTTGACTATTGATCAGACACTGCTGGCAGCGTTACCACCCTGTCCCATGTCCTGGGTTCTACACCACTACGGGAAAGCAAAACAGATTCTGTTATTGCCAACATGACACAGAAGAAACATTGTTTCTGAACAAGGTTCAGGGGTTGGAAAAGCAACAGGCTTAACTATTGTAATTTGAGTTTGAACCTGAAAGCTGCCCAGCTGCTGGAGCAGCAGGGTGTGAAAGCACACACAGGGACCTAGAGGGTTCTTTGCCCTCTCCCTGCAAATCTGTGTGTGGCCTGTAGGTATTTCCCAACACCTCAGGGGGGCAGGGGTCAAGGACATCTCATCTGAAGGGCTAGAACAGGGACTCATATTAAAAACACTGTTTGCCAGAGATTGCTGTGGCCTTTGAGCTGCTCTCTTCTGATGGAGGAGTCATTCTTAGCACTACTACCAGAAAACATTGTCCTTCTCAGTGCCACCTATTTGTGTCTCTCACTGGGAGCTAGCACAGGGCTGGTTAACAAAATCTAGATGGAAATGTACAAAAGACAAATTTGCATAATATCAAATCAGGGTTTAATGAGATCACATCTGCTGTTTGCTCTGTGATAGGTGGTATGTGATTGCATTTCCTACTTCATATGGTGGTTTGAAGGGTTGCTGAAAACGGTTATTTTCTTTAAATTTGGTTCACTTGTGCCTATTACTCAGAAGCATAGTGGGGCAGTGCCTCCCTTTGTCTCTGCACTTGCCACACATCTCTGCAGATTAGATCAATTTCCAGAATAAAAGACCCTAGTCTTAGCACATTAGTTATGGTTCTAACCAGTGTGTAGGAGTGACATTCATGATGAAGGAGGAGAAAGAAGATCTTCCTGTTGTTTTTCCCTTGTTTTTTAGGTAAGAAGCTGTTAAAAGAAAAGCTTCATCCTAGGCAGAGCATCTCAAGGAATCTGGAAACATTTTAGTCACTAAAGTATTGTCCCTCACTAATTTTTCTGATGCTTGCTAGCAGCTCCTTGGGAAACTTGGGCAGCAATATCTGCATAAAATCAGGATTCAGTTCTTGCAGGAGCATTGTGCATGTTCTTGGAAAGGTATGCCACCCTCCAAGTCAGAGAGGCACCTGTGCTTCTAGGTGGTCCTGCTTTATCACAACATTTCAGTTAAAAAAATAATTCTACTTAATCTACTAAGATAAGGAATAAGTAATATGGGGTCTGTAACCATGGGGACAAATACAGAAGACAAGAGAATACATTTTTAGCTTGTTTTTCAAACAAGCTCCTTTTTGTTGTTGTTTTGTTGCTTCAGCATCTTGGCTACCTTGAAGGCTGGCTATTAGCTTTGCCATGCTACCCCAGAGGGGTGTTAAGCATTCCTAGGGCTATTTTATTTCTGCCAGGGCATCTTTTCACCTTCCCTGTGCTACAATATATGACTTCCAAAATCCCTCATAGTAACTGGGCAACATTGCCAGTTACTGTGGTGGATTGACCTTTTCTCTTCCTCAAGCTTGCTGAAGAAAAAGCTTAATTTGTATGTCTTCCCTTCCTTGGCTGTCTTTTCTTGTTAATAGTTTCTACAAGCAATGTTAAAATTTCCTGGATTGTGTATCTTGAAAAATATTGTGTTTTTTAGACTTACTTTGGCATCTAAAGTGTCATTAGAAGATGAAATATGATTCAAGGCATAGTGTCATGGCTAAGAGGATATTTGGGATAAGAAACAACTATGCACTGTTAGTTAAGTGGGGATGAATTAGAAATAGGTTCCACAAGAGATCTCTGTTCTGTATTCCACTTGGACAATGGACAGGTCTGTGGCATTGAAAGGAATGGCTTCCAGCAAGTTTATTGTTGGCAATCATAGACAAGCATTTGGCACACTGGTTCTCTTAATTTCAACTGAATAAAAGAAGGCAATCAAGCTCCTTTATGAAAGCAAACAAGGAAAAAAGAGAAATCTATGTCCAAAGCAGAAAATAGCTAGAAATATGAAAGACTAAGGTGGTGATTTTTGGAGGGTGGGGGGAATTACCATTGTTTGGTAATGCAGAGCTAGGGCAGTGGTTGGAACACAGCTGTGGAAGCAGGAAAGCAAGAGCTGCAGCAGGAGAGGGAGGAGAACCTGAAGTAGCATTTGCCCTTAGAAGAAGCCAAGACCAAGCTTCTTTTGAGAAGACTGCTGCTTGAAAATTTTCCAGGAGGATCAGCTCCATGTCTTGTCAGGCACCGAGGTGAGACTGACCAGTCTGTCATTCTTTTGGTCATCCTTATGTCCCTTTTCAAAAATGGGCATTATGTTTCCCCTTTTCCAGTCAGTGGGAACTCCCCCAGTCTGCCATGACTTCTCAAATATGATGGATAGTGGCTTAGCCACTTCCTTGGCCAGCTTCCTCAGGACCCATGGATATATCTTATCAGGTCCCGTGGACTCATGCACCTTCAGGTTTCTTAGATGTTCTCAAACCTGATATGCTCCTATAGTAGGTAGTTCTTCCTTCTTTCAAGAAGCAGGGACTGTTCAAGAAGGCATTTTTGTGGAGAAGACCCACAGTGCTATAAAAAATAAGTGTATTAAGCTTGCTTTGTTCTTCAGATCCAGAATAATTTTAAGCAACCTCTGTTCCCACAAAATTCTTCATTGTTTCAAACACATCTCACCTTTCTTTTAGGAGTTACAGACAGGCAGTAGTGAACATTACATTTTCTTAAAACAGAACATTGGGGGATAGGAATCAAAACTTTCCACAAAATTAGCTCCAAATTTGTGATGAGTTTGAATAAAGGAAAGACAAAAAGAAGTTGAAATTCTTTAAATATTTAAAAAAGTAAGTAATTTGATGTCTCAAAACTGACTTCAGAGTCAAGATGCTGAACCTGGAAGTGGGTTTTAAAAATAGGCTTGAAAAGGCAGGCTTTTAAAAACCAAAATGTAACAATTTCCCCCTCTGTTTCAGTTCAGCCATTGAACTAGAAAGCCACAATTTTTTTTTGGTAGTCTGAATCTGGTTCTCCTGCCCCTGAAAACAATGTGCATCCTTAGCAGGCATTTCTTACCATCTGAAATGGTGAGTCTAGCAATTTTAGATACATAGTAGTTATTCCTTCTGACACTTAACCCTCTAAAATCAATAGCTAAGGCTGTACCTACTTGGCGTTCAGTCTCTGCCTCTTTCACCAGCCTGGCAGGAGCTTAGCCAGCATAGGTGACGTCTCATCAGTCTAGAGAAGAGAAGACTGAGAGGGGATCTCACTAATGCATATAAATATTTCAAAGATGGATGTCAATAGGATGGTGCCAGACTCTTCTCAGTGGTGCCCAGTGACAGGATGAGAAGCCATGTCCACAAATGCACACGATGATCTCCGGAGGTGCTTTCCAAGCCTAACAATTCTGTGGTTCTGTGATTCATTTTCCCTGCTCCCAGTTGGTCATTGCCGTGCCCAGACCATCCCAGGTCTGGACCAGGGGTCTGCTTCCTTGACCTGGCATCTGCCTTCGGCTGTGGCCTGGGAACCTTTGATTTTCCCTGACCTATGGCTTTGGTTAAGGAAGTGTTTCCTTCAACTCCTGTATTTAAAAAAAACCTGATGCTGTTTCTGACACTGCTTCTTTAAGTGTTTTCCACTATTACAGGGACATATCCAGAACTATCTCAGTGATGTAGTGTAAGCGCTTGCTCTGGGGATACAGGTGAAGTTAAATTAGGTCTTTTGTGTTATTGAAGTTATAGACTTTGTTGTTTTGATTAGTTTAATATTCTCATTTGCTGTTGAAAAAGGTGTAAGCAATTAAAAACTGATTCTACTAAAACCTCTTGTATGCCTGTTAATGTTTTTATTTCAGAACCAGGTAAAAAGAACTTTGTTGTAATATTCAGTTTTTGTGCTTTTTGGTGTAAAGTGGGCTTTGTTAGTGGTGACAGTCTTTATTAATGACACTGCCAGTCACTCCTTATGGTCTGGAATGATTAGTTTGTTCTAAAATGAACTAGAGATTACAAATATCTCATTTTTTCCTAAAGGTTAATCTAAGACTTTTATCTGAGAAAAATCCATTTACAAGTAAGAGTCAGACTAGCTTTATCCACTGCAGCAGAAGTGATCCCAGTGGTGATCATTAAGGAAAGATTGTAAAAAGCAGTAGAACTGGAAAAGATTTGGAGGAATCCTTGCAGAAAAAGAGGCAGACTTCATTCTGAGAGGTGTTAATGGGAGCTTAAGGTTATGGATGCAAGATGTGGGTATTCCTGTTGAGTACTGTGTCCAGCTTTGGATATGGAGCTTCCAGAATAAAGCAAGTCTCTGGAGAGAGAAGCTACAGGATTGATAAGGAATTTACTAAATACTTGCTAAACTGTGTGGAAAGCAGGAGGTGTCTGTATCAATTTATGCTAAATGAAGGGAAATACAAAAGGGAACAAGACACAATTCTTTCAGTATGTCACAAATGGTTATGAAGAGGCTAATGATCAGTTATTCCTTATGTCCCCTGCAGGGAAGACAAGGAATTTGATGGGTTTTCTGCAAATGGGTCAGTGATAATATCTGCATAAACCCAGAAGTCTGAAGCATAACCCAAACACTATTTGCAATAGATTTACCTGCTTTTTCAGCTTCTGAGTGTCATGCTAATTATTTTATAGTCTTACTGTTTAATCTTCCTTACTTTTGTAAAAACCAGTTCTATTGATAATTTCATCAAGATTTTTTGTTATTCATAATATGAGTATTTGTTCTCACTCAAGACTTGTTGGAAAATGACAACTGACAACTGTGCCATCATTCTCATTTTGGGGTGGCACTCATGGAGCTACTAAAACGGGCCACTACTACTGCATGGTGGATGGTGGTTTGTACCACATAAACCAGAGCTTCATGGCACCATCATTCTTACTCCTTGCGTTCAGCTGAGCAGAGGTGGGTGCTCAACACCCTGTGGTGCAGAGCATGGGTGTTCAACATGTACAGAAGAACCGGTCCAAAATGTTGAGCAACTTGAAAAGAGCAAGGCTGTAATAAAATCACAGATTTTTTGGGGGCCATCTATGAGACAAGGATTATAAGCATTTATAGAAAAAGTAAGATTTTATGTGTCTTTGTATTTTGTTAGAAGAGAAATCATACATAACACTTCACAGAGTAACATTCCACATGATAATTCCAAGCATTATGGCCATCTTAACTAAAATGTAAAAGAAGAATAAGATTTTATTCGCAAAATTAGTATGAGAAAGTTGAATTATGACTGAGATGCTAGATGATACTTTTTTTTGGAGATGAATAATTCCACATGAGCAGGCAGAACATAGGCTGCACAAATAATACAGAATGTTAAAAAACTCTGTTAGAAAGGCTAGTATTTGTACAAAAAAACACTGAAAAAATTACACATGACATAAAGCCCCTGCAACAAAAGTACTCCATTTGTGTCAATGAAAATCCTGTCCTTCACTTCAGTGAAGGCAGGTTTTATCTACCATTTCACCTCACATTATCTTATAATATGAAAATAAGGTTCAGCTACTAATATAACTAGAGAATTAGAGTACAAGATAATCTCCTCTGTAAAATGGCAGGCTTTTGTTCAAAATGTCTACAATCATAGGTTTTATCTGCCTTATCATCTCTTTTCCTCTCTGATGAATGCAAACTGTTTGGGTAATTTGCTTTGACCAGATCTGTGTCTGGGAGATCTTAAGTGGAAAAACTATTTGCATACTTAAGAATCCTGAGAACAGAGAGTGGCATTATAGTTTGGGATTTGGTTGGGGGTTTTTATCCCCTGTGCTGGGCCAAGAGAGACACTTTACATTTATATGTAGCAATTACCATTCCTAATTTTTGTAATGAAACTGTCTTGTGAAAAATGTAACATATAAAATGGAGGCTGC
>NW_008239553.1:21467177-21484066 GCF_000691975.1 Corvus brachyrhynchos
ATCTGTTTCTCTCTTCTCTGCTCTTCTGCTCTGGCTGTTTTTACAAAGTATTGTGTCTCAAGAGATGTGGTCTGCAAAGAAAAGGTAGTTCACTGGAACACTTATGCAGAAATACTAAGGGGTTGCTTCTATTATTTTTTTAAAATTAGTTAGCGAAATGAAGTGTTACACACACACACACAACATTGTAAGAACAGGAATTGCAGCTGCTACCCTGTGCCATTTTTTGATTGAAAATGTCAGCACCACTAAAGACGACTGCAGAAGAATTACTTCTGCAAAATACAACTACATAAACATACATGTTGTAACAGTGCTTACTGAACTGCTTCTGCGTGTGTGTGCTGTAGACAAAATGCACAAATCTGCTTGCAGGCAGACCTTTGTCCTATGGCAAGAGTGATGGGATGAATAAAGCTCACCACTTCGGCTGTATCAGTACAGAGAAGTCCATGGAAAACAACTACCCTATCCTTGCCTATGGAAAATTTTATTTTTAGAAACTCCAAACTAGAATGTGTTATTAGCAGTCTTTTTTTTTTTTCCTTTGTATTGAATAATCCAAGGGTAATTCAGAGGCTAAAAGAGCAGCAGTGCTAATTGGAAGTATTCTCTCTGCAAAAACTGCAAAGCAGAGAAAAATAAACTCAAACTGGAAGTGGCAGAATGATATCACTGGTAATACTCATGCACATTTCACTACCCTTTTTGAGCCCTGGTCACTGGCAAAATGTAAAACTTATTATTAAAAATAAAGATTTTCTTAATATTAAAAAAATGTTTTGGCTGTTGCTGATAAAAACTGAAACAGATGCATTAGCTTCCACTAACAAGTTCACACTTTTTCCCATAAAGAATATGGAAATAAAACTCACATTTTTCTCTGTCTCCTATGCTGGTCCTTCAGATTATTTACAAATAGATATTTTAAACAGTGTTCTGAACTTGTGTTGATAGTCTTACTGAGGAGTGAGATACCCTATTTTTAGGAATTCTGCTTCAGGATGTTTCAAAGCAAATGTTGAATTATTGCATTTTAGACTATAATCTAGTTAGAAACTCACATAACATTTCCATGATGTGTAAATACTTATAATTAATTTCCATTATCTGTTACGTAGCATGTGTAATGCCAAATGTGGATTTATGATTTTGATAGTTTTACAGATATTAATTTCACAGCCCTTTCATTTTGTGAATTTTAGTAGAAGTGCAGTATTATGCATATTTTTCAGGAGAATTACTTTTTTCAGGTTGCTCACACCCACAGGAAATAATTTGCTTGCTTATCCTATAAAATAGAATGGTCTTTTGACCACATAAGTGAGAAAAGGAGATCTTATGTCCAGATGCTTTATATCTGTTTTTTAAACTATTGAAAAAACGCAGCCTGTGGGCAGAGAAATCTCATTACTTAAAATCTGCGCTTCAAGAGAATTTAAAGTTGTACAAATGGATTTTAAGTTTGATAGGAAAATTGATTGGAGATTGTACATTGTGAATACATTAGGTTTATAAAGACAAAACATGCATGAAGGCAATTACTGCTAGTGTTGCTATATTAGTATGAATGTTAATAGCATGTTTGTTTTTGAAATGGGTTATGCATTCTGGTAAATGTCTGCTTGAATCTAGTCATCTGTGTATCACTTGTCTAAGTACTCTCATTTAAGATGCCATATCCCTTCTTGTAGCAATAAAGGGGTAAAGCAACATTAATATTAAATAATTAGAAAAACAAAAGGGGAATGATTAAACATATTTACATAATTGAAATAACACTGAGTCGCAGTGGGAAATCGGGACAATGTTGTCTCCTTTCAAAGTAATTCATAATTCAGATTTTTAATTATGGCATATTCATTCATTTAAAGATGATTCTGGATGAGAGGGCCACTAATGAAATACAATCATTAGCATCTAAACAAAGTAATTTAGAAAGTCTCCTTTCGGGGAAAAGATTTCTAGAACATCATCAATCACACAAGATATGCAAAAACAAGCAATTAAACCACACACAAGAACTACAACAACCTTATATATTAGTAATGTACACATGAAAACATAACTGATTACAATGATTAGAGTAGGGTAGTGTGGTTAATTTGTATGTTATGTAGTAATTTCATGGAAGAATGTACTAGGACAGACACATCTCACAAAAAATGAATGCCATATCATTGATACATAGTTCAAATATATTAACATCACTGTAGTCAGTGCCAAGTTATCAATAAAAATCCAGTGATGAAAATCTGGGATCATGTTCTTCAAAGATGTGTAACTCCCTATGAACCCTGGGCTATGGATTTGGTTTGGGGTTTTTTTGTTTAGGGGCTTATTCTGTTTATTTATTTTTTCCTATTTGTATTGTATTTGATTTTATCGAATTGACAAAATACACGCTTGGGAAGATATTTCATGAGAGAAGCAGGTGCTGCATTAGTTTCTCATTAACTACTCAAATCCTGCTCTGGGTTATAGTAACAAGGAGTTCATAGACATAAATGGGTCAGTGATTTACAGGGTCTTTTCCATATATACAATTACAATTCATTAAACATGTGGCAGCATTAAATGGATGGAGTAATTCTCCACGATTTTAATGTCTGTGCAGTGTCCTGTTAAAGTGACACAAAAAGGCTGGCTTTAAACACCTTCTTCTTTGAGTTAAATTATAATCTGGTTGTAAAGCCATACCATTTCTGCCTCTCATGTCTGCTTCATAAAGAAAAGGCAGAAACAGTGGTTTGCGTGTGTGTGTGAGGAGCATCCTGCCGTGGTGAGGCAGGAGTGGCTGGTGTAGCTGTGCTGCCTTTGATAACCACCAGGCTTAGAAGCCAAAATATGTTCTATTGGGTACTCAAAAGATAAAAATACTGGTTAATTTTCAACAGTGCTCCTTCATTTGACTTTACAATTTATAGCAGCGAACATTAATGCAAGAATAGCTTGGTTGAGGAGGAGTTTAAAATTAGAGCACCTCTTCTCATTAGCCCCAGCAGCCTGACCCAGGGTGAACTGAGAAGTAATTTGCTGCCAGATCCTCATTTTGCTTCTGTTATCACTCCTTGTAAATGAAGCGCAGCAATTTATTGTAGCACCTCAAGGAGTCAAGAACATAATGTGTAAAACACATACAAAAAAAATCTTTCTTCACATTCATTAACACCCAGCACATAGAGGCTGTTCACTTTTCACTCTAATGAAGGAGGGGGATCTTAAATATAAAGCTTTCCAGGCTGTGAAGAAGGCCTCTTCAGGTCATTAGACAGAAGCTGAGTTGGACGGAAGAAAGGTCATTGACAAAAAAGGGAGAATGGCAATATGATGAAAAATAGAAAATGGATAAAAGAAGAGACTTTAGAAAGCTCAGAGAATGGAAAGCACATTTTTGGCATCAGTGATCAACCTTTCTTATCTCTATGTTCATTTTCTGTTGTCAGTGAAGAAAATAATATCTGGCTTTTTATTTTGCTGGGAATTGCTCTTGTGTTTGGTCAATTCTCATTTCATCATCCTTGATCTGACCTTGTGGGAAGCTTTAATAGGCCTATTTTTAAGGGATCTTTGTCTGCTGGCTATAAATTCAGCCCTTCATTTTGCTCTTTTTTATTAAAAACATGCAGCCTACCAGATTTTAATGTATTCTGATTATGTAACTGACACTTTCCCCTTAGGGAGATTATTTGTCTCACTAGTCCTGATTAACACTTCGGGTTTATAGCTGTATATTAACACCACATTCAGGAATATTAGGAAACTCCTATATGCAAATTAATTTATATTGGTAATAGAAACAGAGGAACTTAAAGAGGAGTTGGGAGCACTACTTGAACACATGCTGAATGCAGAACATGTGTACTTAGGGGTGGAAGGTACCTAAGCCAAGAGGGATAGAAACTCATGGAAAACACCCTTTTGTTATTTACCAGTGTCAGCTGGCAGAAGGGTTGAATTCTGCAGTTCTGTAGCAGTCACCACTGAGTGATTTTTTTTTCCACAAATGCATATAACTTGCATTGATATCAGTAGCTTTTGACATGTATATGTATTTGGGGATAAAGATACAACAAAGTAGGGGGGGGGTTTGTGTGTTACCATTTTTGTTGTTATGGACAAGCAAATATTCTTTCTCTCATAATATATTTTCTTATGTTTGCCCACATCCCATTGCTGGATCTTCACTTGTACAAGGTAATCTCATAAATTAGTGTGTATATATTTTACAGTAAATGATTTCCCATTTAGTTAACAGCATGAGACCATTATCTTGTGACAAAACTCTGTTCCAGTGAAGGCTCTTCATTAAATAAGTAATCACCCTTTACATACAATGGAATTAGTATATAAATATACCATGTTAAAAAGCCATCATTTGACAACAACATGACCTATATCAAATTATGCCTTATTCTTCTAATCCTTCTGGAAACTGGTCTGCAGTTATAACCTTGGATATCCATAGACCAAAAACCTCTGGTAGAAATCAATATATTCAGCATATCAAAGAGAAATTAGCGATTATTTTGTAACTCCACAAGGGTTTGGCTTTACTTCCCTCTAAGAAGCACCCTTGTGAATTATGCATGTAAATAATGCTCCAGACCACTTTATTTGCTGCTAAGCAGGAACAGCAGGTTGCCCAAAACTTCATCACTGTACTCCCCTTTCTGTCAGATTGTTGTTCAACAGCTCTCTTGGAATTAAGTTGTGGTATTCTTTTTAACCCAGATAGTGTGGCAGATAAAAGTTAGGGAATGGTTAGATGAATTGTCAGAAAGGAAGATCATCTGCATTGTCAGCACTGAAAACCAAGTTTAGGTGAAGAAGGCAGACTTCTCCCCTCCAGTCTATGTTAAAACAATTTGTCTACTTGTTTAAGTCATTGGTTTCATCTTAGTGCTCATTAACAAGCAGGATTTAACTAAAGGGAGCAGACATGGGGTCTTCCAAAAGCCTTGAATGTTGAGTAGATTTAAATAGCCAGATGTAGCTCATACTGCTGAGTCCATGAGTCCATGCTCATTTCCACACCGTTGTTCATTGACAGGGGCAGCCTGATATCAGTTTGGCCAAGGCTTTCAGCAAAGTTATGTTCATGCACAAGTATTTTGTGGTGTTAAATAAAGTACCTGGGGTACCGCTTGTTTTCTTCTTTGACAATATTTACCATGAAATACGTGCATTTTGTGCCTTTTCCAGACAGTCCTGGAATGATAATTGTTACTGGAATTATGGTTTCTGTGGAAAGTCTTCTACATCCCTCTGCTTGCCTGGGACTCAGCTGAGCATGTAGCCCTTTTGTTGAGTTCTGAGGAGTATGTCCTGGAGCATGGGAGGACAGAGCTCAGCTGGGTGGAGGGAAGAAAGGGGACGTTTTTTGTGTTGTACCTTAATACTCAGGATAGCCAGCTGTAATTGGGAAACCATTACTGTTCAAACTGCTCTTTATGGGGCTCTTGATGTTTACATCACATTCTCTGGGAAGAAAATGGTAACACAACAGCAGCAATACTGATGCCTGTTCAGTGGTGCAATAGTACATTTACAAGACATACAACACATACATTTGCAATGTCACAGAGCTATTACAGACAACCCCAGGAATCTGTAGAGCAAATGTGAAGCTGGGATATTCAGTGAAATATGCACCTATTCAGTCCCTCATGTTGGCTAGTTAACATTCAGCCAGAAAGAAAACAGATCTTTCCTCCACGACTGGAGGTACCTGTGGTACCGACAGGCTCTGTGGTACCTGTGGGATGGAGTCACGTTGCACCTTCTTGCCAGGAGCCAGAAGGCACCACAAATGGATCTTTTACTCTGAAGGAAAGGTCTCCTGCCTGATGTTGTGAACACCATGGCTAGTCTAAGGTATTGAAAGACTTTCTAAACTCTTTTTCCTTTCCCACCTAAAACGTAAAAAAGTGAATCGTCGTTAAACTGGGTTTTCAAAAACACCCCATGAACAATATGATCTATATGACAAGTTAAAAAAGATGTAATATTTACTCATAACTCAGTAGGGGAAAACTGCAGCATTCTTTTATCTCATATCCAAATCTCAACATTTTACTTCCTTTAACAACTTCCTACTTTCTAAAGGATAAGATATCTCATGTAACTTGTACCTGATATATACACCTCATTTCTACAGCTACAAGTGGATTATTGCAGCTCAGACAATAATTAATGTTGAATCAGGAACAGCAACACCTCACAGAATATTCACTTATTGAGTAGTTCCTTAAAACCAAGGAAACGAAATGTTTGAGAAAGGAGGGACTGACTAGTTTCAAAGTCCTGAAGCATTTGTTCAACAGGTATCCAAATGAAAGATTTTTTTCATTTTTTGGAAAATATTCTGAAAATGTCTCAAAATTTCACTTCTGAAATTCCTTGATGATGTTCTGGTCCTTCCTGGCCATTTACTTGAAGTTGATGAAGGAAAAGGAAACTGGGACATGGAAGGTAAAAAGACGACAAAACTCACCAACCATAACCTCTCATTCCTCACAGTATGCTTCTATAAAAACACAACATTTCCAAAGCCCAATTTTAATTTTTTTTCCTGTAAGAGGTTGGTCTTTTTAAGGTTCAAAATATTTGTTACTGAAAACTGCCAGTGAAGTTCTAGAGACAGATTTTTCTCTTATCATCAGTGTAAAAACAATTATTTTGACAGTTTGTGTTCTAGCCATGTGTATTGTATGTACATTAAAGACCTATGTATATGCTTGCTTTCATTTTCTTGTATGATCCTTTCTATACCTTGCTGCCATTCAAACCTCCTCTTCCTCCACTCTTTTTTCATTCAGTTCTGTTCTTCTATGTTTTTAACTCACCTTGAGGTTTAAAATAGTGAAGGCTGTCTTCTGTTTGTTAGCGGAGAGTAGGATACAAAGGGCTTTTATGTTGATTGTCACTCTGCATGGTGGGGAAGGAAGAACCAGCTGGGAGAGGTGAGCAAACCAAGGCGCAGAATGGGGAAACGGTCCTGCTCCTGCCCTCTGTAATTCGCAGATTATTTTAGACACTAAAATTGTGACAGCTTGCTCTTGTGATAAAGATGTTAACAAGAAGAGAAAATGACATTAATTTAATCTATTCTTGCAGGTCATGCTGAAATGAGACTGTGATGATACAAAATTATAATAATAAATATGGAAGTAATTTCACAATTCTTTACAGATACTATTCACAATCCTTTCACATGCAAATGTCCTGTCCTGTCCTTCACAACGGTGATTTTTGGTGCCATCCATGCTCTAATTCAACATCTTCTAATAGTTGATTCCATAATTACTTTATACGGCAAGAATGATGTAAAATACTATTCCAGATTAAGATCTCAAGATGGCTTTACTTTTATATTATTATTTCCCCTGGGCCTTCCCCTCAGGACATTTCTGATTTAGACATTTTTCACATTTTCAGAAGCAAATTAGGTCATTAGTGTTTTCAGCTCATAGTATATTAATAACCAAGCAGTGTGAAAAACAAAAAGTGTTGCAAACTAAAATATTTTTGTATGAATGAAAGTGGTGATTTAATTTGCTGGTATTTTCAGGAGCCAGACAAACCTGGCATATTAATTCCCAAATCCTGAAAAGTTTGTGGACAAATGGTTATTTAAATCTAAAAGGGATTCAGTAGTGAAAAATTCAGCATTTTTAGAAGTTCCTCAGTCAAGGAAATACTAAAAATACAAAGAATTATGCTTCTAAGGAGCAATTAAAACACCAGCATTAAAATTACTGAAAAAATTCTGATCTGACCTAAAATTTTAGTTCTAGTCTAATTCTAAAAATCAGATGGTGTCAACACACTGTCTCCCTTTTTTCCAGATTACTTTATCTTAGAACGATTTTTACTAAACAGTATGTGTGATTTACGCTGGGAATGGCATAACCTCTACTGAACAAAAGATGCTGAAAAGCACCTGCCAGGCAGGAGTGTTACTTTGCTGGGCAATGAGCCCTCGTAGTGTAACTTTAGCAGCAGCAGCATCCTCAGCATGTTTTGTTGAGTTTGCACCTTCTGTGTAATCTGGTAGATACAGAGGGTGGAGCTCAGCCTCTGCATTCTGCTTAATAGCCTCAATTACAGGTGGAAAAGCATACAGTATGTAAATGAGTACACGCTAGATGCGATATAATTGCAAGGTCAGCATGGACAATGTTTTGCTGAAGTGCTGCTGTAAGTGAATAATTTCAATGATGAAAGTGTATTTTTTCATATTTGAGAGCTAATGTACTGAACTGGTCTTTCAGAAATATTGTTCCAATTGCACTGTAATGCTAGACTGCAGAGAAATAGTAACAGCCAGATATCCCCCAACTCCAGCATGAAACACCTATCTTAGCAGGTAATGCGGCACGTTGCTACCCGTAATTGTACTAAGATTTGAAATACAGTGCATTTAGGATGGGGAGTCATAGGAGAGGACACTGGAGGCATTTGATAGTTGTAAGCAAAGACAGCACGGGAGCAGTGTCTGTTCACCTGGGACACTGAAAGCATTGCAGAAGAGCACTGAAACGTAGGCAGTTGGTGGGCACTGATCTGTGTCCCTCCTTCAAGAACAAAGTTTCAGGATGCTATATGCATTTTGAAAATGCTTTCCTTTTCTAACTATGCTTTGTTAATTTAAACAATTAAATTGATTTCAACTAATAATATAGGTTATATGCAATCCATTTAATTTAGCTTTCAGCTAATATCGGGATCTATTTCAGTTTACAACTTTAACTGACTTATCAATTAAGATCTCACCTGATGTATTCAGGCAGAAATTATCAAGATATTGAATTTAAAATGCTTTTAAACAATTTTTACAGAAGAGTTGCAGAAAGGTCCCCTGCTCTCCTTTGAAGCACCAATTATTCCCATAAAACAATTAAGCATCAATTTGTTCTTCCATGTAGGTGTAAAGTAGGTGCATTCAGTGAACAGTTGCTTACAGACTCAAATGCAGAAGCACTAATGATTTTAGCAGGATTCCTCTTGTGAGAGAAAGACATATAATGATGAAGAACCACAACAGTCAAGATAGAAAACGAAAATCTGGCAGAATCATAACAAAGGGATAAACAAAGAACATTAACTGTATATAAATAAACCTGTGATCATGTGGCATATTTGAGAGCAACACATCTCGTTACCTGCACCTATCTTCTTTTTCATCATTGTGATTTGTAATGTGAAGATAAATTAATTTACTTTATTTTCACAGTTCTGATTTATAAAGATATGTTGAATGAAGCTGATTACTACCCAATAGTTTTTGCTGAACAGCAAAGTTACTTTTGCTTAACTTAATTTTTCTGTTCCACATAGATTATTTCCTGTTTCACATAGGTTATTTCTGCTTTATTACGAAATTCAATAAAGTAAGTATCTGGTTAAAAAGTATGTTTATTGGCAAGGCCTAATTTAGAACACATAAGTGCCATTATACATTATTACTCTCACAATGCAAAAGACTTGAGTTAGCCTTTCAAGTAACACCATTTGTAACTCGATGGAAAAGGTCAGGAAAAAATACAACTCATTTTTCTATTCAAATGAGTGGTATCAGGAGCCATTCCTGGACGGAAGCAGCAAATATGACTTGGGATGGTTATCTTTCCTCCTCTTCTTCCTCCCCATTTGCTTTTCATTTTAGTGTCATGACTTTTCCTTATGCTTAACTGGCCAGGAGGGCAGCAGGAAACCAAGCTCTGTAAGAAGTTCCATCAGACATGTTACGTGCACTGTGATGAAATAAATGAATTACATATCATAAAACTAAAAAAGATAATTTCAGTTATAAAAAGTCTGTGGAAAGTTTCTGCTTTTACATGAAAAGGTGAGGGGGGATTTTTTTTTGTTTGTTTGGTTTTTTGTTTGTTTTTTTGTTGCTTTTTTTTTTCTTAGTTTTACTTGTTTTCTTAAAGTAAAGCTCACTGGTTTGTAACACAAGACCAAAATTTTTTAATTTTAAAGAATAAACCCTTTAATCAAAAGAGAAAAATGTGTATAATGAATCGCCATCATTTTCAGATTAGCTTCCGTTCTGTTCCAACTATTTGGTCAGGAATGAGTATATTATGCACTGTGATTACAAACAAGGACAGTGACATTGAAAAAAGAAAAAGCTAACTGAACAAGATGGTTTTTACACTATGGCCCAAACAGTGCAAACAAAGAACCCCTTGAAAACATCTTGCTGGCATCAATATTTCCCTCTGCATGACAGCAAGATTCACTCTCTTCCCAGCTCAGGGAAGGTAGTGCTCTCTTTAAAACCCATGCATGATCTTTTGTGCTATTGATATTTAATTGGCAATCATTTATGCAAAATGAAATTTATTTTCATGATCTTTTGTAGGTAATGGGAATCACTGAAAGACATTGGGACACAGCAAGAGACACCAGAGGCCCTATGGTGGCCATTGAGTTAGAAATGTTTCAAAGTAGCCACTTGCATGCTGTTACTGCATTACAAAGAGGAAACATCCAAGTGCTCATTTTATTAATCAATTTGGATGAACAAATTTCAGAAGATGTCTGTTCCCTTGTTGATACCAGCCTCCTCCAGACAGGAGAAAAGATCTTCTAAAATGACAGTATTATAACTAGAGTAAAACACATTCACCACATAAATGAAATAAATGTTATCAAAGAGTGGAATTAACACGCTAAGAGGATTTCTGTGAGCAGGTGAATTCTGTGTATAATATAATCAAATTGTCAACACTATTTAGTCTAGTCCTACTTTTATTAATTTCCTGGAAATTTCCCAAGGAGGAATATCCAGGTACTAGGAGAAAGACATTTAATTTACTGATAGCACTGAGTGACATTGAGGAAAAGCTGGTGGTGAAGCAAAGTTTATTCTGTTTTCCTTGTCCATCAGCTTTTGTCTTCTTCAAGTTCAGTGATCCTTTTTGGGGCCAGGGAATCTATTCATGTTCAATTAGGCCCAGCCCAGACTCAGGAAAAGAACCAATTCTTGCAGACAGGGCAGGCGGCCAGTTGTGGTGAGGAGGGCAGAAACAAATATTGCAAAATGAGACAAAGAACATCTGTTTGCACAGGGTGGGCAGGCACGCGCACTGACTGCAGGATGAAAGCTACTGGCATCTGCATGGTAATTGTAAATGGACCCTGCAGTCCAGCAAGTTGATTAAGTTAACTTCTTGCTGGAAATATTGTTCTTGGTCATTAATCGTGATCTTACTTCTTGTCCAGATTTTTTCCTATTCTGTGAGAACTTAATCAAGCTTAAAGAATAGCCATTCCAACTATGCAGCTGCTTTTTCTTTATCTTGCTATATATTCACAGACTGGTCTTTACAATGCCCACTATAAAGGGGATAGTAGGAGACAATACATTTAACCTGATGTTCTGATAAAAGATGCCATTGAAAAAAAATATAATTCTTTGAAATGGAAGCTGATGAGGCAAAAATGGACAGTCTAAATAACATTGCTCCAAATGGTAGAGATGGACAAACGATGCTAGAGTACATTATTCCACTCCACTGGATGAAGTGACTTTCAAGGACTGATTAGCTCCATGTCTGAGAGGGTTAGCCCCCTGCCTGTTATAACAAGTGCCTATGAAAGGGAGAGCTGATCCGACAACTGGCTATGCCAACCGTGAAGTTATTTCAATACTTTCTCTTCTAGCAAGTTGATTAATCCCATCATCATTTCGAAACCCTATTTTATACTGAATAAATCATTTTCTAATAAAGAGCAGTTAGGAGGTGTAAAACTTTGACTTCTCCTCAATGATGCTATCAGCTCCTCTGCAGATTTTACCATTTCTGTCTCTCTGCAAGCTCTGTGTGCTGAAGATGATGCTTTTTCATTACTGAAGTTTTATTTTTGCAATGAAGCCTTTCATATCCTAGTGATGAAGTCATATCATGGATCTTCTGCACTGATGATGTACCAATTTTTCTGTAAACACCAATGTTAAATGCCTCCATTATTTCTATTCTTTCTCCTTATTTTTCCCCTTGCTACAACTACTAAGCCAAACAAATGACTGCTGCCTTTGGGACCATGTGACAAATACACCACAATACACAGGGGAAAGCTCCAAAATAACATCTTGCATTTGCAGTATCACCTAATTGTTTGGATCATATAAGAGACTGTAAACAGCCAGTGAGGAAGAAAAGGAGCTCCAGATAGCTAGGGGAAGTTCTCATTTGAGCACTTGGAAACGCAAATATTTGGAAAATACAGAGCTTAATATTCAGTGGACTTGCATTAAGGCAAATTGTAAATATCACAAGCATTTTAGTTTTGTACAGAAGTTCCTATAATGACATAATGTTAAAAACCATCCTGAAAGTGCAGAGTTACCAGGCTACACAAGGGATGGGGCACAGCTCGAAACTTCGGTTTCTTCTGAGACATTCAGATCTGTAGGAAGATCTAAAGGTTCCCTGGTCTGGGGATGTAAGAATGGAGAGAAATAATGGCTCTTCAGCCCAGTGCTTGGGATGTCCTCCGGCTAAAGATGGGTTTCCTGATTTTATCCCTTGTTTCAGGAGTGTTTCAGGATTTTACCCAGTGACTGTTTAATGTGCCCTTTGCATGCTGATGAAAACAGTACTTGCTGCTGAAGGTTTTTTTGCAGTAATACTTGTAAATTAGAAAGATGCAACTCTCTTCACTCTTCACAGTGAATCAGGGTCTGCTTCATACAGAGCAGGATTTGCATTGGGAATATAAAAGTTTCAACATTTGTAAAAGAGATTGAAATGCACATTTTTGACTGACATAGTGCTTAGTATTGTGAAAATTGTTTAATCTATTTAGAACATTTCGCTTTGTTTCTTTCCAGTTTTTTAGGATAGAGGTATCACTAATGCACAGTAGAACACCACTTTGTATTAAATAAGTGAATCGTAACACTGAATACCAAAACAGTAGAATACACCTAAAAATGTTTCTAAAAAATTAAAATTACTCTTCAAAAGTGGAAATTATTTTTCTTCTTCTACAGAAATCTGTGTGTAGGGTTTCTTTAAGGTATTTGATTAGTTAAGCAAGATATTATTTACCCAAGACTATGAAAATTTTTATGGTATGAATGTAGAGACATCCCATTAAAGGCTATTCTGCATTTTTAAAATCTTATATTCTTAACTAGGCTTTTTCAGGGCATTAACACACCTAGCTAAATACATATTTTAGTTTTTAAAAATTTAATTACAAATGTGTTTCATTTGTCCTACCTCGTACTTCTTAAACTAGAGGAAAGAAGCACTATCACAGTAATAGCCATGACTAGGAAAGAAGAAAAAAAAAAGCTGAAAGTTCTAATCAAAGCTGTAATCAGAAAGATGACAAATGGTGAAGACTATTAAATTTTCTTTGCTCCCTTGATGAATTTAATAAAGAACTAATCAAAGATCATTAGAGGGCTTTTGTGCTTGGTGTGCATTGTAACCGGATTGCAATTGGAATTTATGTTTTAGTGGTTATCTATGGTTGAATTGGACCTTTAAATACAGACAGAGATATTTTTAGCTTTTTTTTTTGGAAAATATTTATTTTAAAATGTCAAATCATTGTATGTTGCTTCTGTGCCTTACACAGTAAAACAGAGGCTATTTCATTGTGGTTAGAAATTTTAAAATTAGTATCAGTATCAGTGTTTAGTTTGAATTTTGTAATGATCTTCTTCCTTTTAATTTTGCAAGAAAAATTAGAAAAGAGACATCTACTTCCCAGGCAGTTATGTAAGTAATCTAATTGCTAGAACTATTGACAACCTGTAGAATTACTTAACAGTATGGAAATTCACCTTTGGCAGATCTTCAGGGTTAACTTAGTGTTCTTAAAGTGTGCTTCTTTGATCTTATTTTCATATTCCCTATTTGGTGCTGGAATAATAATACTTAGTAGATGCAGCAACTGAAGATGTTGTAGACTAAGCCATCTGTTTTTTTTCCTTCTGAGTCTTAATATCTGGAGTTTCAGGTAGAAAGGTGAAAGAGAGATTGTACTTTCCTTTTGGTGAAATATAATGAAAAGGATGGTTGAATATGCTGGAAGCATGTGTACACTTTACTGACCTAATTTGTAGATGGCAACAGTAATATGAAAAAAATCTTCAGCTCTTTTTAAAGTAACTCTTTGGAGGGTGCAGTTAGCTTGCGACTTATAGCCAGCGGGTTGATTATGACAGGGTAGAGAAGCTGACTTCATGACTCTCATTTCCGCTCACCCTTTGTGTCACCTGGGTAGTTCCTGTCTCACTAACTGGAAAGTGCTTACAATAGTGGACTTACAATACCTGGCCTCAACATCTGACCTATTTGTCTGCCACAGGATAGTTTTGCTCTTACTACTGCTGTAGCATTTAGGAAGATTTCTTGCCGTAATGTGCAAATATTACATTTCTGAAATAATTAAGAGTTGTGAATCTGGTGTTACAGAATAGTGTGGGATCTAAAACAGCCTAATACAACCCTTCTGTGGGAATTCCCTCCTTTTGTGGGAATAACATAGATATTTGAAGCAAAATTACTGTGATGGACACATGAAAATTTAGTAGGGCACTGCGGCAAGAAATACCAGAAAGCTATAATGAAAGAGAGAAGCATGTTTACCCCAATGGAATCTACCTCATATCTAGGCACTACACATCACCACATTATTCTTATTCCTTATTACTAAATGGAATGCTACAGCTTGAGTTTTTGGGTCAGGTTTGGAGTTTTTTTTGGTTGATTGGTTGGTTGGGTTTTGAGTTAGGATTTAAAAATATCTGTATGCGAAACAATAATTTAAAAAATATCTGTTTGCTATGCAAAAGAAATAAAAAAGGCTATTCTAAGTCTTACACTGAAAAGAATAGGAGACTCCCTTTGATAGTGGTGATGTACACAAGATTCTTAAGGTATTTATTGTGACATGGTTATAATAATTTTGGAGTTATATGCAGTGAGACATACAGATATAAATACAGAAAGAGATCAGCTGTTCAGGTGCTCAGAAAGAAACGACATTATCCTCCAATATCTGATACAGATGCATCTATAGCCTACTGTTTGAATGTGCAGTGTCACACGTTAACGCATAGGCTTTTCAACAGAAAAATTGTTAAAGGAAAATGAGATATTAGCCTCTAAAACAAGTGCACAATAGTTTCAGGAATAACTCTGTTTAGGACTAGTGAGATATGAGATCAGGATCAGACATCAAGTTATCTTTGGCTTGCTTCCATATCTTTGAGAAATAACAATTGAGAGAAAGCTTGGCCTGTGTGAATTAGTATGGGATGTAAATTACTACCTGTGTAATGAACAGGTTAATAATTTCAAAGCTAATGTAACTCAGACACATTATCAAATCTACAGACATTGGAAAATGTCAGATAATAGTGAAATCCTAGCAGAAACACCTTCTGGCCTTCAATCTGCATAAACTCTAATTGTCTGCCAAACAATAAATAATTTCAGTCTCTCTAACAGCCAAAGAGCAGATTTTCAAGAATTATGTATTTACCTTACTTGGATGTGAAAGTCTGCTCAAGGACAGGGGCAGCCTCTGGCCCTTCAGGCACAGATGCAGAAATGTTTATGCCCATTCTCCCTCCTCTGTCTCCCACTGGGAGAAACATCAGGCTTAGTCCTTGCAGGGCACAGACCACAGAGTGGTCAGACCACCTGTACCGTGAGCACAGCTTGAATTCCTCCTTGGAATGGCCTGTGAGGTGGTGCTGCAGAGGGGTCCACAAGCAAGCGAGGGTGGCTGCAGGGTGGCTAGCTGGGGCACAGGGGGGACACAGGGCATGTGTAACACCCAGCACAGACACAGTGTTCATGTCCCTTCATTAACAGGAGAGGAGGGGGAAAGATCCCAAACCAAGTATCTTGCTTGCCTTCATCATCTACAGATGTTTTATTTTCTGTTTTCTCTGGTGTTGAACATATATGTGAACTGCTCTACAATGCTACATTTTGCCATTCCACCTTTAAGGTTGTGGGACAAGCTAAAAAAGAGATTTTGACAGTCTAGTAATCTAGTAATCCACTGATAGGGATCTATGCAGACAGGTAGTTTAGGAATGTAGAAATTATTTTAAATTATTTAAGCCTCTCCATGTCCATATGATTTCTCAGGACCAACCACAGAAAATGAGATACTGATGAACAGGAAGACAAAGGATGGAAGAAGCATTTTTTGGAAACCTGCTTGAAATAGCTGTGATAACCCTAAACAGTAAAACCCAGGAGATTACAACGTTGAGAAATTTTCAAGGTTTGCCTGCCAAAGTTTGGAGAACAATTAACCTGGAGAAAGGTATCAGGACATTCTAAGACGCTAGAGTAGATAAGCAAAAGGATCACAAACTTAATGTGAATTTTTTGAAAGTATGGTGGCTTTTAAAATTTGTTATGGTTTTGTCATTCTGTGTTTAAACAATAAATTATTAGATTTCTCAATTATAGTTGGTGATAAATCCAGCTTTGGGTGATATGCTGCAAAAAGGCTTTTTATTTCTATAGATTGGCAACTTCTAAATACAGAAAAATTGTGGATACAAAAATGCTGCTAGCAAGGATTTTCTTGCTATTTTCTAAGTCCGTGAAAGACTTTTTCTCTCTCACAGAGATAGTAGTGGAGTTCTGTAAATAACCAAACACCTGCAACCTTGAGAAGTCTTGTTTATAGTACAGTAGAAAAATATTTTGACGATGGATGTTTTAGGATTCTAGCCAATCACCCCCAAGGGGTGGCTGATCTTCATCCAATTAGCCTATGAAGAAAAAAGTCTATAAAAGAGTTTGTAAAATAATTAAATAAATCAATCTTGCTGCACAATTCCTGCCTGCTGGATCTTCTCTCCTCCTCCCTACGGCTGCAGGACA
>NW_008239553.1:21484175-21484628 GCF_000691975.1 Corvus brachyrhynchos
CCCCCCACCGGGACTGGGAAGTCCAACGGGACTGAGAAAATGGCGAACAGCAGCTCACAAACCGACGCTGTGGTAACAGTCTGGAAAGGTGTTTTCAGTATAATGCACACCTCCACTCCTGAAAACTCACTTCGGGAATTATTAGCTTGGGCTGCCTTGCAAGGAATTCCCATGGACAGAAACACTGCCCTGGACTTTGGACTGTGGCAGGAACTCGGCTGTGCCGTATGGCATTAGCTCCTGTCTAGGAACCCAGCAGCGTTAGAATCATTCCAAACTTGGCGTTTGTTATTTATGCTGCTGACAGACCTTGACTGTGGCAGCAGAGCTGGCTCGCCTATTTCGGTGATGAGTGATGGAGGGATACCCGAACAGGACCCCGCTGACCGGGCTTCAGGGGCGTGTGGTGCTGGATCCGAAAAAAACCCCCTGGCTTCAGGGGCAGAGCCTGTG
>NW_008239553.1:21484854-21485279 GCF_000691975.1 Corvus brachyrhynchos
CTCGGCCGACGTAGCCCCAGGAGTGACTGCACCGAAACTGCCTGGGCATGGTCCATTGCCCTCCCTGGCACTGGACTGTTCTGCGCAGGCACAGAACTGAGCCGTCAACCTATTGATACGTCATTTGCCTTTGTGGATGGAACTGCTGAATGTCTCACAGCAGTTATCAGTACTGCCACACATATCACAACAGCTATTGGAACTGCCGAATATATCGCGGCAGTTGTCGGAACTGCTCAGCTTGCAAAAGCAGCTGCTGCAGATGCCAGAGGCACCCCACCGCGTGGGGTGCGCTGGGCCCGCATCTCCCATGGGCGGTGCGGCTCCGAACCAGGAAGCGGCGTAACCAGCGGCAAACCTGGAAGTAGCGCTGCAGCGGAAAAACCTGGAGGCGGCGGCACCGAACGTGGCCGGGGAGCGAGAAA
>NW_008239553.1:21486521-21487526 GCF_000691975.1 Corvus brachyrhynchos
GAACGCTGCCACGGAGCAAGAGACAAGCACGGTGCTGGGCGTGGCAGCAGCCCCAGAGAGGGCCGGAGCAGCTCCAGCACCAGTTCGGTCAGACACGGCCGAGATGGCATCCCGTAAAGAGGCTGCTGTTCGAACTGCAGCGCAGCTAACTGTAGTCTGTGCTGCCTGTTTGGCCTCTAGCCAGTGTGCCCCTCTCTGTCCACCTCTGTTCGCTCCCAGCGCCTCAGAGTTGCCTTTGCCTGATGATTCCTCATCGGGAAGTGAGGCAGATGAGGTTTTGGCCCCGGGGCATAAAGCTGCCGTAGCCGGGCGGCGAAAGAAAAGGCTGCTCCGGTCTCACCCCTGGACCTTTCAGGACTGAACGGTAACTGTGCGTCCGACTCACTACAATCGCTTCTTAGAGTCAGTTAAGATGTGAGCATTGGAGGAGGGGGATTGGAAATTATTAGAGACCCTGGGGATGCCAAACAGATTTGAGGATTCTGGAAGTAATCGGGAAGCTGTTATACCCCATCCACAAGCTGTGCCAGCAGTTCAGGACAGTGGTGACTCCCTGAATGGGGAGATGCAAGCTTTCCCAGTGTATAAGGCTCTCCCAAATTCAGGCGAGCATGACAAGCATGAGGTGATTGCTTGGAAGGTTGCATAGGATTTGCAATCCAAGGCGGCACAACATGGGCTAGGTTCTGCTGAGGTTATGCAGATAATAAGGGTGATAAATACAGATTTGCTTGCTGCATTTGATATCAGACACTTAGGTCAAATCCTATTTCAACCTGTACAATTTACAGTTTTTGAGAAAACCTGGAGAAAGCTGGCCAACAAGGCTGCATTAGGGAATATGCAGCTCCCAGCTGCTGATCCTAGACGGACAGCGGGAATGGATGCTTTGATGGGGACTGGTCCCTTCTCTGATCCCAGACTACAGGGTAACTTGTCCTCTAGCATCCTGCAGCAAGCTCAACAGGTCGGCATGGCTGCCCTGTTGAAAACCATAGAGTTGTC
>NW_008239553.1:21488417-21489952 GCF_000691975.1 Corvus brachyrhynchos
TGCTAAATTAGTGCCTTTTAAGTCTTGTGTCCCCAGGATGGAACAACCAACTCACGAAGATAGCGGCAGTGGATCTACAGGACTCCCGCAGGCCTTCTGGACTGCAGACATTTCTGACCAAAGGCCACAGATGACATGTACCCTGATCCTGCCGAATACCCGTCCACCCCGGACTCAGCTTTGAGGTTTGATTGATACAGGTGCTGATGTAACTATCATCTCCTTCTCTGCGTGGTCTCCCTCATGGCCTTTAGCCCCTGTGGGGATCGGCCATCGCAGGATTAGGAGGAACCACATAGAGCTATTTAAGTGAACGGCCTGTACTGGTGAAGGACTCAGAGGGGAACACAGCTACAATTAGGCCTTATGTTGCTACCACTTCCCTTAACCTTTGGAGATGGGACGTGTTGGCAGCTTGGGGGGTTCAGATTGGGACAAATTTTTAGCAGGGGTCACTGTGTGTAAGGGCGCACAGCATCCTACACTGCCTTTTCAATGGTTGACCAACACACCAGTCTTTGAGCTGCAGTGGCCCCTACCAAAAGAGAAGTTAGACACCCTTCAGCAGCTGGTTCAGAAACAGTTACAACAGGGGCACCTTGAACCTTCTACTAGTCCCTGGAATACTCCTGTTTTCGTAATTCAGAAGAAATCAGGGAAATGGAGATTATTGCAGGACCTCCGGAAGGTTAATGCAGAAATGGAAGGTATGGGGGCATTGCAGCCTGGCAGGCCCTCTCCCACCATGATTCCTGCGGGGTGGGACATCCCGATAATTGATTTAAAGGATTGTTTTTTCATAATTTCTTTGCATCCTGATGACAAACCAAAATTTGCCTGTACTGTGCCCGCCGTTAACAATGCTGAACCTGCTAAGAGATACCAATGGAAGGTCCTCCCTCAAGGGATGAGGAACAGCCCAATTATCTGTCAGTGGTATGTCGCCCAAGCTTTAGCCAGAGTTTGCAAGCAGTTTCCTGATGCACGCTGCTACCATTACATGGATGATATCCTGGTGGCAGAATCCACCTGGGACGAGCTGCTGAGAATACAGCCTCAGCTGCTCACTGCTCTGCATGCCTACGGATTAGAGGTAGCTCTGGAGAAAGTTCAACAGCATCCTCCTTGGAAATGTTTAGAAGTAAAAATTTTGGACCAAACTATCCAATGCTATGAGGCGCAATTCCAGATTTGATTAAAACCTTGAATGATGCTCAGAAACTGCTGGGTGTCATCAATTGGTTACGACCTTATCTAGGTCTAACTGTGAAGCAGCTTTCCCCGCTTTTTAATACATTAAAAGGGGATCCCGATCTGAATTCACCTCGGGAGTTGACTCCGGAAGCATGATGAGCGCTGCAAGAGGTCCAACAGGCTGTTTCTGCTCGTCAGGTTTATCGAGTGGATCCCTCCATTGCTATCACTGTTTTCATTACTATTCCAGACCTCCATCCTGCAGGTATCATTGGCCAGTGGAATGCACAATGGTCTGATCCTTTGCATATCCTAGAATGGGTCTTTTTGCCTCACCAGCC
>NW_008239553.1:21491332-21508714 GCF_000691975.1 Corvus brachyrhynchos
CTTCCACAAGCAGAGACTGAACTTTAAATTTCTTGTTATGGAGTCAGATAGTTAAAGTCTTAAGGACATATTTAGAATTAATAACTGATGTAAATTTCTGTTTAGGATTAATAGTAGAGTTGTTATCTTATCAAACATAAAGGGGGAATTGTGGATACAAAAATGCTGCTAGCAAGGATTTTCTTGCTATTTTATGTGAGAGACTTTTTCTCTCTCACAGAGATAGTAGCAGAGTTCTGTAAATAACCAGACACCTGCAACTTCTTGTTTATAGTATAGTAGAAAAATATTTTGACGATGGATGTTTTAGGATTCTAGCCAATCACCCCCAAGGGGTGGCTGATCTTCATCCAATTAGCCTATGAAGAAAAAAGTCTATAAAAGAGTTTGTAAAATAATTAAATAAATCAATCTTGCTGCACAATTCCTGCCTGCTGGATCTTCTCTCCTCCTCCCTATGGCTGCAGGACATGGTAATATTTTACGGCATTAATAAAAAATGGGTAACTCTCATTGTGCCTGGCATTTCCATGTATTTCCAAGACATTCACTAGGTGATGGAGGTAACAGCACTTCATGGGTGGGTTTAAAATCTGATAAAGGATGAATTTTATGTGTAATAAATGCCAGCCATCAACCATAATAACTAGGAAAGATCCTGCAAATCATTATGTGAATGGGAAAGGTGCCTGATGTCAGGGGTCTTAGAGAACATGGCAATGGTGAATGAAAATCATTGCTTCTTCTATGTAGCAATACTTTATGAAAAGAGGTAAAATAAAGTGATCAAATACTGACAATGGCAAAATAATGCCAGGAAGACTGTGGTTTGGGTGGTTTCTAGGAGCACTATAAAATTCAGTTCACAAGCACTGACAGAGACCTAGGGTGGCTGGGACCAGGCCAGGCCTCACTGTCTGGTGAGACAGAACCCCTCTCCCAGACCCCAGCTGGCAGGGCTGTCCATCAATCACACACAGGGTGTGGTTAACTCATCTCTGATTGACAGAGCTGTCCATCAATCACACACAGGGTGGGGCTAAGCTGGCCTCTGATTGGCCGAGCAACCAGAGGTCCCACCTGGGGGCGGACTGACAAAGATCTTGGGGGCTTGCATCTAATTTTCACTTTTATTTTATTGAGGGATTTTCTGAGTGTATCTGAATGTGCAGACACTGTTGAGGCCAGAACTGGATACACCCTGAATTTGAGATATTGATAGATTTATTTTATTTAATATATTTTATTTTAAACCTCTTGGGTCTCCTTTTCTTTTCAAGAGGAATGAAGGATATTACAGCTCTCCATAAGAAGTTAAGGGCCTACACAGGAAACAAAGAGATAGACCACATTAAAAAAACCATACTCATCTTGAAGCAGCAGGAGAGACTCAGTGTGTTTGTGTGGGGAGTTTGCTCTCCTGAATCATATGCATTGCTGCTACAGCACCGCTGGCTCGACTTATGTTCCCAGAGCTGTGCCGAGGCAGAGGAATGGGGAGTAGGAGCTGATGCTAGGGGAGGGGTGAATCCTGTCCCTGCAGCAGTGGCAAGGAGGAACAAAACCACTGCCTTGGATCTGCATTCAGTGTCAGATTTGCTTTTGCTGTGTTGGAGAAAGGCTGAATGCTTCTTTGAGCTCAGGCTGCTGTGTGAAACCTGTTCTCTCAGCGGGTTGACATCCCCCTGGCTGTGGAAAGCATCTCACATCCCAGTTGTGGTACCTGCACTGTCGTATGGGATCCCTATCTCATTCCCACGGTTACATTAGGGCCTTCTCCCTCGGTGAGAGATGGAAAATAGTCCTGTAGCAGCAACAGTACAGGCTCATGCCCGACTTTTATATTTCTATCTGGAAATCTCAGAGTGCCTTACCAGGGTCACCCTTACAGGTCAAACGTAGATTTAACTGGCAGCAAAACCCCAGTTCTGCCTCTCCCTTAGTTTTATGATTGATGATGTTTATTTAATTTTTCGTGTATTGCTGGCTGGGAATTGGATTGCAGTACAGTAAATATGAGCACAGCTATTTATGGATGTAGCACTAAAGGGACTTGTACCCACTCAGTATTTATTTTCAACTACTGCAATTTTTTTAGTTAGAGCAACTGGAGTAAAAAAATAGTAAAATTAGTTTTCTAGGCCTGTGTATTTACGCCTAGGTAAAATAATCTGGAGAGAGAAGTCCATGTTCAGATTTCCCCCAAAGCACAGAGAAAGCAGAGGTGTGAGACAAGTGAGAGGCAGCGGGTGCAGCATTGTAGATTTCTGTCTGTGCTTGGGAAACTGCTGCTGCAGAAGATCTGTCTGTGTTGGAGGCAGAGGTGCGATGGCAGCAGGAGCTCGAACCCAGACTCCTGCAGAGGTTGCTGCTCAGATCACAATGGCTGGGATGTACTCTGGTTCCTGGGCTGCATACTCACAATGTTTTTGTTGCTGGAGCTGGCTGGTTTAAAGCTGGAGTGGGTGTATTTCCAGTCACTACAACACTCCCTCCCTGCTGCTCTGCAGACAAACACTTGTGTGTGCACATGCACACACTGCACTCATACTCAGGCAGAGCTTGAATTCACCCACCCCTGCCCACAGCCAGTGCTCTTTGGTTTTGCTAACAGCAATGCACATACAGGTTGAGGAGTCATACCCCTGCTGCCTCTCACACCCAGCCTGATCTTACAGTGCAAGAACATTTATCTACACAATATGGAGTGTATTGTTTAAAACTACCCTTGTATTAAAAGTCAGCACGGAACTCATTCAGATGCAAGTCTACACTGAAATCAGGCGTAGGTTTGGTAGTCTGTTGCCTTGAATCATTTGTAACAGAGCAGAATTAGTGCAAGGTGCTACTTTTTCATTTTGTTTGGTTGTTCGTTTTTCTTTTTAATACACATCTGCATGGAGAGGTGCCTTTCTTTCTCAGTTCCTCTCCAGTTCTCCTGGTACTACACAGCAGTAAATAAGTGTCTGTTGTTCAGATATTATTCACCTTTCCCTTTTGTTCTAGCCAATTTTGTTGCTACAGTGTAAGAAAATAACTCAAGAGATAGGGTTATAATGTTCATTTCTAAGAGCCAGTTAAGTGTTACATTTTTACTTTTGACTTGGTATCTTCTCTTGCATAATAAAAAGTGAAGAAGCCAAGTACCTTGTTATATGAGTAGAAAATACTTGTGCCCACAATTTAATCCTTCAAACAATATATAGGAATCAAAGCATAATACATGGAGTTTTTCAAATTATTGAAAGCATTGTAGTACAATTGTAGTACATTGTAGTACTTTCTATAGTTCTACAATCTCAGCAAGCTGGTTGTGAAAAATATCTTACTGCTGTTATACTTTTAACTGACTTTTCTTTACACAACGATTTATGGAAGCATAATGTGCTCAGCCTGCTCATAAATTAGGCAGCATAATTTTAATAGAAACCATGAAGAGGCTTGAGTCTTGAAGTGAATGTTCTCACTCTATGTGCCAATACATACTTTAATGTGTTAAAAATTACTTTAATTGAGCAGACTTTATTAGTGAGCATCTTATGGCCACTGAAGGCATTTTTTTGCTTGTTGTCTCCTTAAATATCTCAGTTAAATTATGCAGAAAAAATTACATCCTAGCCCATTGCATAAATTCTGAAGAAATAATTAGGGAGTCAAAAGAAATATTCCTGTTGAGAACAAAAAGAGTCATGGCTGTTTTTAGTGTAAAATATCTTCTTATTTACAAATCTGGGGAAAAAATAGAAAGCATTTTTTGAACTTCTATCCTGTTGGTACATTGTGTACAACTTTAACACAACTCATCAGTAATTAACTATTTACCATTTAAACCATGACAAAAGTATCTTGAAACTTCTTTTGTGCTCTTATCATTTTTTAAGGAGCACATTTATACACAAATTGCTTGGCATCTCTGTATCAAGGCTTTGATCTCCTCCACTATCAGTTGTTGGCTCAGGTACAAGAGACTGTAAAATATACAAAGCTGTCTGCTCCAGACTCCAGTTGAAATAAAAAAAGGAGTCTGTTTATACACAGCCACTCATTTGCTAAGTCAGTCAATATTTACATGTTACAAATATAATACCTTCTTTGTTAAATAAATTATTTAATTCAACCTCTATGAAACTTCCTTTCAAGAGACTAACATTTGCAAATAAATAACTTTTAGTTCCTTAATTATAACTGTAACCTGAATACCATCCTTTTCTTTCTTTCTTTTTTTACCCCAACTACTAGGTCAGCTTTGATAAAACATTAAAGAGTGTTTTACAAATACATAAAGCCATATATGACGTGTTGCCATACAACGTATCTTTTTGAAAATGTCATCAAGATGGACAAACAGCTCTTGTGTGGTGTTACGTATGTTTTCCAAGTTTGCTGTTAATGCTGTGTGCTATAGACTTAGTATACCATCATCCAAGAATTAAAGTTCAGGCTTATAGCACTTGGCAGTTGCCAGCACCAATGGCAGGTGTCATGCTGATGGAAATGCACGTTGATGCATTAGATGATGTATGTCTGTTGGTGACTTGTTTCTTGATTAATGCTTTCCAACAAATAAGGGCTAGAAGCAACAGTGCCTTTCTCCATTTGTGCCTCCTAGGACTTTTTGTTGTTCTCCACAGAGCTCTGTGTCTTCTTATTTTTTTAGTACTTGAAATGACACGTAAATGTCATGATTGCAGATGATTATGACAATAAACAAAACAGTAGCAGCATTTCACAGAAAGAACAAGGAATGAGTGGGAAATGATTTCTGACCTTATGTGCATACAAGAAAACACAGACACATATGTGTTTCCAGATACAGAGTGTGTTAAATCCTGAGCTGTAGTAAGATTTCTAAAAAAATAATGTGTGTTTGGGGGCTTGGGGTTCTTTTTGCACTGGGGTAAATTCAGAGTGCTTTCAGCATGTCAGCGTGTGACTCAGAATCCTTTTTTTTTTCCTTTTGTATATACACATAAAGAAAAATATTTCCTTATATTAAGTATTTCTAGCAATTTTTTTTATATAGCCCTGTCATCCTTGTCATCCTTGTAACATTTCTGTGGTGAATTATGTTAGTGACATTTTTGTGTGTTTCAAGACGTTTCAGAGATGTAAGAATGCAAGTGACATTATTTGCAGATGTCACCTCTGACAGTTTTAGAATTTTTATGTGTTTTTTCAGTGGCTCTAGTAATGACTGTTATCTTCAGTATTATTATACCCAATAGTTGACTGTATATAACCATTATTTCCTTAGTGAAAGTCCTTAGCACTAGTACACTAAAGCTATGTATGTCCTAAATGGATAAATGAAGAGTGTTTTGGATGGGGAATGCAGACACAGGTTAGGTTTCCCAATGCAAACAGGCATACTCTACAGAGAGGAGTAGAACATTAAGCAGTGTTTTTCGTTTTGTACTCCTTAAAAAGGGAGGGAAAAAATACTGTTAATCTTGCCTCAGCCTGAATCTTCTGTTTGTGGATATTCCTAGAAATTCCACTGTTGCCAGTGATTGACACTTGAAAGTTTATGACCCAACAGCTTTTCATTTGCTTTGGTAATTCATCCCGTTACTGATATAGAAGCCCATACTGATATAGGAGAGCCACATAAAATTAAACATATATTGGTGAATTGTTAGAAGAAGGGATGTAACCAAGGGAGCATGGTCCAGTTGACTCAGTGTGCTGCTACGATATCTGAGGGACTGGGACAAAACTCCCTCACAAAGGTTTGCTGGCTCCTAACAAGCTGAAGGAGTCACTTGTGTGACATGTAGACACAGTGAGTCCTAGTGGTTTGGTCATCCGAGGGGTCGTGTCCCTGGTCTGGGTCACCCTTCACCAGCCTGCTGTCACCTCTCACAGAACCCAGACACAGCCAATGCATGGCTGTGTTAAAGGATCTTCACTCACTACTCAGCTTGAAGGAGTGAAGGAGTTTTGGGAGACCACAGGAAATAGGATAGGCCAAAAAATCTTGTGTATAGTGAGGAGAAAGGAGGGAGGGACGGATGGGGGAAAAGAGGATTTTTTTGAGGCTGTCTGTAAGTCTGCAGTGATTTGGTGTTTGAGACTTATCTCCTATGAAAATTGTTGCTTGAAAAAAGAAGGATCCAAATTTTGTTTTGGTGTGAGTGGCTACTCCTCTCACTGGAGCACACAGCATTCCCCAGGGCAGATCACAACACGGTGAGCAGCTCACCCCCCACCTGCACCACATGTGGGCAGAGGTCCTTTTCAGGCACCTGAAATGCTCCCCTTCTCTTTTTTTCCTTCGTGGATACCTACTGCTAGTATTTGATTTCTGTCCAGCCTCGGTGCTGAGTGAGCCTCCCACAGGCTGAGTGTGGGAAGCCTGAGCCAGCACAGGGAACCAAACCAGGACATTCCTCTCGCCACTTGAGAGGTCAGAGTGGTGGAGCTGACTCATACCTTGTAGCCGCCAGGCTCCTGGGGGCTGGTGATATTCTGGAGCCTATGTGCTTGATTTTAAAGTGCGAGCGAGCTGCAAGATCCTCTCTTCACGCAGCATTTCCTTCTTGAAGTGCTGTTACTGTTGGCTCTAAAGAAAGCATGTTCTCATACTAAAGATTACACTAAACCCTACAATGTATTATTTATAGAGTAGCTTCCCGGGAATATTTCCTAATTTGAAGAAAAAGCTTGTGGGTTTTTTAGTCATATTTGACTACTGTGAAATGATTGCTTATTATTAGCATAAAAGTGATCTTTTGTGCTATTGCTCCTTCTGCCTTAAAAATATGAAAGTACGAGTTTAAGGTGTCTAGTGAAGGAAAACAAAATGATCCATTAAGGTTTTTGCATTAATGATCCTGTGTGATTCAGACCTGTTGTACATGATGAAATGTAATAAAGTTCTTTACATTTTTAATGTGAAAAAGTGTAATTATATTTCATGCTTTACAACTGATTAGTAGCTGGAAAGTTTGGGTTATTTCTCGCTACACATATGTTTTAATTTGTGTGGACATTATATCAGAGAATCTCCCCATGCTACCCCAGTTAATCTCATAAAATGTTAATGTAATCCCTTCACAAATATGTAAATGCAGTACCACTATGGGTCTGGCAAATAATAAACATTATGTATCTTATCCTGGGCTTTCCTTCATGTAATGCTCAGCAATAATTTAGTCTTTGTCTTCCACTCTGAAGGATTTAAATGGAATGACCTTAATTCTGGTTTTATTTGCTCTCTATCTACTAAGCAGCTGCAGTGAAGATGAAGACAAACAGTAGATTAACAGTGGTACCTTTTATAAGGTTGATTAGTCTTAAAATATGCTCAGTGGAAACAAGAAAGCATAAAATGAGGTCTGAGAGGTTTTTACCCTTTTCATTGAAACTGCTGCATTTCTTTCAGTAAGTCACAGATACTGGCTTTTCAATCAAATATTTTCTTGGAGAGCAGTTGTTTTTGCCAGCACAGCCTGTATAATATTTCAGAAGTGCAAGGTATGTACTTCTGAAATAATTCTACCTTATTTATTTTTCTGGTTCAGATGAGAACTTTGTGGGGAATTAATTAAAAATACTTACTGGTATTTCATATCATCTGTTTTTCAGTGATTATACATATAATCAGCTCTTAAAACCAACACTAGATCTGATATGGGTCATAGCTGTAACGGGTGCAGCTGGCATTCCTGCAATTTATAAGCACTTTGCAGAAACACATTTTTAACATGTACAAAGTGTGTAAGAGAAGTGGCTTGAGACAATGGGTGAACAGCATGGTTTAGCATGGCTTAACAGCACCTGACAACACCCTGCAAATTTTAGGACTGGATGTGGGAAACAGTTTATCCATCAGTCAACATGGTAAAATGTACTTACCTGAGCTGCTGTCTGTTAAAACCACTGCCTGATAAAATAGTACCTCAAATGGGATTTCTTGTATTACACCTGTCTCCCCCAAAAGGCTGCTCTGTCCGCAGCACATGGTCTGCTCCCTTTACTCCTTACTGAAGTGGAGGAGGAAAAAGCTTGCTGATTTAGCCATCTTGCTAAATCACCCACATCCTCTTCCTGAAGCACCTAGACATTCCTTAGATGTCTCCTATCAAAATCCTGCCCCAGCCTGACCCTGCTTATCAAGCGCTTGTTGTTCTTTCAGAGATTTGAAAGGATTACAGCAGATTAGCTAACACAGCTCCTTCCCTTATATTGTTTTGTGTGACAGTCAGTTCTATTATAAAAATAAAATAGAAATTTTAAAGCCCGTTTTAAGAGTGGGCATACCTCTAATATGCTGAATCTTACATTTTGGTACAGTTGAATTGAATTTTGCATTTCTTAAATCTGTATTTATCAGCAGCTGGCTATTTTCCCCCCATTTTTACTGGATTTTTTTAGTTGCAATGAAATTCACCTCATGTCTAATAAAATTCCAACCTGTGAGAAGACATTTTCCCATCTGATACAAAATACGCTTGTGTTTCATATAAACGATGCATAATACAGTTTTTATCTCATTTTCATGCCCATTTTGATTTTTAAAACATATAACTATTCATGTACTAGCACCTTAAATAGCAGCCACAAGGTATTTGGGCATTTAAAAAATGGGTTCCCAAGAAGAACTGAAATCAGGTGAGAGTGATCCACACTAAATGTCTCTGAAGGGGGGAAAAAAAAGGAGATAAAATAAAAAGGAGGAAGAAAGGAAGAAAGTAGCTGCTACAAAGCTGGGATAAAGGCATCAACAAAACAAAATTCCAAGGGAAATCCATGCTCTCAAACAAGTCACAAAGCTCAATTACTGAGTTAGCAATAACATTGAATTTAAAAGAAGGAAGCCAGTTTGGACAGTTAGTTCAAAGCCTGTCTCTACCATGAGAACTTAAGAACTGAGATTCTGGAGTTGCATATAGACAAAAACAGAACAAAATGACACCAGTTCCCTTTTGAAAAGCTAATAAAATATTCCTTTAATTTCTATCTGACATTTGGTTTTGATTCAGTGACATTTCTCCTTACTTATCATGGATGTTTATCATCCCGGAAAGTTTCATGTGCTTTTTCTGGCATCAGTATTTTTCTTGAGGTCAGGCTGGAAAACAGGAAACAGTCACAAAATTTAGGAGCAACTGTCGAACGGTGTTTGAATGTGTGTCCAGTGGTGACTTTGAGGTGAACAGGCTTTGATGGCCACCAGCCCTCCTACCTGCAGAGCACCAGTGGTTGCCCATGTGGTGCATGGCCCATGCTGGTCAACCCACCCTGCCAGCCAGATGGGCACATCCTGGGCTCAACTGTCCCATCCCTCTGGGCTTGATGTCTCCCTGCGTGCAGATCTGCTCTTGTGGGAATCCATGGGCCAGTGAGGACATACACAGAGTCAGAGTTTAGTCCTGCATCTCTTAATGTTGCACAAATGGTTGTAAAAATCTTTTGCCCTTTTTTATGCCAAACTCACACCTTTTTTTTTTTTTTTTTAAATAGCAACATCTCTTATTTTCATCTCTTCAGTCAGAGAGCTCCTCCTGCTCTGGAGAACTGGGAATTGGTTTTCATCCTCACTGTCTTCTGTGCCAATGGTCACTGTGTTTTGCTTGCAAGGCACAGAGCCATGTAAGACTATGGGCTCAGGATGCTGTGTGTCTTCTACTGGTATTAGGAGATTTTACAGATTTGAGAAATTCTGGAAGGGGAATCACTTCTATTCATAAATTGAACTGTGGATTTGAGAGTTGAAATGTTGTCATTAAGGTCTGAAATCACCTTTGGGCTTGAGCAGTTGCCTGGGAGCGAATGGTTAACCACCTGCCTGAATGGGTGAGACGAGTTACACATCATTTTTCGTGCACTTCAAGTTGAAGAGATGTGAGACAATCCTGGTCTGAAAACTGCACAGCCACAGTAGCTGTGTCACTAATAAGCTCTGCTGAGTTGCAGAAACACAGAAGATTTGGCAATTCTGTCATTTCCCTTGACCTCTGTCTAGAGCAAGTCCCTTTTCTTTCTTTCTTTCTGTCACTTGTGACTGTTAGGTACAGAGAACAAACCCTTCTTTTCTTTTTGTTGCCAAGTTATTAATTGATGTTCAGGAGAGGATGGGAGGAAAGAAGCTTTGTCTAGCTCTGAAAAGCACCAGATGTGCTTTTTTGAATTGAGGAGAGGAATTAATTAAAATGAGGTAATAATATTAATCTGTCGACTGCAGTTAAGATTGGCTGTAACAGGAGGGGGAGCTCTCAGCGCATCAGGCAGGGGAAAGGGGGTTGGTGGGGAGCTCAGCTCTCCCAAACCAGAGAGATGCAACAGTAATGGGGGAGGGATGCCTTGTCACCCGTTTCATGGAAATACCTGTGTGACTCTGCTGGGCTGCTGCCACACTCAGCCCGAAGACAGAAACAGGAATGAATATTCAGTGATGAGTGCAGGTGGAAATGCTGACAGAAAGAATGAAGTACAAATTAAGAAGCATCGGAATTCTTAAAGTGTGTCTGTTTTGATTGCTTTTTCTGTAGATTTTTGCTATGTATTATATTGTTTAACAGAACAAAAGAAAAACAGAATACATGTTTACTGTGTACTAAGCTGTAAGTACCTTTTTCAGACATCAGTAATCATCCTTTCCAGATGAGAAGGCAATACACTTGCAATAGAGCTCTCCAAAAAACAGCAATTGTCCTGTATTAGTGTTTCTGAAACTATCCCTTATGGAAAAGCTCTCCTGAATTTAATAAGGGTAAAAGGAACTGGGCTATATAGTAATTTCATAGAATTAAAAGAGAATTAGGAATTTAGTAGGAATTATACCTCTGCCACAGATGAGGCTGGCATTAGCTGATGTGAGGCTGTGTGCAGACCTGCCTCTGCTGTGCAAGTAAATAATCTGTGTACCTGTATGCAAGCATGATAAATCCTGATTTACTACCAGTCTCAGAGGTGTTTGTATGCGTGTTCCTGGGCATATGTCCAGAGCACCCCAGAGCAGAGGAGTGAGGACAGCAGGATTGCAGGTGCTGGGGCCAGCTGGAGTCCACAGCAAACTCATAGTAAGAGTCACTGTACTTTGATGTTCCTTGGCAACTCATATGAGGGCTGCCAATTTCTCTAGCTTTAAAAAGTAATTTGTTAGAAAACTAGAAATGACAAGGGATCTGGGGAGGTAGTACCTATGGGAAGTCATTGTGGCATAGATGCCCAAGTAATTTTGTTCTTCTGGAATCCCCACTCTTGAGGTTTAAAAGCAAACAAACTTCGTGATACGACAACCTTTTTTTCCTAAAGGACAAACAATTTTCCTGGGACATATAGTAGTTATTAAAAAATTTCATATTCATGGCTAATATTTTTTTTTTCATCTTTGCCTCCATTATTGTGGCATTAGTTAGACAGCTGCTCCTTGGAATATCTGTTTGTATTGATTCCCCTGCAAGGAAATCTGCATCTCCTACCATTTCTTTTTAGATTCCCAATCTGACACACTGATGAGCTGAGCACCTGGGAGGCAAAAACTTCTTTCAGGTGCTGTGCATCCCACCAGTAGTCCCCAATACAGGAGGCACGTGGGGTATGGAATGGCTCCAGTCTGCTGGGCTCAAAAAATTGTCTGGAAAAAAAATCTCACTAAATAAGGAAGAAAAGGAAAAATGTCCTTCTCACTTTACAAACTCGAAGGGGAAAAATGTTTGTCAATATGAATTACAACCCAAATTAAGCCTCTCTGGGCACTTTTTCAGCTGCCTGTGCCAGCAGTTGAAAACCTCTCATCCCTCCAGGTGTGTGAAGTATTGGGCAGGTGAAAGCCACAGCATGTGAACCTCAGTGGCTCCACTAGAGACAGTGAGCACATCCATGGCTGCTTGAGTGCAGGTTCTGGCCTTGCCAGCTTTACAGGTAAGCTAGGTTGGCTGTCACACTTATTTTCACTTGCCTTCTCTAAGATTCCTGAGTGTTTCTGATAAACTAGTGCTGTTTTTCCTGTAAATTCATGGAACTTTGGTGACATCCAGTGACAGGTTCTGCTGGAAGGTGTTTTTTCCCCCTGGAATGATGGGAGAGAAATGCTGGTACCCTGCTGATTTCTCTTAATGGGATCAGCAGATGAATTTGAACAGAGGCTGAACATCAGACTCACAAACCATATACTATTGATTGTTTTAAGGCAGTTGGGATTTGCATTAGGTTTGCTTTCCATGTTTAATGTGTAAATTGCTGTTGAAAAGGTGTTAATTAATCACAGTATAAAGGCAAGATCTTGTCTGGAAATCCATTTAAATAAGGCTCTTTGAAGAACTTTCTCTGGGCTTTGCTTCTAATTTTTCTGTCTGTTAAAGAAACTATCTGATTGTGGAAGTCAAAGCTGTAAATAGTGCCTGTTATTTTAATATTTTTTTTCAGAAAGTTGAATTAAAATTGGAGTAAAACCTCATTTTGTGGGGAAAAAAAGGAAAATCAGTGATTACATACTCTGATATTGGTATAAAATGTAATAAAATGTGGTAGCTTAAAAAGTAGCTATTCATGGATTAAATTTTAAAAAACCAATTATTGTTTTCAACTCCTAGGGTGTAGTGTTTTTAGCTAAGTGGAATCTGAGGTTAAATGACATTGCAGGCTGGAGAAACGAATATTTAAAAACTATATTCAAGCTAAATTGCCAAATGGTTACTCTTGTATAGTAACATCCAAATCATGGCAATTGTTCTTCTAATAAACATAATTTCTATAGCATTTTCTTCAATTATTCAGTTAACCGCCAGTGCTGTTTTACCTCTTTATAATAATGCATGCTTTCTTTAAAAAAAAAAAAAAAAAGCAAGCAAAAAAAGAAGTTGGTTATTTCTTTGGTCAGGGCCTATTTGCTCCTTTTTTATGTGAGATTTTCAATACTCGGCAATGATGCTGAGCAAAAAAGGTCCATCCACTTCACTTGTGATGCCTTGTGCATTACCTAAAGCACAACAGAACAATGGCAGACAACAGAGCCTTTCTCCCCGCTAACAATGCAGTCACCATGACAACCAGCAGAAGAACGTTTGGCCAGGAAAAGCTGGGAGCTTGGCGGACCAGCCTAATCAAAAAATGGAATAACATGACAACAATTACACTGATGAGTGAGAGGGAAGCTACAGATGCATTCAGACACCTATGGCACTGCTGGCTGGATGCATTCAGCATTATTTTTTTGTTTTGTTTTGTTTAGTGTCTTCTGTTTTTTAAGAGCTGGTAAATAGACAAGATCGAATTGTGTAACAGAATGTCAGCGCTCTAGTTAAACTGAAAATTCCTTTTCTTTTGCTGTGCTACTTCAAGCACCCTGAAGAGGCTTTAGGAGAGATGAGGTTTTGAAGTGAAATATGTAATAGATACAATATGAGTGTCACAAGGCAACTTTATTTGGCTTTAAAAATGTAAACTTGGATTTTCAAATGCGCAGATGTAAATAAATAAGACTGGATTGTGTTATGAATAACCAGCCTCACCTTCCACTTCAATTTTAGAAAACTGGACACAAGACAAGCATTGATTAGAAGTCATGGCTTGTTTTTAAGCCAACCCCTTCTGCATATTAGTAATCACTCTAAAATTTATCATGGCATTTTGTGCAGACCTCTCTTCCAATTCCAGGGAAACCTGAACTGCAACTGTACATGTGCCACAAATCAAGCGACAGACATAACCATATACTTCTCTGAAATACCCCAAATTTAGCGTTGTGCTAATAGCCTCCTATTATAAGCTCCCAATTACATGGCAGAAGTTCTGGTATTTTCTTTATAGGAAAGGGGTGAAGACAACTTTTGCTGTTGTTGCTGACAAATGAGTCTGTGATTTCTACTGTTGAGAACAATTTGTACATTTTAGGGACAGGGATGGAGAAGAGAAGCTGCTGTTTTAAAATGCTGAAGTATTTAGGGATAGCCAGGAGGCATTTTGACAGTTTGAAAACAGCAGTGACCACAAAACCCTGGATGTTTCTAGATGGTTTATCTGATAAAGGCATTGTAGAGCTGAGTCATTTGGCCAGTCCTTTCTATACTGCTCACTGCTTCAGCCAAAACGGCCTCTATACTCTGTCATGCCTTCTTTCACGCCCTTGATGGCTCCTGAGGAAATCTTGCAGCCAACTTTAGGTATCGTATGGAATTATTAGTTATTTTATTGCATAGTTAAAATAACTATGTAAAAAATGCTTAGGCAAACCCATGCCCTTGCTTGAAGCCCTTTGAACTTGACTGATTGTATAAAGAAGCCTTCAGCCATTGCAAAAACAAAGGCCGGGGTTCTCCTACCAGCTGCAAATCTTTGCTTGGCACAGCCATCAGTGTTCATTACTGGTCCTCCACCACATAAAACGGAGAGATTGCTGCATGCCAGCCGTGGGCCACACACAGCACACCAAACTGGGGTTTGAATACAAGCTAACAGTAAAGCTGAGCAGTGCTTTCCATGCAGTGGTCATCACACACTGGCATCATCTCCTTATGTTAGCAGTACAAGAGATTTTAGGCTGCTAACTTCTACTACTCTGCTGTTCTCTCACTAAATTCCACTCTCCCATTTGCCCACCAGATTCCAAGCATCAACTTCACATCAGAACTCGGTACTCAGCTAGAGATAGCTCCATAGAGATCCTTAACCCCATATGCTTCTTGTTTTGGGCATGTAAAAAACCCTTTGCTTCTTGCCCACTGAGATGACTGCATTTTATTCAGACACTCGTGCTGACCATCTCCTTTGTGCAGGTATCTAAAACTTACCATACCACCAAAAAGGCTTTCAGTACAGTTGAGCTCAGGCTTTTTGGAATTAAAGTTCCCAGACCAGCAATGAGTTCATCTCTCAACATAAAAGCATTAGAGCCCATCATACATGATCATCTTGGAGCTGTAGATATCTGTGCTATAAAGAGGGACAGAGGCAAATTAGGTTAGATTGTTTGCTGGACACCATTTAGATTAAATTGAGTGGGGTGTTGGAGAATAAATCTGGGTGATAGTGGTAAATCTTAGCAGAAACTTCAGGAGTAAGATAGAAAGGGGAAAACTGCAGAGATTAAAGAGATTATGTTGAAGACAAATTCAGGTCAGCCATACCTAGGCTGGAGACTGGGGATAGAGGACACATTAATCCACAGGATGCTAGAACGAGGCTGGGGCCATCATCAGGGTTGTACAGTAAGCTAGCATGCTTGCCTTGGCATCGTGTTGACCTTGGATCTGTCCCCTCCTCTTACACCTGTATTGTTGTCTCTGCACCTGGCTTTCTCCTGCTTGCCTATTGAGTGCTAAACACTAGAGGATCTGGGGTTTTTCTTATTTTCTCCTTTCATTTTTCTTCTTTTCATGGAAGAAAAATACCTCCTTGCTCTTCTTCAGACTCTCCAACCCATTAAATATCTTCAGGCACCCGTGAGGGGAGGCACAGAAAGAAGATACATCATAGGGAAGTGTACTTCTTTCCACTAGAAATGGGACAGCAAAGCCTCCATCTGTCTGTGCATGGTCTCTGAGGTAACTTGGACAGGCTGGTATATGCTTAGGGTGGCCTATTTAATTTAAAAATCTGAATCTTTAAGAGAACTGTAAAAATAGAGGAAGGTGCCTGCTCAGGAGATGGGTGGCTCAGAGAAGAAGTCCCCAAGATGTGCGTGGTGGTAACAAAATTTAAAGAGAACATGAAAATATGTGCTGATATATCAAATCAGAAGAATAAGAGAGGTCTCATAAGAATTGAAGGCATGCAGAAGGAGCAAACCAGACTTAGGGTCCCCTTGCAGATCCCTGAGAAAGCAAAAGATAAATCAGGAGCTGATAGAGGTGGCTGCAGCCATGCTGATGCTGAGTGTGGGGGGCTAACACTGTAATACATCTGCTCTTGAGGTGGAACCACTCCCTGGTCTGGTCTCCTGTTTCCCTGACAGTCCCAGTGAAGAAGGGAGTGGGGAGACAGTGGGCTTTGAGGTGTGCTGTGCTGGTTCTGTGTGCCTCTTGTGCCAAAAAATAATTTTATTAGCTCTGCAGGGCATTATTGATACTTTGGACTTCACACATCATTAAAGGAAAAATTACACGTAATGCTTGAAAGGCTATTTCTGGAGGAATTCTGTCAATAATGTGCAGCCAGCCCAAAAGCTTTTTGAATAATGCAGTCGCATTTTTACTTTATCCACTTGTTCTACACAGAAAAAAATTCTTACTAAAAATAGAAGGCATGGCCTATTTTTAATATAGTTGTGTTTTCAAATGTGTTTAAATTTCATACATCTGATTATTGTTTTTTCATAAGTATGACCCATATATCAGACATCCATCAACTTTTTAAATTGTGGTGTTTCAACAGTGGTGCCCAGGTAACACAATCCCACCAAGTAGTATGTCAGTTAATATATGTGAAAACACAGTATCAAATGCTTTTGTAAGCAAAAGAAGAGAGGAGGGGAGGGGAGGTCCTGAGGAGAAGACACCAATACAGGAAGAGGGGCCAGAGCCTGGCAAAGACAGAAATAAGGAATGAGGAAGGAATATCCCCAGAAGGGTATAAAGAGGATGTTTATTACAGAAGCCTGTCTTTTGGACCTGAGTTGCCTATTTACTTCAAGTAAACAAGCACTTTTATTGCTTTCACATGTACACAACCCAACAGGGTGCTCCAAAGTTAAAAAAAAAAAAAAGAGGATATATCATTTATGCACCTTGAAATGTGGTATTTGCTTCCTTTAAAGTACACTGGAAACCTTTTCATGCTACTGAGGTCAGGCTGGTACTGGTCTGTTCTAGCCCAGGGCTTTTTTTTTCTGTTTCAGATGCAGGGGTTATGCTTGCTCTTTTTCAGTCACACAATCCCTCTCTGACTTGATAGTTTTTTATTTTAACTCCTTTCTATAGTGCCCAAAATTTCTTATGTCAGTCCTTTCAGTAGTCTGGGAAGAAGGTTATCTGGTGTACCTTCCTTGAACACATTCAGCTCTTTGAATTCTTCCACCAGCTAAGATAGAAAATTATATTCTAAACATTTCTAGATACTTTCCTCATTATTCAAGCTGCTTTTGTTCCCAGCTTCTACATAGTTATCCTAGGTGAAACCTAAGGTAAAATAATAGTTTCATTTGGGGACCATGCAGATGTTACTTTGAACCTCATTCTCTTTTCTTTATTTTTTCTTCCCTTTTTATTCTTTAGAACAGAGAACATTTTGATAGGAAAACACTGAGTAAAACCCTGACTTTGGTTTTCCCATTACTTCAAAATAATGAAAATGTTTGCTTTCTCTTTCATATATTATAAATAAGAGGTTTTCTGAATACGCTTCTTCATCACGTCTGATTTTACTGAGCGTTTTTAACAAAGTGGGGTTTTTTTTAGCAGAGTGTAATCTTTAAATTGCTGTGGAGGCTTGTGGGGTTCA
>NW_008239553.1:21508736-21548235 GCF_000691975.1 Corvus brachyrhynchos
TTTCCCTGGTATTTAGAAATCATGATAACTAAGAACTTTTGTGAACTCCAGAAGAAACATTTGGTTTAAGTTAGAAATAGAAGGTTGATAGGTGTGTTAGTGAAACAAATAGTTATGTTTACACAGTATATTTATTCTTTCACTTGAATTTTTCCTTCCTGCTTCTTGTGTTTATTCTTTTCATATAGTAGCCATATTCTGATCTGAGTTGCATTTCTGGTCTTATGATGTTTGACTTTCCCATCCATAATTAATATTACTCTAATAATCTTCAGGAATTAATGTATTAGCCTTCACCACAAGATGTTCAAGGTTATTTTTATGCCCTAGTACAGTTTTAGCAAGAGAGCAGTCTGTACCCAGAGCTACTTGGAGAACAGCAAAGGTCTTTCTTCTCCCCACTCTATTCCTCTCTGTTCTCTGTCCTCCACTGACAGCATAATGACCCAGGGAGGATTTTCTTCTTTTGTACTGTCCCATGCCGTTTCCATTATTACGACAAAAATGCAGGGAGAACTCAACAAACTGCAGCTGGCAAGGGTATTTGCAGACATCTGGAGCAAAGTATAAGTCTCTGTTCATCCATGGATAGTTGGTTGAATTTGCATTGCATTTTCAGTGTTCGGTTGTTTGGGTTTTTTTAACGTTATCCCACTCTTACATTTTCTCCTTGTCCTGTCCTGATCACCCATCTTCTCTTCCTTGTTCAAGGCTCTTCACTTTTCTTTCCACTGAGCCTCTTGTAACTAACGTGCCCATAAATAAAACAGTGTTCCTTGCAGCCTGACCCAGACATCTAGCTGAAATAAAATCCAAGGCAGCCTTACCTAAGGATTTTTTTCTGTGTAAACAGCTGAGAGATCTCTGTTATGAATGGATGGCAGAAAAGCAGCACAACAACAGTTTCAAAGTTTTGAGTTGTATCTAGAAGTGAATAAACTTTCTGGAGAAAAGACAAGACAATAGTCTTAAGTAGCACAAGGAAAGCTGGCAAACAAATCAGCCCTGAATCTGAGAAGTGGTTGAAACACAACAGTAAGAATAAGGCCGGAAACTTTATACAGACTTTTTTTTTTTCCCCTCTAAGTATAAAGGGAGAAAATGGGTGATTTTCAGCTCAGACAGAGTAGTACCAACAGAAACAGTTGCTCCTCCAGGGACTAGAGGCAGCAAGTTGCACACTTCCTTGAAAAGACAGCAGCAGGAGTGGTTCCTCTGACAGCTGCTCTGAACAGAGGAGTGGGCTCCCTAGGGGGGTGTTGCTGGACCAGCAGAGGTGAGCTCTGAGCTGTGGGGAAGTTAAAAGTCAGAGCAGAACACAGTCCTGAGATTTCTCTCAGCAGCACCAAGTAAATATTGCACCATAAAAAGGATCAGCTCAAGTCACAAGGGTGATGCTGTGGTCCCCAGGACCACGGTGTGAGTCTCCAGGCTTGGTGAGTTTCTGGTAGGAGAAGCTCAGCAGGTAGGCTGGGCCTTGAGTAAGGAACAGCCTAGCTCACATCTTCAGGTGGAAAGAGGTATGTGAGATAAAGATTTTGGCCAGCAGTTATTTCAGTTCTAGTCCTAATTCCAGTGAAGTGTGTATATGTGATGGCCACAGCTGTACATCTGCTGGGGTTTTTTTTGAGGGAAACACGGGTCCAGTGATTCTGGGACAGATCTTGGTTGTTTTAGACATTATAGGGCTTTACTTGAATAATAGCAGAGCAGAAACTGCTTTCTTCCCTCTTAGTTCATCCAAGATCTTCTAATCCATCTTCAGTCCTCACTGCCTCACTAAAAGCTCACATGATTTCTGCTTGACCAAATCTTGGAAAACTGCATTATTGCCGTTTTTCTGCCATTAGCAATTGCCTCCTCCTTCAGCTCCAGCAGCTGTCATTTACCTAAGTCTCTAGTAATTCACAAGAATTGTTCTCAGACAGACTTTTCATTGAGGTCTCACAAAGTTTTTTGTCAGCCCCTTTTGCTTCTCTCTCACAGACAGGTGTTCATTCTCCTGACCGACATTAAAGATACTCCCATCACACCTGCCTGCATGCTGCCGTGGCTAATAATGCTAGAAAGGAGTGAGTCAGTGTCACCACAAAGCAGGTGACATACACACTCCTTCTAAGCAGTATGTGGTCATTGTCTGAAGGAATAAAACAAACCAACCAACCAAAACAAACAAAACAACCCCTCCCCCCCCTTCTTTTTGTAGAATCTAACAATTGGTTAATGTCTTGGCAACAACAGGCAAAATTTGCAGTTTCCTCTGTTTTCATTGAAATAAATAACAAAATGCACTGAGAACAAGGGTTTTAAATCAGGCTCTTACAGAAGATATCTCTTTATTCAGTGCAGAATGGGGGATATTTCTCTCCAAAAGGTATAAAACCTTAAATAAAATCTCACATAACAAAAGAGTGATTTTAACTCCGAATTGTTTTCCAGTATCTGGCTATAGAGACATATAGTCACTGCATTCTTAAATTGGAGTTAAAAAAGATAGATAAAGAAGTAATATCTAAATGGATATCAATGGAAAATGGGATTATTTAAGGAGACTCATCTCCTAGGTGGATAAAAATAAGATATTCAGGTAATTTTCAAAATGCAAAGCTATCTTATACAATGGAGGCAGCTAAAAAGTACCATTTGCTAGCCTGCAGAGAATGATTTGTAGTCATCAGGATCCTGCAGGTAATTGAGGATATCTGCATCAGCATATTCTGCATTACTGCAAGAATATTATTGTAATGAAGCAGTGCGAATGTACGACTGTAATTGCCCTCTAGTGCACAGCCCTGGAACTGATCCCAGCTGTGGCATAGGACTGCACTGCTCACGAAAGGAAAAAGATCCTGAAAAAAGTCTGAAATGGGGGGAGACAGAACCAAACCCTAGCAGTGTCAGGAAGCTCTGAGTGAGCATGGATGTGCTAAGGGAGGGAATCCAGCCAGAGTGCACCAAAACTGTCCTGTCGTCTGAACCGACGCATGGTAAGGGGGCATGACTGGCTTCAAAACCTCAAGGCTCCTCCAAACCCAAATGCTAACCCAGACATGGCCATTAGGAGCCTAGATAACCACGGGCCTCTTGCTCTTTATCACTCCCAGTTGTTTGCGCAGGGTCATGTTTCATGGGAGGCTCAGGATGCGGTTCCATAACACTTCAGTAAAATCTGATATTTCTGTTAGTGCTGACAAAAAATTAAACGTTCTGAAAGTGCTAATTCTTTCCTCAGATGGGCAAGAGAATCAGTCCTGTATTCATGCAAATCACAAGCAAAATCCTCTCTGTGCTAGTAAGCAAACCTTGAATGGAAGTTCACAAGTGAGTTCATTCCCCCAGACTCCGTGTTGGATATTTTCTTTGTGTTACTTCTCACTACATAAAATTTAATGACATTGCAGAGCACAATATCTTGACTCTTTATGTGAATGATTTATTTGACAACTTGTCTAGTTCACATACATGTCTCATTAGCAATTTGTTCACAGATATGAGCCCTCTGTTGATCCTGTTACTGTGTCTGGTGTTCTAGTTAATGTGTCTCACTACACTTCCCTATAACAACCTGGGTTTAAGTTGAATATTGTTGAGGTCTTTCCAGTATAGAATGAAGTCTGGATTCCTGCAAGTCAGAGGCAAAATTCCTACAGACTTTCACAGAATTTTGGCCACATAAATTTCTTCATAGATCACCTCTTCACTATTTGTCCTTATCTAAGACCTCATCAAAGTTTTAAATCTGCCAAAGCTGTATCTGAGGTTTGCACCCTTATTATTAAGATCTACATATTTTCCAGTCATCAACTTAAAAGAAAATAGTCCATTTCTGCAGATCATCTTCCTGTTTTTCTCACCATTGTCCTTCCTTTCAGAAATAGAAAATACATTTCCAGTGCCGTAGACCCTTACCACAACAGCATCTAAGAAATGGCCTCTGTGACCAGACATTTGCAGCAAAATTGTGTTGCTACATTTAAATTGCCAAGACTCAGTAGCCAGCAAGTTAATAGAGTTCTATTATAGTTGTGATACATGAACTCCACATTGTTATGGTAATGACATTTTTCTTTCTTCCCTTTGAAGTAGCAGAGTAAATACAAAGAATATCATGTTGGTCTTGGAATGGTAACTCCTTTACCTTCACTCAGCATAACTGTGCAGTAATCAGAATTGCATATGAAAAAATTAAAACATCATATGGCTCATTCAGTGTTCCTGATAACTTAACGAAGGTCAAAGCTAAAGCAAAGCATCTGTAAGCATTGACTTCAAAATATGTGAAGGGAAGTATAAATAATACTTTACCTGGCCATTAGCCATGACATCCAGGAAGCTGGTCTTCTAATCCAAGGATGGCCTTGGGGCAGGATCCAGATCAGCACAACTGTGCTCTAAAAGCATCATGGTGGTTTACAGTGGTAGTAAAAATATAATATTGTTTCTTCATATAGTCATCATAAAATATTACAGCTGACCAGATGGTGGAGCAATTACATTTCCATAGTTCTAAATGGCTATTTAGCTTATCCACTCATGAACTGTTAATTAAAATTGGAAAAGATATAATTTACCTTCAAAGGGAAGTCATAACTAAAGAGGACGTGCTTAAACCAAGACTCAGAAATGTTATTAAACCAGAGATGCATTTCCTTCACCTCCCCACATAAACTAATAATCAACAAACAAAAAAGTCTTTGACAATAGGGCAGTGACATAAACAGATGAAAGGCAGGAAACTCAGGGAGCTGAGCAGTGCTGAGACCATGTGTGCAACCCATCAGTTGTTTGCTGCAAAAGATCTGAACCCCTCCAACTGTGTGGGTGAACACATGCTGCCCTGAGGATCCCTCATACACAGAAGGATGGGCTGCTGCATAAAAGCAACCCCCTTCTCCAGACCCAGAGACCACTGACACACCACCCTGTGTGTCAGGTCACGTTTGTCTTAATTCAGCTGCAATGCAGACAGTTTGTGGGTTCAGCTTTATGCAATAGCTAATCCATGAGCTATTAAATTCTGTTACAAGCTAGGATTTAATTTAGCCAAGCAGTTATATGATTCAAAATCCTTGTCTATTAGGTTAATGATATATTCCTATTTTGTTATAAAGTGAATTTTTGTGTCATTGCCTTGATACAGGTGCACTGGAGCTAATTCATTAACAAACAAAGGAGTCTTAGGGCTGAAGTGAATAAGGCAGGGAAGGTTTTAAGGAAGAAGCAATATTTTTTATTGGACAATCTAAGTTTAATGGAAAAAGAACAGAAAACATTTCTTTGCTACTAAGACAAGAGCAGAGAAGGGTTTGATGTAGCTTAATGCATTTTCTTTAAACCTTTCTCTTCAGTTAATTCAACTTCCTGAGTGTGTCTCTGTGGGGGCTAACCGAAGGCTCCGGGAGACAGAACTGCAAAGTTCCTGCCCAGCCCCCAGATGAAGGCATTTGAGTCTCAGCCCTTCTGCAGTATCACTGTTTTGAAGGGGTAAGGCACAGGTTCCCCACCATCTCCCTCCCACAGCCACAGTCTGCCCTGTGGTTCCAGAGGGTAACGAGGATGTACATGCTCGCTGCTGTAGTCTGTTCTGTGCCCTCTGTCCCTTTTCCCCCTCCTGGTGAATCACGATCCTATTTTTTCTGAAGAGCTGCAACTGCCCTAAGCTTGTTTGGGCTTCTCTCTTCCCATGGACCAGGAAAGCACAGCCTGCTTTTATTGTCCATTAATTTAAAAATACCCAAAGCCTGAACAAGAAAATGGAAAGAAAAAAAAGCGAGTAAGGGAGATGTATGTCTCACCCACCATACAATGACTTCAGGCACCAGAAGAGCTCTGTAGTTAACATGACCCTGGGTAACCTGGGTTTGTTGAGACAAAGCAGACTTCAGTAAGTGGAGTTTGAGATGTCATTTGAACACAATTAACATACTAAATGATTTTATAGTTTACCTACCAGGGTTGTTCAGGACACATTGTTGATGATTTCTATTCATCTGATTTGTCAGTTATTTTTAAATCTTCCTCCTGTTAAATGTAAAATATTTGTGAGAGCTACAGAAGGGACCCAGACACACCCCACAATAATAATGGAACACTGATGTTTAGGAGGAATCATCCAAGTTTATAATTCAAACTTTTTCTTCTTCAAAGGATTTCTGAAATGTCTCAAAGTAACCTACAACAGTGCTTTAAAATATATGAAATTATATGTTAGAAATAATATTCCTATCCATTATGGAATATCTCTAACTTTAAATTCTCTCTTATAAAGACCACCCTTTAAGTCTTGTCCCCTCCTTCCAATGGGAAGTTCACAACTTTGTGCTTGCCCTTGCTCCAGACCCCCAGGCTCTGCTGCACCATCACTCCATTCCTGCGCCTGGCTGGAGGGGAGATGGCAGCATGGCTCTTCTAAGTCCAGTGAGCAAGAACAGTGCTTTTTTAGAGGACAGGAAAGGTACTTGACTCCCTGGGCAATCTCCAAGGTAGTCATTGTAAGAAAATAAAATGGCAAATGATCAGGAAAGGCAACTTTGTTTTTTCCTTGCTGTGGCAATTTCTGAATCCAGACCCAGAGGAAGAGCTCCTCTTCACAGTTCCTGGCTCCTCAGCTAGAACCTCACTAAGGTTATTTCCTGATGATTCCTTGGACTTCCTTTGTCATTTCCTGGCTCCTGTATCCCCTCCATTTAATGCTGTGGCTGTTCCATAAAAGTATCTCAGGTAGTTTAAACTCTGCTGTGGATGGCAGTACAAGCATGTGGCATACCAAGCACCCACATTCCTGTCCAAAATCCTGTATAGTCTTGTACAGCCTGCCCTTAATCTGTTTTTACCTCCATGGCTTCACTTCTCCATTCATTAAAGGTAGCACATAATGTAGATATTAAGATCTGAACTTCTTAAAAGCATTAGAAGGCACATGCTTTCAATGAAAAATAAGGGACAAAAGCAGAACTAGCTGGTGCCTCTTTTTTTGAGCCCTGTCTGTAATAGTCCACTAAAAAAAAAGAGTCTGAGTTCCAAGAGCAAAGCCAGCTCAAGCCTTGACACCAAGGAAGGACAAGTGATTTGGTTTCTATTTTTAACACTTTGTTTATAGTGAGAAACAAGTGTATTTGGTCTAGCTGTTTATTACAGAAAACACATCTTTAAGTGGAAACTATACAAAACATACTAGTACTCAAAAGTCTCAAATTTAGAACTATGGTTAGCATAGGACAAAAATTCTTAAGTGGCACAAATTACATGTATCAGCCTCACTTTTCTTCATCCAAGTTACTTCACAGTGAATTACTTCAGGAAGACTTTGATAGACATTTTTTGTTCAGTAGTTTTTGCTCTCATTTGGTATTTAGTGAAGTAGGGTATCCACATGACTGTGTGTGCTTTGAAGAGAACAACTGAAACCACTGTATTGAGAGTCTGTGGGTATGACCTTTCGCAATGTGTTAACAGTTCCACTTGCAGACTATTTGCAGGAATCAGTTTTGCTTTCCTTCACTTCAAAGCTGGATGCTGAATAATATGACTCTTCAATTCTTCTGACTGGTTTTTCTGTTCACTGGAGATTGACTCATTTCCTGTATTTGAATAAGATTGTAAAAGTGGATATAAAATATTCTTTTGCAATTGTAATCAGAATAGCTCTCAGTGCTGATATTAATAGTGAATTCTAAGACTCTGCCTGATAGCAGCTGAGTTTTTGGTTTTATGGGCTAGATTCTGCTCTCATTTATTTAATTGTAAACCCAGAGTAACTCCCAGAAGTCAAAAGACTGAATTTCTGCAAAGATAGCAGAGGTCTGCCTCTGGCTGTGTTTCTTCTGTGGTGGGGGGCTGACCTCATCAATCTGGATATATGAATCAGTGCACAGAAGAATCAAACATTCCCTAAACTGAAAATTCTGCCTTTTGGATTCATTTCTGTAAAGAGATCCATTACTTGACTGCTGTTCTGACTCTGGTAGACCTTATTTAAACTCTATCACCTCTATCAGCTTTTACCTGTCATTTTTTCACTACAGTCTATACAATGTTCTCCAAAACACCGAAGCACGAAAACTTGCAGAATTCAAAACAGAAGTAAAAAAACAAGAGGAAGAAATAGGTATATTTTATCAGTGTGGCATGTGGCTCTTAGTATTTTGAAGGAGAGGCTGTTGAGCAAGAGCTCTTTTGGAATGCAGTTTGTTAATTCTTGATTTTGCCAGCTGCTCTGTTGCTTCACAGACTTTGCAGAAGTGTGTTCATATCAATGTGTGCATCTTTGAAGCAGTGTGGGAGTATCTCACACTGAATCATGTTTTGTTGGTTAGACTTCAGAGGCTGAACTGCAGAGTATAATTTAAATTTATCACTTTCGTTAATTCTAGTCAGAAGAGCTCCTTTGGCACACCTGCCCTAAGCATACGGGGAAAAAAAGTCAAACCAGTAACACACTGGAATTTCATGATCATCCCATGCCAGTGGTTTCCTCTTTTGATACAAAGATCTATCGTGGCATCTTCAGCTTAAAGAAGGAAGAGAAAACACAAGTCTGTCTCTGCTTGGACCAAGGCAAGTAGAGGAGAGCAATCTCTGCCTGAAGGCCGGGTCAACCACTGCAGTGCACATTTGTAGTTACCCTTTAGTCTCAGAGAAGTTAAGCATTAAATACAGGGCTTCACATTTCTATATCACTGTCCCAATTCTGTGACAACTCAAGGATACCTTTGGTGTTTCTTTTGTGGGCTAAAGTATGTGAGTTACACTGGTGGTCTGCTTGTTTTCTAGTATGTATGTTCCCCATGTTTCAAAGATTGCCACTTCACATTGTGAACTGACCTTCTAGGAGAGACAGGGATGAAAAAAAACCCCAAATTAAACAAGTTACTAGAAATCTTACTACTTAATACATTAAAGCTGGCACTTAAGTAACTTCCCTTATCTCAGTATCTTACCCAGACATATGTTAAGAATATCATTGGTCTTTTTAAGGTTCCTAGGGATGCAAGAACATTCTGCAAGCTCCTGTTTGGTCTCAGTGGTCTGAAGTAACTACAGGAATTATGGTTTAGATGCAGTTCAGCTTTCTTCTCTACTCCTGGGCATCACAGTTGAGCAGATTTGAAGCATGGCTCTACAGTCTGTTTGCTCAAGCTTGATTTGGAAGCAATGCCATGCAAAGTCTGCATGTGTTTAACCTGGTGCTGTGACCAGATCCAAATCACATCAGTCCTGTGTTTAGACCAACAGGACAGACACGGTAGTTTAGACTCAGGTCTCATGTCCAAGGTTTTGCACATCCTACCCCTGGAGTCTGCATGCCCAGAGGATTTCAGAAACCTTCATGAGAGAACAAGTTTAAGGGAAAATGGAAAAATATTCTGATTATATGGGACAAGATTTACAAAGGTTATCTTTGATTAAGTTTTGGGCCAGACATAGATGTCAAATCATAGGAAAGACATTTATGGGATTCAGATTCACAGAGGCTCCTACAAGGTGACAGAGAGATGAGGCTTTCTGTGTACTCAGTAGACCAATGATATGCCACTGCCACAGTCAGATGCCTTCTGAGAGAAAGGAGGGAAAAGGCAATTTCATGTTGAGATGCTGTAGGAGAGTCCACAAAGGTCAGGGATGTTCCAGGTTGTCTATTGACATGCTTCAGTCAGTGTGGATGACATACAAACTTCATGCCGACTCAGTTTCTCAGCTGGATATCTAGCTCCTGGGCCTTCTGGATGATCCTGAGAGTGCTGTTGGCAAGACCAAGGCCAGTGTGACTGCCTAAAATCCTTAGCCCAGTGCTAGCCCCCACTGCCTGCTCTTACAGTCATAACAGCCACCATTCATCTGGCTGAAAGCCCTGCTCCTTTTTGGGAGGAATTCTGCCTGGAACAATGAATATGCATGACACATGCCAAATAATAATGAACTACTTGATTACCTAAATGGAACTGTGGGAAGTAGGGCTGATGGACCTAGCTGAATGTCAGATCATTATTAAAGCTGGGTTTAAAAATGACACCGTTTCAGCGTGTCATCTCTTGGCACACTGCCTGTTCAGAGGACCCTTGCAAGGGATCTCACTGGGGGCTGCTGTAGTTTGGAGAGCTGTCAATTCGTGTGAGGAGGTGTACAAGGCAGAACTATTTTATTAATGGAGTGCTTGGCTCTTCTGGATGCTGTGGGAGAACAAGGAGGCTTCGCCAGTGCTCTTCTCACCTTGTGTGAGACGGGGCAATTGGAATTGGTCCAGTGCTGGCACGAGTTTGTTGTCATGGCAGAGAACAGTTAATGTGATGCTTTGCAATATGTCTTGAGGGAATGGGGAACTTCTTGTCCAAGAAGAAGTGGTTTTTATGTGGTTTTTAGATGTCATATATGGATATAAAATAGAACTTGATGCAGGAAAAATTTGCATGCTAAAGTAAGTTTGGCACATACAACAAAATGCACCAATGGACATCATCTTACATGGAGTAAATCAGGTGCAGCCATTTTTTAATGATATTTGTCTCCTTTGGTCTTGACTGTGAATGCAGTTATATTTCCAAATATGTACTTGCTGATGTTTTCATTTCTTCAGTGCTGATGACATAAAAGATCTTTGCACTGGGTATGCTGTTTGCTGAGGAAAATTCCACTTGAACTCCAGAGGAATCTGAAGAATTCTGACAGAAAGTTTGAGGGGGCAGGATTTTACTTTGCACTCTCTCTTGACTTCGGTCTGCTCCCTTTGAAAACAGCCATAAAGCTAACATTGATTTAAATGGATGTGTAAGTAAATTGATCCTGATTGTTTTGGGAAGCCTTGCCCTGAAAATTCTGAACTACTGATTTTATTTCTACTCTTACACTGTGCCTTAAAATTCAAAAAGAAAGACCTGCTTTCTTAGATTCTCATTAATATGAATTAAACTCATTTATTATAATCTTTTTAATGAGTGGTGTTGCTTCCCTTAGATCTGTAAAGACTGGAGAAAGTAATCCTTTCGAGAGATTGCACCCAGCAAAGAGAAAGGAAACACTGTGTTAGTGTTGGAACAACTTTTTAAAACATTTTTGAACAGGTCTTGATAGTTAATTTTATGTGCATTTTAAAAAGTAATACAGAAATAGACACAACATTAGTTTAACATAACAATTTGAATTAAATGTTTAAATTATTTAGATAAATACTTTTTAACCAAAATTTTTTTTCTGCCTGAAAATTCATCTGTTGGATAAATTAAAAAATTTTTGCCATCTGTTTGAATCACATTTTGGAATTTCCTGAAAAATAGAAAATGATGTTGCTAATAGTTGTAATATGTGGGAGATGTTTTGCTTAGCATTGCAGAATGAAAGAGTTGTTATATTTGCAGAGCTGTACCCTAACAGGTTTTGTTATAACATAGCCAAATACAAGGTATTTTCACCCTCTGGAAGGAGGAATGTTGCTCTTGTTTTTAAGGAAGGGACATATATTTTGGAGAAAAGGGTTGATATAATTGGAGCTAAAATAATTGAGCTCTTAGTGAGGGAGTTTGCAGCTGGGAAGTTTTTGGATGGATCAATGGGGAAAAACTAAGTAGAAGGTGGAGCCCTGATGTTAAGCATTAGTGACATTGCTACTGAAAGAAGAGGGGGTTTTTTTAATCTATTTGCCCTTGAAAAAGAGCCTGTGGTTGAAAGGAGTTACAAAAAACAAATCTGTGAAATCTGTCTACATTAAGAAAGCCTGTCTGATGCAAGAGTGTAAAGAGGTACCATCTTTTCCAGTTTACCAGAAGAAGATGAAGACCAGGCATGACTATGGTCTGTAATTTCTACAGAGAAATGATTTCTGATAGCCCAGGGCTCTTGAACTTTGCAGACCAAGGCACAAGTAGGTAGGAAAAAAATTCAGATTAAAAATAAGGTGGTTTTATGATAATGCTATTTAACTTTCAGAACAACATGCCAAGAGATCGAGTAGATTTTCTGTGAAATCTCTAAACAGGAGATTCTCTAAAACAATCCACAGGAATTACCAGATGGAAACCTCTGTCCACAGTTGACAGTAGAATTATCTGGTTAATGCAGATATCATGCTTTAATATTCAGTCTTTGATTATATTCTTTCAGGATTGATCTTTAAAAGGCTCAGGCCTTTAAAATTAAACTAAATCAAAAGATAGTGTAGCTGAAGGGATCTGCCATAAAATGGGTATTGTACATAAGGCAGAGCCACAAGGGCTGGGGCTGGGGAGAGAAAGTGGAAAATTTGTGAATTAAGATCAGGCAGCCAACCTGCTTATCTTTGCTGAGGTTTTTTAAATCTATAGATTCCAAACAGAACGGATTATATTTATATAGATGTATTGAAAGAGGGTTTTGCTCTGAACAGCTCCTAATGCAGGTGAAAACCATGTATTGATTACTTAAAGAAAGTTAAAATAAAAGCAATTTTCCCCCCATTTCCACACATTGCAGCTTTTGGCCTATCCACTCATAGCTAAAAAAGCATTCTTTCCTGATAATCAAGCTTCAGCTGTCTGAATTTCAGGCCGAGCCTCTCATCTTGAGCTTTGCTGAAGAGCTTCTTTAATTAACCATTATACCACAGATGTTATTGATTTTTTTTTTTATTTTTTTTTTCAAATCTGGTTGAAACATCATTGTGCTGGATCGTCGCCAAGACGAAGGCCTGAATTTTTTGTGCACTGCTTTTACTCCTTCCGCATACCTTATTAGTCTCCACGTCTGTTAAGTGCAACCCTTAGTATTGACTCAGAAAATATAGCATTGATTTTTAGCCTTGCAGCCGTGATCTAAGGGCTCCTAATTTGGAATGTGGAAACCAGAGTTCAGCGAGAAGCTGTATTACTGTACACTTCCTACAAGTAAGACCTTTCACTCTCTTTACCTTTTTTTTGCCAGACTTTTGATGTGGTTTAAAGTTCTTGGAATTGTTTTTTTCAAGAGGAATAGAGCAACGTTTCCAAGACGTGTGCTTACATGTGTGTAAATAAACATATGTTTATATATATTAAAAAAAATATGAGTAAATAAAAGGTCTGATCTGTAAAGATGCTGATCACCACACTTTATAATGAATTCAGATGGGTTGTGGCAGCTTAGTTCCTTTCCAAACCTGTTTGCTCACCTTCACCTGCCTAAGCATAATTCTGCGAGAGAAATTTTGCTGCACAGATTTCAATATTTTGGTGGCATTATTTTAAATGTGACTGTATTTTTTTTTCTTTTAGTCTGGCATTGGGATACTCCTGTCAGTTACTACAATTGTAACATCGTTGGTCGATCTAATTCTTGAATTTAAGGGCTCGGTTAAATCATTGCTGGGGGGGAGGGTTTATGCTTTAGCTTGGGGGAGAAGCTATGTCCAAGCCTTGAGTAATCTCAGCCGACCTAACAACAGCACATTCCTTTCAAAATACGTCTTCCTCTGATGGTGAATTCAAGAACTAAAAGTACGACAATAGGTTCCTAAATTGTGATAAGATTTCTCTGAGTTTAGTGATACGTTATTTAAACATAATTTGAAGCTTTTAAAATACTGTAATGGCACCTCTTGACCTTTCCAAAATCACATGGAGCGAGAGATGGTGAAAAATGTTTATTTACTCTGCATTAGAAGCTAAATCCCTGTTCCTTCTTAGAACCGGTAGTTCTTTTATGCGGGGTAACTCATGCATGACACTTCCATTCTTCAAACAAGAGCTAGACAGTCCTACTTGAACTGCAGAAACAATGACCTGCAGTCTATCCTATGCCTGAGTGATAAACAACAATGCAGACCTCTTGACAAGCTCTGGCATCAAGCGTGGAGTCTTGCAGCTCAACATGTCTGCTGAACAGAAGTTAGAAAAAGAAAAGATCATCTTGTAAACAATTAATTAATGTTTGTCATGAATTATCATTTTTACTTCCTTCTCAAGAGGCTCAAAGGGAATAAAAAGGCATTTTTGCAGGTGGTGGCATTCAAAGTAAGGGCAATCAAATGTTTGAGAGCAGTGGCACAGCACTTTGAGTCTCTAAGGGTGAATGGTGCTAGGATTAGAGCACAGCAGGGGGTTGAGGGTTTCAGGTGTGAAGCTTAATGTTTGTGATCAGCAAAAAAAAGTCTTGAATTTATCTAAACTGCTCTTCTGCTAACAGTACTTCTAGCACATAAATGTTCTGAAAGTGACAAGTGTTCTCATTGCTCTTCTAATGCAAACATGATCTGCATTTGAAAGATGCATCCCTTTTGCCTAAATTAGAATGTGCATCACAAAGAGCGTAAGATGATGACCCAAAACCAGTTCTTTACACACACACACACACACACACACACACAGTCTCTTTCTCTCTCTCTTTTACCTCCTCCCCCCCAGCCCCCCCTTCAATTCAAGATACAGCCACCAAAATGCAAACTTCCACTCCTTTTTACACAGCTACAAGAGCTGCCACTCTGTCCATTATTCCGCCAGCACCGCAGGTTTGTAATTAGGATGCTTTACCACCGGTGCTTCAGTTCTTATCTAGCATCATTCACACAGAGTTTCGTGTCTTTGCAGCGCTGTGCCGAGCAGCTCAATTTTATTTCGGTCAAGCAGTTTTCAGGGATTTTATGCTGTGACATCCTAACGCATGCACACTCTTACCTCCTCCTCCTGCTCATATTGCTGAGCACCACAGAGAAGATAGCATGATAGGAGTCCTAACAATAAGTTAAAGCTATTCTGAGGATATTAGTGGGTTTAGGACTTGTGTAGGACATTTGCAAACCCTGGGGGGGAAAAAAAGGTCTCAATAAATAAGACTAATAAATGTATTGTACAGATTATTTTCTGTCCCTCCTGCCTCTTTGGAAAATCTTTTTCCTCTATTTAACAGTAAATAAAATCTCTGTAAGCAAGTGGAAGAATCTGTCCCAAAGAGAAAAAGCACTGGGCAACATCAGGTAGAAATGAAAGCAGCAAACAATAAAAGCCCTCAAATTTATGTAAAAATGTAGGAAAACCTTCATGGATCCTCTATTTTTGTTTCAGATGTTTACATGATGCAATATGCTGCTACAATTTGATATCCAGAGGGAGTTTGCTGCCTTTTAGAATTTGAGATCTATTGAGGCAGACTGCACTGTAAACATAACGGTAACTACATATATATATATATATATAATCTTACACCTTAATTGAAAACTCAGAAGAGAGGGTGTTGTCTAATTATTTGCTTTACAGTCCTAAGATGGCCCTGGAAGATCAGGTGAATAACTTCAGCTTTCAGTTCATAAGCTTGTCTATTTGTAAAATAATATTTTTAATTAGTATAGAAGCCAATTGTCTGGGGATTTTGATCTTTGTCTTTAATGAATAAAATAATTTCATGAGATACTATGAGATATAAAAGAAATAGGGATAAAGTAAAATAGCTGCATTTTTTTCCAGTCTCTCACATAAACTGATATGAACTGACAATAATTGATTAGTACATGTTTTCATCAGCTAACATCTTAAGTTCAAGGACTGGATTTCTATTCACCCTGTGGTCGCTTCATCTCTCTTTGGCAGAGTGTCAGGGACTCCATGACACAGCACTTTCTCAGCAGAAAAATCTCTATTTGTCAAAACAAATTAATTCTAATCCGTGCTGTGGAAATATCTGTTTCCATGCAGTGGTGGCAGGAGAAAGCATCTCTGCTCCAGTTCAGCCCAGGGTGATGCTCTGTGGGAGTAACCAATCAGAGCTCTCACTCCACTTGATTTAGGCAAGGGTCTGGACGTGGTCTTTGCTATTCCAGTAAGTCTCCAAATCCCTCTTTTGCGTGCCCATCAGCTGGCTGGAGGGAGTCTCTCTCTGTCTCTCTATTTTGGAGTTGGTCCTTTTTGGCTCATCCCTGACCCTCACTAACGCAGGGGGCTGATCCCAAGAAACCATTTGTGTGTTCTCACCCTTCCTTGCTCATTCTTTCTTGTTTACTTGCTTCATGGAGAAATAACTAAATAAGAAAGAAAGGTCTCCCTGAATACAAATAAGCAATGGGGAGTTTGCTCAGGAAAAGTTTTTTGACCAGCTTAGATCAAGTCCCACACAGTTTTGAACAGAGAATCCATGACTTGTGCCCTCACTTTAAAGACCCTTTCACACCATCAAAGTGACTCAAGGGGTCCCAGAAATGACAGGGATTTGGTCCAAAGTGTTTCTGCCAGATTTCTCTTCACTGGCTGCTTGTTAAGGTGGAGGTGGGAAATAAAAAATACCAGAAAGTGCTGTGGGATTGTTTGTTTGTTTGCTTGCTTTTCCCTTGTCTTGCGCTGCCCCTCCTCTTCTGATTTCAAACCCTTCTGAAGTAACTCATCCTCCCACTCTCAGAGGGACTGATGTTTGGGGGGGGCTAAACTGGGACCTTTCCTCTCCGTTGGTCAGGCCCCGTGTCAAAACACTCCCGACTCCTGGGAAGTCAGCTCTGCTGAATCCCGAGGCTTGCCAGTGCCAGTCAGCTGCTGTTTGAACTAAGTCCTGACCGCAAAATCAAAAGTGGGTCCAAAGAAAGCTGTAAACAGTGTGCAATGAGCCATTTGAAGGCAGCTGATGCCTCATTTGGGGTGACATGTTGTGGCTGATGAGTGTGGATGATGTGGGGTTTTCGATAAGTGCCTCATCAGTATCCTCATCATGATCGTGTTGCTCAGCCACGGCGTGTGCCCTGACTTGATTGTAATTGCCTGAATCTGCTCCTGCTGCTCAGGAGCGCACAGTAATATGCAATAAAACAGCAAGAAGTGAATGTTAACCATCTGAGTTCTGACATGGCTGCTTGCAGTTCAAGTTTTCCATTAAGGACAAAAAAATCTATATAGACATACAAATATGGATACATAATTGCATGTTTAGAATAATTATTGTTTGTATATGCAATAAAATCGTTTTATAAATAATGCATGATGGTCATATACAGACACATAGATTGATGTGTCTATATACACCTTCCCCTGACACCTGTCTATACTGTATACAAATGAACATCACATGCTGATGGTGTGTAGGTAGAGTCGAGGGATGAAAAGCATCAGGACCATACTTTGATTCAAATTTTTAGAAAACTAGGGAGAATCTGTAGCTAAATCTGTGCAATAGTCTTATAAATCTTAATAACACGTGTGCATACAGATAAGTAATTAATTTTTAGATGCAGTTAATCTACTCATGTAAATGTATGTGTGTGTGTGTAATTGTGCAGGTGTGTCTGGGTGGGGTAGGGTACACATGCATATGTGCTTTGTACCAGTAAATTAGTGTTTGGAGAGAACAAAATTTATCTTCACAAGTTAGCTGGTTTGGATTAATTCCATAGCATCACTGGTTGGGAAAAATCCCCAAAACAACCAATCAAAAAAAAAACCCCAACAAAACCAACCAACCAACCAAACACCACCAACAACAAAAACCAAAAGAAAACTAAATAAAAACCCCACCATTAAAAAGACCCCACAAGCTCAGCCCCTAAAGAAACCCAAAAAACCCCAAAAAAACCCCAACCCCCAAACTTCCTGAACCCTATGCCTGTGACTCTGACAATACAAAGTACTGAGAAATTGTGCCCTGGGGAAGCCTTTGAGATCAGAGACTTTTTGTAAGGTGGGAACTGTCATTACCCCGTTGGGGTCCCAGTGCATGAGAGGGGTTCCAAGGCAGTGCGTTCAGGCCCATCAGTGGCACGAATGTTGTTCTTGAATTTAAAATTATTCTCAGCTTCAGTTACAGGTCAGAAAAGTAATAAACCAAGGACATTATGGTTGTATAACTGTAATCTCTGGTGTCTCAGAGTGCAATACTACACCCTGGCAGCCAATGGCTTTGGGGTTCCTGTACACAGCTGGGTTTTTTTCAACACGGTTTAGAGAACGTTTAAATAATAAAATTTACTCAAGCAAATTCTGTTTGCATTCAGTTAATGCTTGATGGATTGAACGTGTGGGTTTTCCTCATCTCAACTGTGTTATTTAAGCATCTCAGTAAAAGTGCAGAAAAATGTTTTGGAAATGTTATTTGCAGCTGTGGTTCCTACTGTGCATCGTCCTGCCTGCTCTGTGGCTGCATGCGGAGGGTGCTGCTGTAACGTAGGGGTCCTGCTACACCGAGATAGAAAGAACAGTGTTAGAGTGAAGGTGGATAGGAGGGAGGTTGTTATTTGCAGACCAAAATCAAGATTTTTTAAAACCCTTTAAAAATAGTTCACTTTCCACTATTCAAGTGAAAATTGCGCTGTCTTGGAAATGTCCTTAAGATCTTCATTTTAGAAAACAAATCTATACAGATTAAACACTCTAAGTCTGACCATTTGAGAGGTAAGACAATCATTATAATTATAAATACTTCTGTTGTCATGTGTGATCAAGTGGTTTCGCTGTTGTAGCTTAAATATATTAACTATATTAACCCTTTTTAATTCCGGATTTAACACAATTGTGACAGAGTCCCTCCTAGGATCCTGCATTCTCCCTGGGCCTCTCTTTATGCTCAAAATATGTAGACACATAGAGAGAAATTCCAAGGAGGATAGAAAACATGACTGAGAAGTTGGAAGGATGTTTTTGTGAGGAAAGATTAGAAGAATGAAATGGGGAGCTGTAGTTAAATGGGATTAAAAGCAACTAATCTGAACAGTTTCTATAGTTTCAGAGGCTGAAATTCATAATCTCTCTTAAATTAACTATGCTTCATTCTCCAAACTTCTGTATCAGATATCTGACTACTGCTTCAGTTGTTAAAAAATAACTTCTACTATCAACAATTATGATTTTTCATAATTCTAAGAAAAGAACCTGTGTTTGTTCAGCAGAGCAAAATGATAACAAAGGGATGGGTTACGACTGGGTACAAGCATTCAGAGTGTTCAGATGAGGAGTGGCGTTTCTTGACTTGGTAAATATTGATTCTGACTATCAGAAGAGAGAATTTTTTAAAGCTAACGATAGCTGGGCACAAGCCCAGATTTCCTCTCATTAGCAGCTACATGTAGCAAAACAGTTTTTTGGAAGGGAAGCTAGGATCTCCATTGCACGAAACACAGACTATGAGTTTGGATTAAGAATTGGGACAAGATTTAGCAGTGAGAGCAATCTGACAGCCACAAGTTACACAGGAATTCTTGCATTTAGTAATTTGTCTTCTCTTCATTACTTTTTTTTTATTAAATAAAGTATGCATTGCCTCGCATGCACAGACAGCTTTGGATATGATTTATTATCATTAGAAACTATCTTGAGAAAAATTTCATTGTGAGTTTTTCCAGGAACTTTCTAGATATTCAGAAAGAGGCAGCATGTGTCTTGAGAGGTGTTTTTACTAATTTAAATTAACCCAAAAGAATTTAAATTCACTCAGAAGCAACAGATTTATACAAGCATAAACCAGAATGAATGAAATCATGAATTGGACCCCACATCTGGGATCTTTCTGAAATTTAAATAAAAAACAAATACAAGGAAGATGCCGCCTGGTGTGAATTGGGTATTTTGTTAACATTTACAGGATTAATGCATCTTCACAAGAAAAGTTTTCTTATGAAATGGAAGAAAATTCTTTCAGATTGCAGTTTCTACTTAAAATCCATCACAACAAAAATGTTTCTTTCCTCAAGATTTGTGTAGAATCAGGATTCCTTTGCATAAAAGAAACATTCCCTAATAAAAAGATAGAAAGAAGAGTAAAAAAACCCAAATAAACAAACAAAAAACCCCACCCAGGATGAAAACCCAAGATTCAGTATAAACCAATTGTAAAAATAATATTTCTAGCCCTTGTATTTATAAACAAATGTACTGGTCCAGAATTTTTCTCTCTCTTTTTTCAAACTCCTGTCTAGTCCTGTTTGTGCCAGCTGGGAACGAGCAATTTAGTATGTTTGGATGCTACTTCTAACTCCAACCTTGTGCTCTGACCCTGTCTAGCATAGAAATGTTAATGTAGCACTTCTTGATCAAATTACCAAATAAATCCTGCCAGATCCATGCTGGGCTGCAAATTCATCCTTTCCTCCCCACTGTAATCCTCTGTTCCTGCAACACAGACGATACTACCCCCAATTTTTTTCCTCTGCATGAGCTGTATTCCCAGAAGGGTGGAAGAAACTGTCCCATGGGCTAGATATGCTTACCAGGTTGCCAGCCTTGAAACAAAGGAAATTTCCTGAGATCATGATTTTGCTCAAGGCAATACAGCAATGACCATACAAGGAGTTAATTGTCAGTAATGGGGAATTAAATGCTGGGTAGGAAGAATGACATTGGATAAAAATATGATTGCCCAGTAGTAATGCTAGAAGTCATTCATATCTCCTTGTGAGTTGAAAAGGGTATTTGATTCATAAAAACTGTTATTTTTTAACAAGCAGTAAATTCAAAATTAAACTTGGAATGAAATTCTTAGTTATTCAAAATTACACCTTTTTCACAGTTTGTGTGAAGGTTGCAAGGAAGAAATGTAGGCATTCTGCACCTCCAGGCACTGTTTGTACAGCTTAACTCCTGCTCTGGAATGACTGCTAAAGCCAACCCAGACGAGGGTGATTTGTGGCCCATCTCCTCCAAACCAGTTTCAAGCTTTCCCTTTTACCAGGCCTTGTTTCTCCATTCAGAGCACAAGCCTGCTGCACACCTGAATCCGATTCCTTGCCACCACACCTAAGGCATCTCTCAGAGCACCAGCAGGGCTGAGTGGGCTCTTACCACCCCTTGCCCACTTTCTGTACAAAGGCCAAGTGTTATGTCCATATTATACCCACCAGCAACATCCAAGCCCTTCTTGGGCTGCTGGTGTCCCCAGGCAGGGGCCCCATGCTCAGAGCAGGGAGCAGAGCTCAGCCTGCACTGCCACGCACAGCACAGGGTCCGTGCAGCTGCACTCCAGGTGAACTTTCCTCTTGCTAAGTGATGGCACGGGAAGGGATTATTTTGCCTCACCGTGGCGACTGTTCTGCCTTCACCCTGAACACGTCCCAAATATTTCCATGTTCTCAAGATAACTTCAGAGATAAGGGGTTATTTAACTCTGCCAAACTGTGGCGTTTGTTCTACACAATGTATAACAGGCAAATATTTATGCGATTAACATCTGAATTCAAGCATACTTTAGTAGTACAAAGATGTGATTAGTCTTACCGGAATATGAATTTTTTAATGGACGTGGCTCCCCCTTTCCAGCAAAGATTTAATAGCTGAGTCCTGCAGAGAAGTCTCCATTTACTGAACTTTCATAGCTTTAAAAATATCCTAGGGTACATTTTCTAGCACGCAGCATGGCACAACACAGAATTTAAATGAAATACAATGTTCAAAATGAGCGAACGAAGTGCATATTGTCACTACCCTGATCCTTTCCATTTTTTTAGCCAAAATCATATAAATGACTGGTACTGACAAAGGGCATGACTCTGGTGGTTGAAAGCAGCATTATTTCTTTTCAGCCTGACAATCTGGAACAGGGCACTATGAGGCTCTGAGCACACCTCGGGGTACCTCCTCAGCCTTCTGCACTCCAGTGGAAATCTGCTGACATCTCCAGTATGCAAGAACAAGGCATGGTGGCAGCCAGGCTCACACAGTTGTTGTAGAGCCTCCTCAATCCTGATGCACACGGATAGATGGGGCAGTGGCAATGACATGGGCCCTTCCCTTTTGCACCACCATGTACATCTGTGGCTTCTGCCGAGTTCCAGCTCAGTGTAGGTGACTCTGACCCCTACCACGTGTCCCAAAGGACCTGGGCTCCCAGTACACTAGCTCTGGTAAAAGTTCCTGAGCTGCAGGAGCTAGCCATTGGGACTTCCCATGAACTTTTCCCAGTTTGGTTCTTAACCAAGTGCACCTTTTCTGCCTTCACACCATTGTCCTTAAGATCAGAAAGTGGCTCCCAAGCTACATACAAGAGGGCAGAGATCAATTTGAATGTCAGTGCTTTTGGAGATAGATAAATGAAAATAAAACGGCAAAATCATCTCAAATTGCAAAGCCCACCACCTTTTTCCATTTCATCAAACAGTTAAGTAGACTCAAAATGCAAAAATCAAAAAAACTCAAGTTGGTTTTGGGAAGAAAATCCAAACAAACCGAAGCATACTTAACATGTTTTGTCCCTAATAATGATGAGGACAGTCAGCGGCCACGAGAATTGCCTTCCATGTGCTATTGAGGGTTCAGACTACAAATCTGATACAAGTAGCTGGGTGTGCAGTAACTGCAGAATCAGCATCTTGTTTTGAAAGGACTCCTGCAAACCCTGCAGGAACATTTCAGTACTAGATGGTGTTGCTATGGGCACCAAAAGGAAGCTTAATATAAGAGAAACTGTCTTAGGAATTCATGGGGGATGGGTGTAAACAGTTAACATACATAGGAATAGGAATGTCCCTGGCACTAAAAAGCAAATAGCTTTTGGGGATTTTTTAATGTTCTGCTAATAATATTTTACTGTAGGTCTTTTCAGAGGGACAATTTAAGTCGGTACCTTTTTGTAGAAGTTGCTTAAAGTGAAGTATAGGTAATCAAGTTCTGTAAGGTATATCTGCATCCTGTGTAGCAGGAGCATAATGAAATCCGGAGGCTACAGACACATGTAATTTCTCTGTAAAAACAGATGTTAAAAACGGGAATGGAAAATGAGGAAAATTGAAGAACTGCAGTTCCCTCTAGTATTCAGGAAAGAGGATGCCACTCTGCATTTGAGTGCAGTTCAAACTTTATTCAAGAATCACATTGGCAGGGGACAGCCAAATGATTTAATTCATGGCTAGATCTCTCCCATTCTGGCTCTTTCTCTGCCAGTGTAGGCTACCTAAGTGGATGAAAAGAAAGAAAAAGTAACCAGTGTAGAATAACTGCAACTATATCTCAGGACAGACAAAGAGAATGCAAAATTAAATTCTTGATATGAAAAGAATGGGACAATGAGCCCCTCTCCCCAAGATACCTTCGGAGAGGTTCCATTTCAGTGCTTTCTTTCTTGCTTGCTTGCACTATTTTTCATTGATGCGTACCAGAGAAAGCCTGAAAGCCTTTTATTATTTCTTATTTTCTTTTTCTTTCTACTATGTGGTATAAGTTCTTTCTTTAAAATATTATTTTCCTGCCAATGTTAAAGCAGTTCCCATTTTTCTAGTTTGCTTCTGACACCTAGCTGTGATCAACAATGCTTCCCACTGAATCACTTCTTTCATCTATTCAGCTTCTGTTATTTCCCTTATCTCCTCTCCCCCCTTCACCAGTTTACCTCTCATTAACCCTCAGGGTTCCAAACATATTGTCTCTCTCCCAAAGATACATATTTTTATTCAGACATAAGCAATTTTTGCTCGCTGGCTTCAGTTTCCATAATTCTCTAATAGAATAGCTGTGTGTAGTACGTACTCTTTACAGCACAGTGAACAATAAACCCAGACATTAATTTATACTCGTGCATTGTACACTGTTCCACTTCACCTTTTTCCCCTCTGAACTGATAGTCACATAAAATCTCATTCTTCTCTAATGGAGGAAATATAGTTCGATCCACATGTAAGAATCTGCTTGACTAGCAGTTTTGTTTGACCAACAAAATAATTATTTTCTAAGAGTCACTGTAACCGATTGTGATATATTTAAAATCCTGTTTTAACTTGCAAAAATAGTGGTACATTAAGCTCAGTTTCTACTACTTTTAAGATATACAGGAGTTTTCTAGGGAATAAGCTCTCTTTTACCTACACTAATATATTTATGGCTTGTTTTCAGCCATAAAACTGCTTTTAATTTTCTGAGGATGAAAAATAAGCAAAACCCAAGAGACCTACTGCCTGAGTTTTAACTTTTGTGCATGAAAATGGTGAAAGCAGATGGAAATATATCCAGCTACTCATGTAGACAACCCCCTCTCCTAGCCCTCCAATTAATTGTGTAACCCAGCTCCAGTCATGAAGTCAGATAAAATTCATATAAAGTTTTTCAAAATGTGTGTTGTGTAGCATGAGATGAGAATGTAAGTTCAGACACACACAGAGAAGGCTCCTTGCTCATCCTGGTAAACAGCATACATGTGGCAATAAATTTACATAGGCCTCTATATTTAAGAAAAAATAAGATAATATATGGGACACTATGTAAAAACCTTCAGAAGTCATTGTGAGTATAAAAAGAAAACATTTTGGAAAACACATATGCTCCTTGCTCTTCTATGTGTTATTAACATTGGCTCTAAATAGAGGTTATTCAAGAGCCATAGAAAGGTTTGCTTTGTTAATACATTAATGGGTGTGTTCGTTGGAATCAGGTGGACGTTTCTATGTGTGAATGTCTCAACTTCAAAACTTAGAGCTGGATGATATGATAGTTACAAAATACAAATGATTCTTTCTTTTTTAATTTAGGCAACATTTCTCTTGATTTTACTATGTAACTAATCATTATCATTTGAGTGTGCAAAGCAACTATTACAAAAAAAATCCATAGAAAAATGAATACCTTTTTTGTGTTTTTAAAGAAAGTGTTTATACGGGTTTATGGTGAACTTTCTCAAAATTCAGTAAAATTCTAGCATAATTCAATGCAGTCTTTGAACAAAAGCAAATTACATTGAAGAACATTCCCACAGATATTAAAAATAATTGCCTTCACTAAAAATTTCAAGTCTGTGCCAGGAGTAAAATAAATATCTAAGTTACATTGTGTGCAAGTGGTCCTTGCTAAATTAATCCTCAGAGACACTCAGTCCTTTATAATTGAATCACTCCTTCATCTTATATTTATTACTTCACAAGGTTAGTTTTCTATTACAGAGGAACTTATGGCTGCATCAAAGGCTTAATTGAGCTCCTTTTAAAAAATCATGATTGTCACTATAAAATCATGCATCCACAATAACTGTGTTAGTAGAGAACTTACAGCTTTAAATTTCAGTTAGGAAAAAAAGCCTTATACTTTCCTGCAGATTCTGCAGATTGTTCTGAATGCAGATTTACTATAAAATAAGTGAATAATAATACCAGGTTATTTTGGAAAGTGTTCTTTCATGCAATCCCTGCATTTAGCACAATCCCAAAATGGCAGCCCAACAGGTGGTCCTTTCATAGCCTTCAGCCCAAACAATCAGGACAAAAAGGATACCAAGAATCGAATGTTCTTCAGGATTTAAAAAGCTGTTCACTTCCCTTTGTTCATTTTCAGATTTAGCCATGTTCATTATTGTTGAGCCACAAATGCAGGACATTCTTTTTTGACATTTTGCCATAAATAGACACTGACTGGGGCTGACTAGCCAGCTAGCTGCTTTGTCACATGCAAGCGGAAACTACTTCACAAAGCAAATGCATTCCTGTTGCCTCAATGGCCCCGGCAAGCACCGGCTGTGACATGCGGCAAATCTGGCAAAGTCTAGGTTAACAAAAGTATGGGTGACAAAGGCTGAAGTTTCTCTTCCTATATTTTCCTCCACAGTAAGTATTTAATTCTGGCCTAATGAATTTGCCTGGAAGACTGGGTGTCACGTTGACAGCCTCTTGAATGTCTGAAAATATACTTTTGCTTTGTGGGCTGTCTTTGGAGGGAACGGTTAGTTAACTGGTAATGACAGACTTCAGGGGTGAAATCCAAGATGAAATACTTGTTTCTCAGTATTTTGAAAGTTGTGAAAGTTTCTCGTTACAGTGATCTCAATCTCAACATCCGTAACAAAAGATGGGCCCGGTCCTATGGGTCTTTAGTGATGCAAGGAGCCCTTACAGCTGCCTTCACTGTGCTGTGGGGAATTACACAAGTAATGGGCATAGAAGCACTGATCAAGCTTCTTCCTTCGTGTGTATGAATAAGTGTGTAAAACACACCTTGTAGAAAAGGCAGAGCTATAGTAGTAAATAGTACCTAACTGTTCAAGAATAGCTAATGAATTTAAATTTTTAAATTGCCAAGTTAAGTCCTGCTGCTGTGAATTTTAAAAGGAGTACACATTGCAGTGTGGTTTTTTTGTTTGTTTTGTTGGGGGCTTTTTGTCTTCTCTCTCTCTCTCTCTCTTTTGTTTTTAACATCTCCTGCCAAATTCAAAACTTCCAGGGTCTTCCACTGCTATTCTCCTGGAAATTTTCCAATGCTCATCAGAGTCCAGGGCTTCTGACGCACACCAGAGTATGGATGAGACCTGTGTTTGTTGCAGCCCTGGTGTGTGGAATGAAGGTTTGGTACTAGACCCTTATTAACCTGTTAGATTAAAATTAGACACTGTTAACCTCTTACTTCTAACATTAAATATTTAGTGGAAAATGTGACTTCCTTCAAACTGCCTTATAAAAAGATAGGTTGCAGATTAAAAAAAAAAATAATACATTTTAATTTTAAAACATCTATGTGCAGAATTACTTATGAAAGTTAAAAAATATATTTGACCACTGCTGATAACAATTCCAGTACACTCAAGGAAACATATGTCTCTCAAGCCCTACTGCTGCCAAAGGCAACAGCACAGTCTAGAAAAAAACACCCTTTAGGTGCAGTCTTGACTGCATTAATAAGGCAGCAGCTATGCTGAGCAGTGAATTTTTCCTCTTCAGTTCAAAAACATGAAATCAGCAATGGAAAAACTCAGTTAAATACATTAGTTAATGAGGCTGATGTGCAGTGCTGTTTGTCATCTGGATGTTAGTTTCATGGTTTACCTGAGTATGTGGAGGAACCAGTTCATAAATGAATTAAAGGACAAAAGCACTTAACAACCTGAAGATACTTGGGCAAACCTCCTCATTGTGGGTCTCCCCTTCCAGGGAAAACATCCACTGGGGTGTTTTCCTCGCAAACCTTCACGGAGGGCTGAGTCTTCATGGGCTTCCTCCAAAGGAGGAGGCTCCTGCCTTTCTTTGTAGTACAAAAACAAAATTGTTCAACTTCTTAATATATCCGTGTAAAATCCGTAACTCTCATAGATTTCAGGGGGAAATCAGTTAGTAAAATATTTAGGCAACAACCAGTCAAAATTATTATTGGGTGCTAAATGATGAATACGCATTGTAAGAGGATTTTGGCTTATTTCAACCACAAAGTACACACAGACCAGAAAAGTCAGCTTGTAAAAAACCACAGTAAAATGACACAAAAGAGGGACTTGATGCTCCTTCCAGTCTTATCTTTATGTTTAATTTTATTCTAGTCTTACTATCATTCCAAATTTTCCTAACAACTGTTTTAAATCAAGATATCTTTCTTTAATAAAAATATTTTTATAAAACAGGTCCATACAAAATCCAAGTTTCAAGTTTAAACTCTGGGAAAAAAGTAACTGTCTTTGTGTGGGAGTGTGATTTAAGGGAAGAAAAGTAGGAGTCCTTTAACAGGATGCAGAGAAACTTCACTAGAATATATCAAACAGCACTGGAAGTCAATTAATGAGGAGGTAGAAGCAGGGAAGCATTCAGCTTTACCTCTCTCCAGACAGCAATAAATCTCTTGCAAATTTAGCTGTCAGAAATGATTGCTTTGTTTTCGACAAGTGGCATTACTTCCTCTTATACTGGAATTAAAATTGATTGAAATTGATTCATGACTTTTCAATATTTCCCACACCCCTTCATTTCTTTCAGTGTGAAAACATTATTTCTGCGAAACAAGCACAGATAAAACCAGCATATATGTTTCTGAATTTTGTTTTTGTTTCTTTCTTTGAGACATCTAAGTATTAAGATGAGAGAGAGACTGGTAATAAATTTTCCTTCAAATGCTTTCAGAAATTATGTCTTCCTAAGGGAGTGCTTTTTTTCAAATTGTTTTTTACTGATTTTTCTGGGTCAAAAAATTGAAACAGAATAATTATAAACTCTTAAGCAGCCACACAGAATGGTTCAAATCAGAACAAAAGTTTTGCTATGCTGCTTGGAAGGATTTCCCATTTAAAGTTTTGCTTCTGTTTTCAGACCCACCTGGATAAACAGTGAACAAGCAGTGATGCCAAGAGGTGGGACTGGCCCAAGGAGGGGGGCCAAGGAGGAAAAGAAGCCTGTTCCAGGCAGGAACCCAGAAGGAAAAGCAGAGTGCAAGGTGGTTCAAGGAGCTTGTGACGACATTTCATGGTGAAACCACCTGCACACATAGCTCTGCCTGCACTTCTTTGGTTTCAGCAGGTGTAAAATTGTGCTTGTTTGGATTCAGCTGCAGGACCAGTTTACCTAAAGTCTTGCAGAATACAGTAAAATTCAGGCGTCTTTACTCTGTAGCATTACTTAGAAAAAAGCATATTGAAAAGTCTGCTTCTTCTTGTCCCAGATACAATATGTGAAAGCATAATTTTAAGCGCAGGACCCAATGCATCCTGAACTTTCTTGATCTGTCATGACACCAACCTTGTAAGACAGCCGGTTTTTATGATCCCCATTTACCTACAGGAAACCGAGGGATAAAACACAGAAAGATCAATTGCTTGCACAGAGCTTCAACAGTAACTTGAGGTTGGGGAAAGCACTGGATCAGTCCCTGCTAAATCTCAACAGAGAGCTGTAACCATGATAACATCTTTTCTCCCAGAATATAGAAGTTTGTATTTACATAATTGAATTCTTTGTTTTTCATTGTTTCTACCCCCTTGTACTCCAGGCCTTTGCTGACTTCAACTATAGAACCCCACATGAAGCCAGGGTGCATTGCTTTACAACTGAGACCAGCAATGTCATCCTTATAATGACACACTAGCAGCAGACCAAGGACTTCCCTTATCCCAGTGGGCTTTTTCATATGTTCCAAGCAGCAAATAATGAGAAGATCACCAAAAGCATGGCAGAAAAGAGGAGGACAAGGGCAGATCTGAGCAAGGGAGCGCAGGTGGGAAAGGGAGCCGTGATTGCATAGCTAAATTGTCAAGAATGGGCGGGACTAAAATAAATACAAAGCAGCTGGAGTCACAGGGAACATTCTGGGATAGGATGAGAAGGATGGCAGTGCTTCTTTCTTACCATGAAGGTATGCTCTGTTCTTGGTGATTACTACCTGCTAAACCTGTTTTTCTAAATCTTGCTGTAGTAATTTTTTTCCCTCAGAAGGACACAAGGAAGCAATATTCACTGTTGCCACACGGCAGTCTTTGGATGACTGACATAGTGAAAGGATATAACATATATTTTGTAATTCATAAAGTCTATGGAGCTACAAAAATGACTTTAACAATCTCCATAAAAACTAGACCGTGAAGCCGATTCCTTTCTTAATTAATCCTCCAAGAGCACTGAACCCTTGTTATAAGCTGCAACATTGATATTACTTGAGAGAAAATTGGTTCCTGAAGCCAGTAGCCACTGCAGGCAGAATCATGGAGCTCTGTGTCGCTAGGAGTCAAAAACACCTTTTTCTGAGAGGTTCTGAGGGACTAATAGTCTGGTTTTCTTCTGCGCAGAAACAGCTCTCCTCTAAGCATTTAATGACCTGATAACCTTTAGACTTCTTGGTGTCTCTGCAACTTGCAGCAGCAGCAACCTGTCAGAGTCACGTAACCAGAATTCGTTCCTTCCTCTCCTGTCAGACTGCTTTTCTTTGTTTTCATCTCCTCTGTGCTAACAACCCTTCTGTGTAGCATCCTGCAAGGTTAATCTCTGGCACTCTCCTTTGGCACGTCTTGTAACACCCTGGTCTCTTCTCTACCTGTATAGCTATCTGTGCTGGGTAAGTGTCTTCTCTTCTGCAGCTCCAATACCTGGAACAACCTTACTTTGTCTCTTGTTGACTCTCTGTCTTGTTTCAAATTGCATTTGAAATAGCTTTTACCTTTGCTATATCTATTTTTTTCTGTTCACTGCTTGCTTGACTCGTAATTGCATTAGAGGCCCTCAGTGAAACACTCTGGCACAGCTAAAAGACAAGTTCATATACACATGTCCTGTATTAAAGTGGAATTCACAGGCCAGAAGAGTTTGTTATTTGATACATGTTGTTGTATAACCAAAACAGAGATTAAACACTCCCTGCAAGTGTGAGTTTGGAACTGATGTGTCCCTCAACCTCCTGGTGTTACTCCATGGGTAAGAAGCAACTAGCATCAGCAACTTTTCACATACTTATTTTTAAATACTCTCCATTTTGCAGTGTTCTTCCTCCTTTGCTGTTTGGGACATATATTAATGAAGAATTATGAGTGTGAGAGCAGAAGGTCTCTCATCCCCACACTGTAAGAAATGGTTTTGTCATAAGCCATTGAGACGTGTCAATGAAGGTTTTCTGCTGCACTGAGGAATTCCTGTGCTGTCTCACATTAAACTGTGGTAGATAATTCAGCAAGTGTGATGCTGCACCCTGTCTCTGAACCTAGAGGCAGTAGAATCTGCTCAGCTGTGTAATCTGAACAGGCTGCCTTTCCTCAAAGGTAGTTTAGTTCGTATTGAACAGGTGGCTCTTTCTGTCTTCCTCTCCCATTTTATGATGCTATACTTGTGACAACAAATTCTGAAAAATTAATGCATACATGAAGGCAACAATCCATACATTTTCTTTCTTTCATGAGTTTTGTGCAAAGGCTGTAGCTCAGGATTTGAGCTTGTTTGACACTACATACCTTCTTGGTCAGAGAAGCATCTGGTAAGCTCAAGCAAACATGAGGTGTATGGAATTACTGGCATAAAGTGTGCCTCTTGTTACTGTAATAACTCTGCAGACATCTTGCTTTCTTGCGAATACACACACAGGTTACATGCATGAAACTCCAACTGCATAGAGTAGAGGTTAGAGTACTAGGAAATTAAGGGAAGTTTCTTCATAATTTAAACGATTATTAAACCTCAGGATCTGAGGTTGACAACAATTCTTCTGTTTAAAGGTAACTACAGTGTGGGCCTTTCATACTACTCCCCATATACTCAAAAGACTCAGAAACAAAACAGAGCAAGAGCCAGGTTTAGAGACCAGAGCTTGGTGAAGACTTGCTCATGCTGTGTGTTCTCACTAAGAGATGAGACTCTTTGATGGGAAGCAGCTATCCAGCCTCTACTGGCCTTGATGACTCAAGGGAGAGTGACAGTTTCCATCAAATGCAAAATTCTGTATGTATAAACTAAGTATGAAATAATGTAGCATATGCATGTACAGCTGTATAAGAGACTACATATTAGAGAGTTATTAGAATTATCACAGAACAGGCTACAGAGGCACAGCTTTTATTCTCTCACAAGCATTAGTAGGTGTATAATTCTAGTTTTGAGCCAAATGAGTTTGTGACAATTGATTTAGCCTAGCTGTTGCTACAAAACTTCGTAACAGCATATTGTAGAACCAGTGAAATAGTTCATAATTAAGTAAGAAATGTTATTATATTTATGTATAAACAACTTATTTGTATTCATAGTAGATTGTCTCCACAAATCTATTCTTGTCTCAGAGCCAAATAGAAATTTTATGTCATTGTTATGTTTAGGTGAACATCACGCTCTTATATTCCCCTCTGTTTGGCCTTGAATAAAAATCAGAGCAACAATAATATAAATGCTATGAAAGTAGTCATGAACAGTAGCCCATCTGTACTGGACAGAATTCTACAAATCAATTAGATGGTCATAAAAAGCTAATCAGATGTGGATGAATCAACTGAGGAAATAAAATGGATTGAACTCTTATGTTTATTGTTCATGTATAACCCTTTTTAATAATCAAGATGGGTAAATTACACTAATTAACCTTTAAAAATTTAGATGATTTCTAAATAATAGCTTCAAACAATGCCTATTCTTTTCTTTGTTATTTTTAAGTGTTTTGTCCATGACAAGGCAGTTCCATTAGAAGACCTACAAAAGTAGTTGTTTTAAGTTGTGCTTTTTTCCTATGTATCAATCATTAGATTTTCTACAGTATGTTCTCCCACCTCTCCCCCATTAGATAGCATTTAAAGTCAGAAGAAGTCAAATTCATATATCCTAGGAAGAATGTCAAGAAAACTTGTCGCCTGGAGACCACTTGGGTGGGATGGATAATCTGACATGCCATCAAACCCTCTTCCTAACCACAGGAGCACCTTATCTGGGCTAGTGCAATGATGGTAGCTAAGGCAAAGTGTAGCCCAGCCCCTTTGGACAGGTTGCCTGGAACCTTAGCAACCCACAGGGCTGGCAACAGTTTCATCCACTTCCTGCCATGGTTTGAGGTAGCAAGCAGTTGTGAGAGGATTATATGGGTTCCGGTTATAGCATAGCTGAAGAGAGATCCCTACAGCTACAGAAGCTTGGAGCATTTGACAGCTCTTCCACAGGAAGACTTAGGGAAAACACTCACTTTTATGCAGGAAGGGAAAAGGTATCTGTAAGGGAATCTTTCCGGAGACTTTTTATTACCTCTTCAAAGCCCTCTCTCCAGGTTTTCATTGAGGAGAGGATGGCTACTGCTACAGCATCTGCTACTGTAGAAAATGCTTTGTTTATTCTCATTGGTGCAAATGATTTGTAAACTGATCAAAAATTTACTTTTATTCAGTATTTTGACTACTTGTCCTTCAAAAAATTAATTTTAAGCATTCTGAGGTTAAAATTTCTCAGTATTGTTGTAAGGTCTTAATCAAACTAAAAGAGATAATTTGTGATGTATTAAATAAATAAATAAATAATCCAGGACTGATCACAATACATTGGATAGAATGGTGAATGGTTTGAGTTTTCTAAATTACTGATATTACCTGCTGATATGAGGGCTGTTCAAAAGGGCACTTCACTTTTGGGTTTATTTATTAAAATCCTGCACTCAACTGTAAGAAATTAGCCTCCTAGAGATGAATCGTTCCCTACTCAGGGGAGCCTGAAGCAAGGAAACTGATCATGCTCGCATTGCAGAACAGCACAGTTACACAAGCTCCAATGTTTTACTACATCTCTCACACAAGGTGCTAAGCAGCAATGTGACACAAATGTTCTTGGCGTAATAGTGATGCTCTTAGACATTTTCCTCAAATAATTAATGCCAAATTTACAGTGCTGTACAATTATCCTTTTTATCTCGTAACTGGAAGCCCTTAATAACTGAGGTGCAGTGTGAAACATAGGCTATTGGACTCTGACAAAACCTGGAAAGAGCAATAGATCAGCTTTCAGGTAAGCACAAATAAGATGACAGAATTTTATATGTGAATTTTATATATTGAAGCTAGGATTAAAGTCTGTCTTGAGTTCTTGCACTGGAAACAAAGCTATCCTTTCTGTTCTTGGTTGGTGACAGGGATTTTTAGCCTTTCCTTCAAAGCATGCAACTTGAAAACACCAGGGCAGAAGAGATGCAGCTCAGATAAGCGCCTTGGCAGCCTGGAATGCTTTGCAATCTCGCTCCAGCAGGACATACCATGGTCAATCTCTCTTTTCCAGTGAGTTTACAGCACAGTAAGGTTGCAGTTTTTGATAGTGAGGAATAGCTGTACACTAGAACAATGATAACCCTGTTCTGGGTAAGTTAATTAAGCAATGCAATTCCTAATTACTGCGAATTTTAATTGAGCATGTGAGGGAAAGGTTTGCAGAATTTCATCTGAATCTTGTGATACATCATCCTGCAATCAGTTGCAGTTACGTTCAGTGCAAGATTTCCCAAATGGGAAAATCTCCTATACAGAATTAATATTGTGTAAGCCAAATCTGGGTGGTAACAGTGAAGAATGATAAAAGGAACAGGAGAACCCACCTGATCAACATGTGGCTTAAAGGCTGGCGTACTTTAAGACGGAAATCTGAAAGGCGCAGGAGCAGGCTGTCCCTATGTGTTCACAGGCAAGCCAGCAGGGAAGACTACCACACAGGGTAAACAGGGAGCTTTTGCTGGTACTCAGGGGAAAAAGGAGAGTTTATATCCTTTGGAAGAAGGGGCAGGCAACTCAGGAAGAGTGAGTACAAGGATACCATTAAGTCATTTACAGTGAAAATTAGAAAAGCAAACGCTCAGCTAGAACTCCTTTTATTATTCTTCCCTGTTACTGAAGGGATTGAGGAAAACACCACCTGTGCTTCTATCCCTTCAACCAGTTGTCTTAGCCCCCTGAAGTCAGTTTCTAATTGCCCTAGAACTTTACCTCATCACTGACAACCCAGTCAATCAGAAGTAGGTAATAATCAGATGTTACTCATGTCCTAGTAACATCTCTTCCCTGAACCCCAGGGAGGCAGCAGACTTTGGGATGGATCCAGTCAGCATACAGGGCCCTCAGTTTCTCTGACAAGGAAACTACCCACCCCTACCTCCCTCAGTCAATAGTCTAGATGTTGAGACACATCAACAAGATAGCAGACAGTTCCTCTGCTTTTGCTTAATCTTTGGTTACCTTTCAGACTACAGCTACTGCAGCTGCTCTGATTAGCAAGCACTGGAGAGTTTCAGATGCAGAGGAAGAACAGCAGAATGTGTAGTTCTGGAAAAAGGGATGGTGTTAGAGGTCAATCCTGGATCCACCTTATTATGGGGCTGTGGTGGACTGGAGAGCTCATCTTTCTGCAGAAACAGTCCTGACAGTGGAAGTTAGTTGAAGAGGGTAAAACCCAAGGAGACAAAAGGCAAGGGAAGGACTGCACAGAAGAGCATCCTGTTTCCCTACGCCTCTTGGCATAAAGTCATACAGCAGAGGAAGGGAAACTTCCAACAGCTTGGCAGACCTCTGAAATATGCAAATATGTTTAACATTCAGCTCAGAGCAGAGAATATCTTCCCCCTGAATTTTTACAGTACAGGCACATTGGCATTAAGCATTCAAGAAAGTAAGAACTTGAAACCAAAGAATGACAAAGCAAGATGAACACCATGACATTTATCAAGTTTTTCTGTTGCATGTATTTGATAGATTATGTAGGGTTAATAAATTACCATCCAGAGTACAGCTGTCATTTCCTTAGCTATTCTTTATGCTTTTAACTCTTAACTGCCATCTTATTGCCATCTTAAGAAAGAGGAGGAGAGTTCCAAAGCAAGAGATCTTTCAAGTAGCCAGCAATTCACTACAGAAAAAGCCACTTTCAAGCAGCTAATGCAGCCTTTGTAACCAGTATCTCTTGAGGAAATTAGCAGTTTGCAATTTCTTTTAAAAACTGACCCCTGATGAGGATTGAAGTCTTTTTTTCCTGTGTATATATACATATGCGCTTGTCCTAATGCAAACCACCAACAAAGAAATTTAATACTAGACAAATACTTCAGGCCTAGCCTCTGCCAAGTAGTTTTTTCTAGGGCTTCACTCCAGAATTTTCCAAATAAACCTACATACTGTAAAAGTAAGTCTACTGCAAATACAGTAGACTTAGCCACCCTGTGTCATCAGTACTCATATTATGATGCACATGAGTGGGGGCTACTCCTTTATAAAAGTGAAATCCCTTTGGCCATTCCTCCTGGCCCTGTAACAGCTGCCTCCCTTTCAAGTACTGCTTGAAGTGTGTGGCATGGCAACTATGCCCACATTGTACTCTTTTGAGCTATGGCTTCTGAGCAAGAGGACCAAAAAAGAAAAAAGGAGTAAAGTTCATCTACTTGAAGTAAAAAAGTTGCACCTCACTGCACTGCTTCACCAAAATACCCCTATAAAACATACTGTTAGGATGTTCAACAATGGCAACGCCTCATGTAACTAAAGTTCTCTCTGTTGGATAGTGTCCTGGTATGTGGCACACACACAACCATCTTCAACTGCAACAGTACCTCTTTGTATCCCCTGTTGTATCTGAGGCACTCAGATCTCTTCCTGGAAGGACAACAAAGCACCTTAGAGGCAACTACCATACTGTTGTCCTTCCGGGAGCCAGGACAAGACCTCAAGCAGCTTTACCTCCCATCTCTGCTGGTTCACCTGCAGAGAAACATTAGCTGCAGTTGTTATAACAAATGTTATTCTGGGTAAAAAGATGAGTTCACAGAAAATGTCTACTATTACTCAAAGGCTGTGTCCAGTCAGTACTGTTCATAACACCTGTCACAGAGACTGATACAGGGACATCAACAATATGACTGCTGTAAGCAGAGCAGTGCATTTAAAACTCCCTCTGTAACAGCTACTTTTCTTCTAAACTGAAATAATGACAGACAGTAAATAAAAGAACTTGTATAAATAGAAAATAGTTTATTAAAAAACAAACAAACAAAACCAAACAAAAAGTCACAACACAATCTCACTTCACTGTGTGGCCAAAGGTCTGACTTTAATTTAAACTACACAGCTGGCATCCATGCTTCAAAAGTCATGTAAGCATGCATATGGAAAGGAAATTGGTGCCTTGCTGGCATGCTCCTCAAAATCTCTCCTGGGATGGTTTTTAGAATACATTGTTTTTGAGCAGGTTATGAAATGTGAATTCCCACAAGACACTGAGAAAGTGAAGAAAGGTTGTTTATATTTACACATACAGGATTTCCATAATCACCTGTCACACAGAAGTGCAATTTGCTGCATTTCTAACAGCTGTGAAAAGAGTGACAAACACAGAAAAAACCCCACAACACAGGGTAAACAGGGAGCTTTTGCTGGTACTCAGGGGAAAAAGGAGAGTTTATATCCTTTGGAAGAAGGGGCAGGCAACTCAGGAAGAGTGAGTACAAGGATACCATTAAGTCATTTACAGTGAAAATTAGAAAAGCAAACGCTCAGCTAGAACTCCTTTTATTATTCTTCCCTGTTACTGAAGGGATTGAGGAAAACACCACCTGTGCTTCTATCCCTTCAACCAGTTGTCTTAGCCCCCTGAAGTCAGTTTCTAATTGCCCTAGAACTTTACCTCATCACTGACAACCCAGTCAATCAGAAGTAGGTAATAATCAGATGTTACTCATGTCCTAGTAACATCTCTTCCCTGAACCCCAGGGAGGCAGCAGACTTTGGGATGGATCCAGTCAGCATACAGGGCCCTCAGTTTCTCTGACAAGGAAATCACTACAACACCTACCCTTCTTTCTTTCTTAAAACCTGGAGTTGGAATGTGTCTGGTTGACTGGCTTGCTCTGGGCAAACCGCTGGGTAGACCTTCACCTTCACTATCATTTGCTTGATTATCGAGTTCCAGTTTCACACCTATTCCACAAGCGCACCTGAGAGGGCAAGAGAGGCTGGGAGAGCAGCATCCTGCTTCCCAAACAGGGACCTGTTTCCAATTCCCCCTGTCTTTTAGGTCCCATCCTTCTGCCTGATGGCAAGAGGCTCAGGGTTCCTCTGACTCTTGCTAAGCTTCCATCTGCTGCATTTCCCTCAGGGACGGAAGGGTGTGACTGCCAGCCTATTTCTCTGAAGTTTGCCTGTGACAAAACGTAAGTGCTTTTGTGGAGACACCTATACCTGGCTGCATCATGGCAGAAACATCTATTGTACAGCAACAGGCATGAACATGCAAGTTCAGAGCTCTTTAACTTGCAAGCAATTTGATAAAATTTTCTTCTGGTTTTCTTGTAAGATGGTATCTGTCTGTGAGCAAATCCACTGCCATTAAAATGATAAGCATAGAGCAGATCCTTCATAAATTTAAGCTCACAAGCAAGCGTGCTGTTTATTTAAAGTCTGCCTCACCTTCAACATGTGGACATTTGAGAGGATTTCTCAGCCTCACTACCCACCCCTACCTCCCTCAGTCAATAGTCTAGATGTTGAGACACATCAACAAGATAGCAGACAGTTCCTCTGCTTTTGCTTAATCTTTGGTTACCTTTCAGACTACAGCTACTGCAGCTGCTCTGATTAGCAAGCACTGGAGAGTTTCAGATGCAGAGGAAGAACAGCAGAATGTGTAGTTCTGGAAAAAGGATGGTGTTAAGAGGTCAATCCTGGATCCACCTTATTATGGGGCTGTGGTGGACTGGAGAGCTCATCTTTCTGCAGAAACAGTCCTGACAGTGGAAGTTAGTTGAAGAGGGTAAAACCCTCTTTGTATCCCCTGTTGTATCTGAGGGACTCAGATCTCTTCCTGGAAGGACAACAAAGCACCTTAGAGGCAACTACCATACTGTTGTCCTTCCGGGAGCCAGGACAAGACCTCAAGCAGCTTTACCTCCCATCTCTGCTGGTTCACCTGCAGAGAAACATTAGCTGCAGTTGTTATAACAAATGTTATTCTGGATAAAAAGATGAGTTCACAGAAAATGTCTACTATTACTCAAAGGCTGTGTCCAGTCAGTACTGTTCATAACACCTGTCACAGAGACTGATACAGGGACATCAACAATATGACTGCTGTAAGCAGAGCAGTGCATTTAAAACTCCCTCTGTAACAGCTACTTTTCTTCTAAACTGAAATAATGACAGACAGTAAATAAAAGAACTTGTATAAATAGAAAATAGTTTATTAAAAAACAAACAAACAAAACCAAACAAAAAGTCACAACACAATCTCACTTCACTGTGTGGCCAAAGGTCTGACTTTAATTTAAACTACACAGCTGGCATCCATGCTTCAAAAGTCATGTAAGCATGCATATGGAAAGGAAATTGGTGCCTTGCTGGCATGCTCCTCAAAATCTCCCCTGGGATGGTTTTTAGAATACATTGTTTTTGAGCAGGTTATGAAATGTGAATTCCCACAAGACACTGAGAAAGTGAAGAAAGGTTGTTTATATTTACACATACAGGATTTCCATAATCACCTGTCACACAGAAGTGCAATTTGCTGCATTTCTAACAGCTGTGAAAAGAGTGACAAACACAGAAAAAACCCCACAGGTAAGCATGCATTCTGTAAGGTTTTGGTAATTTTTTTCTGCATGTCAGTTTATTTCTGAGGAAGTATTTAATTTCACAAGTCTATGCAAACTACTTACATGAACAGTATTCAAAAGATAGTCCTTTGGAATACTTAGTCACCAAGAATTACACGAGATGCAGTTTTGTGTGCAGGTTAAGACCTTTGACATACAAACAATGCTGCAGTCCTCCTTTATAACAGAAGGGAATGGATTATTAGAATGACATTCCTGAAAAGTTCTTCATTTTAAAGTAAGTATTTCATTAATAAGGCTGCTTTTAAACAAGTTACTCAGAAAGAAAGCTTTCAAGATCATCCAAAAGGAGCATATATGTATGCTTTGTTTTCATTGCTAGTCATCTCTGATGAACACTACGCAGGTCTATGGTTTAGGCATGTGTAAAGCATGATGAGGATTCTGAAAACACTTTTATCGAAGAAGTTGCTCAGACTCCTTGGACTTGCTTTCTTTTGTTTTCCTCAGTAATGCCTGTTTTATAGCATTGATCTTTTCATCAAGTTCAGCCAATGAATAGCTCTGCTAAAAGAACAAAATAAAAATTACAATAATTTACATCTTGTAATTGCTAGAGAAGTGGCTTATCACTTGATACTTGAGGTCACTGCATACTGCACTAAGTGACAGATCTACTTCTGCAGAATTGTCTGAATCTAGTCTTTGCCTATTTATATTTAAAGGAAAAAGAACATAAACTTGCAAGAAAGACAGTCCTAACCATGGATCAGTATATTGGTGCTACTTCTATTAAATGTTTGTTTAGCCTGCTCATGAAAAACCCTAAGAAATCCCTTCATGTTAAAACACTGGATAAGACTACCTAGATTCTGTAGGACTTCAGTTTACAGCTGAAGGGTTTTCTTTCC
>NW_008239553.1:21548274-21562485 GCF_000691975.1 Corvus brachyrhynchos
TTTATATCTTCTTACACAAACCAGTCATCATCCTTTTTATAAGAATATTTCACCCTATGCAAGCCTTTCTTTTCCTAAACAATCCTACTTTCTCAAGTCTCAGATGGCCCACATCCCATCCTAAGCATTCTCCCCAGTCCATCTGTCTCCAAGGGTGATGGCTAGGAGCAGACAAGGTTCCAGCCATGGTCCCACTTGTACCAATGAAAACTTCTCTCTTGTGGCTAAGGTACATGGCTAATGCATTCCCTTATGTGATGGTGTTGTGAAAATGGCAAGCCTTACTTACAGGAATCTGCTATATTGTTGCTATATTACCTGCTATAATGTTGGGTCCTTCTGCAATACTTTTGCCAAGCCAGCCATTTCTAATTTTGCCTTTCCAGAAACCAGTAAAGCAAATTGAAAAATAATTTTTACATCAACAAAAACCACTAAGCCACAAAACAGAATGACATTAATAGAGGGCTGATCAGAATACAGAAATTGCCTGTTACTTTCAGCTTGATTAATAAAATTATTGATTTGTTTTATTCTATCATCCTTCTAACTGGTGAAAACACTAACTTACCCTAGTATATATTCTTAGAAGACCATGTGAGTCATGGTAACACCCACTAGCTTTCTGTCTCCTTCCCTCTCTCTTCACCAGCAAGCTATCCAATACTGATGCAGCTATTTCTGAGAACTTAGATATTTGCTTCGTAGAACTTTCCACTCAAAACATCCTAAACTTAAGACGAACAAGAATTAATAGCACTTACATGGGGAGATTGAATCTTTCTCCTCTTGCCAGAACAGCTCTGAAGAAAAGACATAATCAAAATAGACTTAATGTTGCACTGACAGAGGACCACAAATAATTCTGTAACAACATTGTCAAGAGTCTTTAAAGTATAGAAAAAAACACTGACTGCCATTCCATGGATTAAAGAAACCTTTTTTATAATTAAGTACTTTGGATCATGAGAAATACTACTGGAGAGCAGTCAGAAGCTGTTGAAGCTTCTCCACACTTGGCAGTCAACAACTATCAATTTAACTGAAGCTTCCTTCAGACAGAATTAAGCTTTTGAAACTGTCAATATTTTTCTCCCTAAAATTTGCCTATATCCACACCAATATTTATGCAAAACTTTGGATAAAATGTGCTAATTACTGTGCAATACTACTATTGCCACCATCACAATTTTTTCCCTGATCCTCCTTCTAGAGATCCTAAAGCACTTTCAATAGAAATTTCAGCTTATGAAATTGTATGTTTTAACTTCTGGTTTTCAGCCACTTAAAGGAATACCCTCACAAATAAAGAACTTTATTGGTTTCCAACACAAATTTAAAAAATTATAAACAAAAATGTGTAATATTGCTATTGATTTTTGATTACTGACTCTTCTCAAGCAAGAAGATACAAATTAAAATGCATTCAACAATAAAAGAGACATTCTTAGCCTAATGTAGTAACAACTAATGTTTCTTTGTCCTAATACCCTTTGGTGAGTTAAGGTTAAGGTATACTATTCAGAGACAGAGCTCTGCCTGAAAACCAGAAACTAAGAAAACTAAGCCACAGAATCACATGAAGGAATTTTTAAGGGGTTTACTCTCTCATCTATTTAGAAGTTATTCGCATAGCGTTATCAATCGGATCATGTACAGAAGACCAAATGATTTTAGTTGTTTTAAGACATTAATGATTTCTATCAAAAATCAAAGCTTCAGTCAATTTTCTTGACATAAGAAGCACTTCAGATTTTAAGGCAGGGAGGAGAAATACAACCTCTCTTATACATTTCTTACAAATTAGTTAAGCTTGGGTGGCAGCAGTGTTTTTCTCCTAACAGATACATCCTTCTTTTGAGTGAGAAATTAGGTAAATATGAACTTGGTTAGATGATCCACATGTAATATAACCACTAACCAAGCCAGAGTTGTTTATTAAAAGTGTCTGCCCTCTAAGTTTTTCTCTGTACATCAAAGATTCAAGCACAAAAGGCCAAAACACATTTAGGTATGGCAAAAGAAGGTGAGAAAATTTCTTACTACAGATTGAAAATATTCAGGAGACAGTCCTTCCAGCTCAAGGATTTTATCTTCAAGCTTCTTAATTCTCTGATAAATGTCTCTTGGTACTGGACCACCTAAATACACCAGTAGTAATGCAAAGAAATCAGGAAAAGTGCTTGAATAACTTATTTAACTAAAGATTGCAAGTTTCAAATTTGCATTCTTCAAGATTAGCTATCAACCAGTAGCTGAAACAAAATAAATGGATGGGATAATAAAAAGGAAGGATAATTAATATGATTCAGGATAAAACCTGATTGATAAGCCAGTGCAGTCAATGAAAGCAGTAAGACAACTTCATGTAGTTGGCTGAAGTATGTCAGACAAGGTCCCTGAAACAACTAATGATCACTCTTACAATACATTGGTCATAAATGAAACGCTATCACTTCAAAGCTGACACCAGCATTAGGAGAGAGCAGATGGGATGGCAGACCACACATGAATTCAGCTTTGATATCTAAGATAGGTTTCTTTCAGAACAATCTCCACTGAGCATCAGAGGTTAGAGGACAAGTATGAGTTGTGCTTGACAAAGAACAGCATTTGCCTGACCATAGATGGGAGAACAGGAGTGGGGAATGTGTGCATTGAACTGAATAACAGAGCTCTGGAAAAAAAAAAATCAAAAACATAACCAAACAAAAAAGCTCCCCCAAGAACCACCCTCACAAAAAAACCCACAGCAAAACCAACTCACACCACAGAAACAACAGCACCAAAAAAATCCCACCTCAACCCACTTGCTGTTTTCATCTATACTACAGCAGCTTGGGCTCACTTCCCCATGTAAAAACAGAACTGATCAAAAGATCAGCCTTAGCAAGCATCTTATTTGCACTCCATAGTATTCTATAATGAAATAACTATATAAAACAACTATCACAACTAAGTACTGGCTATTCCAATTAAAATGATAGTCTGGTTCTGAACCATGTTGACAACCAAGGCCTTGGCAAGCTTTTCCTTTTTGACACCCATTTCCTTTTATTTCCAGGTCTGTTAGACAAAACAATTCTATTCTGCTAACTACCAAAATAAGCACTAATGTGGGGTTTTGGAGGTATTTTTCCATTCATCTATTTCGTCCCTTCAAAGAAACAATTTTGCAGGTAGCTTCCCTCCTTCAGTTCTGCTTTCTACTCATCACTCAGCACCTACTAATTAAATTGGCTCACCTCTCACTCTTAATATTGCTTTCTCTTAATGTAAAGGGAAAAGAGCAATACTGCACTAGAAGCTGTTCTGAAAAACAGCCAGTGAATCAAGATTAACTCTTTCTGTTGCCAGAAACAAAAACTGGTAGAACAGGTAGCTGAGGCATGTTACCTGCTCAGATGAGTATTTTTTGCACAGCTGCTGGGGTATGCATCAAATAATACAGAGATGTTCCCCATGAATGCTGATTTGAACAGGAGTTAAGCTGGTGTTGCATGCTTCCATCTTCTTAACCTATATTATAGTTTAGCTGACCCATTCCTTCAAACAAAATAATGTCACCTATTATAGGCACAACCTGGAAGCAAGGACCCCTCCTTAGCTACCTCCAATCATTATCCCTCATATGCACAAACTCCAAAGCTACTACACATTGTAACCCTAATGCTGACCAGCCACTTCCAAATTCTATTTCCATGCACAAAAGCCAGCTTATTTTTGAGACAGCTACACAGCTAAGCATCAAGCTCTGACTGCTGCCTCCGAGTATCTGCACATATCTTACTCTCCTTCCTGCCAGAGAACTTTAATCCACTACACAGTCACAGGAATCTAGTAATCTAGTCAATGTTCCAAGTATTTTTAAGAGAATGGATTGGCATCTATTCAGTATTCAAAAGACAAAAAAGTCAAGTGTGTCCATAGTGTCATGCATAGAAAATTCACTTTACCAGATGGAGATCAGGTTTCTGTTCTACTTTGAAAAGAATTTTCAAAAAAAATACTAATTTCTCATTCCTAAGTTCCTCATTGATTTATATTATAGAAAACTAGGGTTGGGGTGAGGAAAGCAACTACCTAAAAAAAATGTCACTAGGCTGATGGCTATGGCATGTATTTTAGTGAAAGGTATGGACTCATGTTTGCAGGCCTAAAGGGAAGTAGTGACAACAAGCTTCCCACATTCTGGGAAATAAGCTTTTCATCTAAATGTATTTCAAGAAACATCCATCTTTAGGAAAAGGTTTCAGGTCATCCCTTGTGTTGATTCTACCACCAGCCCACAAGTTGTCCATGAAGCAGCCCTTCAACCTAAACTCAGCTTTTCCTGTTCAGCGGTTCAAGGCAGGACTCCAGTGGCTACGGAGAACCCCCACCTCCAGATACTCCATACTATTTTAAATCTTGTTCTGATGTGCCTCTCTCTTATTTGCCACCACATAATGGGTACACTTACTAACTCAGCATCTCAAATTTGGCATAAATCTGGGTTAGTTTTTGGGCATAAAACCCTAAACAGTAGACCATCGTACTTGGGGTGACTAAACCCTTCAGTGGATCTATCCACTGTTTTTACAGTATCATTTTTTATAGACTTGCCCTGTTCCACCCCAGTAATGATAACTGTAGTATAAAATGGCACACCAATGTCAAAATTAAAACACGATACAAACCTGTTTGTAACCGTAAGTGTGCTTCAATGTTTTGCAATCTCTCCTCAACAGCTTGGTTTCCACAATCATGCATGGGTACACTGGCTTTGTGACTGGGCCCATGCGTTCCTTCAGATCTAGTCTGAGGCCCATATGTATTTACTACCCTAGAAACTGTTTAAAGACAAAATAAATTTCACATATATGCACATGACGCACAAAGCAGATCTAACTAAAAGAATCAAAGTATTCAAGCATGAAAACCTGTGTTAAATCAGTTTCATGAAAGTCTTGCATACGAAGGGTTCCACATACATTAAGATCAAAAGCTCAAGTAAAAGCATTTTCCTATTTTTTTGCAGGAGTAACTAAACCTAGCAAAAACCTAGGATTTTACATATGCAAAGTAAAAGAATTACTCATACATTCATGTAGAATGGCAGTGTCAAGAATTTGTCATCAGCTGCTGATAAACAGCAGAAACCTAGGTATCTATGTCAGCAGTTATACATGTGAGCTTTTGTGAACACAAAGAAGAGGCCAGACCTCATATTACAGGAAGCATCATAAATATATGAAGATGAGGGGAGGTACACAACTGGAAGAACCAATGCAAACCTCAGCAAGGAAGTTCACTTCTAATTTTTGTCATTTGAGTAAAAGCTTTAGTGACTCTTCAGCTGCATTTGGGACTATCTTTTACCCGTGCTGACCATGTCTTCATCAGGAGATTTTGATCACTTCTTGTTAAATCACAGTCATTTCTTAAGTTCTCCTCATAGAATTACTGCAGTGTACTGCAGATTTAAAGACTATACTGGCAACTCCAGATGCTGAAGCACACACACACATACACCATTCCTACTCAATACTTCATGAAGGCCACATGCTACATTCTTGTTTTAATTTATGCTGGTTTTACTTCCAATTCCTTTCTAAGTGTTTTTCACATTTCAGTTATGAACTGTTCCTTGAAGTGAAAACTTCCCTTTTTACCTGTATCATGCTGCCAACTTACAAATTAACACTCAGTTTAAAACACTGACTTATTCAAAGAGGTTCTGTGTGAAAGATTCTAAAATTGAACTCACTTCCCCATCTCCTTCTTAGCTCACCATACCTTCCAATACTTATTATTGTGCTTTACAGTATTATTCTGAATTACAGAATTCAAAATAATTATTGGTTTCTAGGACCAATACTAAGTGGATAACTGAATATTATCACTCTCAAAAATGGAGAAGAGGGTTACTTTCATTCTCATTTTGGGTATTTAATTTGTTTTTAAAGAAGGGTAACTTGCATATACCTAGAGAGTAGCAGATGAACAAGCAGTATTTTACACACAGCTTCTGTTAGACAATCGCTTCCATATTATTTATGCCTTTCCAAAAGTTAGTGCAGTGATAAACTCGTTCCCCAGCACGTCACTTCTTATAAATCTGTCTTAGAACTTCCACTGTCCCCAAATTATATTCTATTTCAATACACTTACTCCAATTAATGAAAAATAGAAGATAATCCTATTCAATCTCATTTCCTTATTGATGGCTTCACCTTAAAGAAAAACTAAGAATTGTTCAGCTTCTCTGTCCTCCTTTATCTTTTCCACATTTCGTTTCAGACAATGAAAATAGGCTATTTTGTTTTGGTCTTTAGTGCCTAACCATTAATTTAGATTTAAAACCTTGGAGACATAAATGAAGATGTAAAAGTATTCACTAGAGTCAAAAATCAGTACGTTAAGTTTGCATTTTTGAGCATTCTATAAAAAGTTTTGATATCAAAAACTTATCAGTGCAGTCATATCTGGACACTTAAATGGGTATTAGAAGAGTTGCTTACCCTTTATATGACTTTTAAATCCAGGATAGGGTGTGAAAATTGCGTCTGTTCTGGCACAGCTATTTTCTAAATAAATAATGACATAACAAGTGAGGTCCTAATTATGTATTTATAATTGAAAATATTCTAACCACCATCAGCCTTGATGCTTTTAACAAATCTAATTAAAATGCTTCAAACAATAAAAAAAAAATCAGAAATACTTAATTCATTCTATAAACACTTGCCCATTAATAGTTTCACACACTTGCATGGACCTACTAGTTTTAATTGGATAAGTCACTCGTATTAATGTGCGCACGTATGTATAGAGAAATTTACTGGGTAAGGACCAAATTTATTTGGTTCTTACTTTTCACTGCATTTCTCTGTAACTTATTTCTTTCTTCCTGTACAGAAGCTTTTTTCCTGCTTACCATTGTTATTCTGGTTTTATGTCCTTTTCTGAAACTCTTCTATTTTTGACTGATCTAGTTTACTCATCAGCACTCTTTCGTAAACCTTCCTGCATTTATTCTGATCCATGTGAATTCTTCCATTTGCTTAACCATAGAAACCTATAGTATGGACCACCTTAATTTATTCTAATGTTTATATATTAATCTCTGTTCATATACACCAAAGCTTTACATATATTTTACTATGCCTGAACAACGAGACAGGTCTTATTATCATTTCTTCTGTACTTAATTAACAATTTTGGGAAACAGTGTTTTACTTTCTAGCATATTCTACTAAACTTCATATATCCTTACATTCCAACTAACATTCAAGCAGTTAAACTCTCTAAGAAGCTTACTGAACAATAAGCTTTGATCTCTAAGAGCGTAAGTACCTCACAGAGACAATGCACATGTGGGCTCACAGGTACTTAGAAGGTATCTCTATACTACTTATGTAGTTTACATATATAAAACTGTCTTAACTTCAAAAATCCATTTGGCTACAGTTACTGATCCTGTAAAGGGGATCCAGTCTACCAGATGGATTTAAGATTGGTTACAGATACAGCCAATTGTACTAGTTGGTGTATGAAAAACACCAACAATGTGAGCAATGTTAAAAAAAAAAAAAAAAGGTCATTTCAAGTAGCTAGTAATTCAAATTCATTGTAAAAATACTTCTTTGTAATTTAACTAGCATTAAATTAACTTCAATTTGAATATGCAATTTACAAGACATTTCTGAACTGCAATTCCATTTACTTTGGAGGAATATCTAGTTAAAACACTGGGAACAATAGCTACAAAACCATATGAACTAAGATAGCAGCTCTTAAAATTAACACAGTAAGAGATACAATTTTTCTGTATGGAATGCCTTAAACGTTGTCATCCAGTGACTACTTTGTTTTTCTATCTGACATCTGAAGTACACATTCAAGTACTAAATTTTAAAATAAAGTTACTCTTAAGAGAAAGTTCAGTTTTAAATACAGATTAGTGCTTTTGGAAAATAAAAAAAATTAAACAAAAAACCCCACACAACTTAAATTCCTATGAAGATTAAAGTCTGGCTAGCCAGTTACCTTGATTACAATCAATAACATTGCAAAATTCCCTGACATTATTTTCATTGATCTCGGCTTGTTTCCTCTCGATGAAAGCTGATATCCGCCTGTCAATCTGCAGGTAACAAACATGATGGCATGTATCTATTTCATTCTTTAAATTTAAAATTTAGAAAGGTCTTTCATTTTTCTGTTTTCAAATTCATGTAAATCACTTACTTCTGCTTTTCCAGCTTTTATTTGGACCACTTCTGGATCAAAATGAAAATGAGCATCCTTCAGATCTCTCAAGTCATAACTTCCATACTTTTCTTCAGTCTGACTGTTACCATCATAAACATCTAAACTTGTTTGACTTTCTGTTTTACCTGCAGGTTCAACATGGCCTATATTTTCCTCTTTGATCAATGACTGTAGTTTTTCTAAGAGAGGCTGAACAAAGAAAACAGTATGTTAGGGTTAAAAAAATAAAGTCCCAAAGCCAAGAAGACAAGCACTATTACAATTTCCAACCAGACCAATGGAAATAATTTTGGGAATTACAACATCTTCCTCTGACAGAACACAGTAATAAGATTAAAAAGAAGTTCCAAATATTGTGCACACCACAGTTCTGACCTTTTTGACCTGTGTCTTTTAGAAGTTTGAAAACTCCCAAATTTCTGTGAAAATCTGCCCATAGTCCTGTGTTACTAGCTAAATCAAAGCTTCAATCACTGGCATCAATGCCACTTAATTAACATGTCATTCAAATGCCTACTCAGAACAGTAAGGCTTAGTATTTTTCCTCCTTAACATGAAATCCAGTGCTCTTACACTGTAAAGCCTTTACTTTATCACCACAGCACTACATTCTCCACTTGAAACCGTAGTTGCCCAAGTGAATGAGAGAACACAGACATGAAATACATAGGCATTATCATGAACACATGCTTTGCTTGACACGGTTGATTACCTACTTAGGTCATGAAATTAAATGAGAAAAGGCACTGACATTTGTAGCAGGAAAAATGCTTATTTTACTGCAATAACTCTTATGTACGATGTAACATCTAAACCTTGGTACATGTCCCTGTCTCTTTTTAATTTCTATCAGTTTTATCTAGTCTGAATTTCAAGGTGTATTTCTCTCTATAAATTACTTTAATTTTTTAAAAGACAACATGATTTTTAGCATTTTCTGAAATGGAATCAAATTCCTACTTGCAGTGTTCTTACATATTAGACGTAAATTTTATTTGCTTTTATCTTGCATATTTTCTCTTTCTGTTCATCACACCAAAGATTTGGTGGATTTCTGGAAAACAAAGGGTCTTTCTTTTACCTACAGACAAGAAAATACAGAAACTTCCTTTTTCATCCTCTCAGTACTATGCACCTCCAATAATTCACTGACTAGCTGAAGCAAAATAGTAGTACTCAAACCCCCATCTTTTACATATGAACTATCAAGGTCAAAACACTGTTCAGTTACCAGCTGACAAACTGCTCACCCTCCCTGCCATGCAACTAAATTACTTTTGGCAGGGTTGGAAAGTTTCAAATAGTTAAAAGAAATGACAGTAATGGTGACTGGCTACTTGGCAAGATGAGACATTAATGTCAAAGAAATTACTCTTTTAAAAAAAAAACCTACGCTGAAAATATATTTAATTGCAGTAAGACACTCCAGGATGTGTCATGCTGGGATAATGCCACTTCTTGAACCACTGAAAGCACTCTATGAGCCTCAAAACTCACCCAACGCATGGAATCATTATCGTAGCATGACACACACCTGCCGTGTCTTATTGCTTAATTATAACCCACCATAGATGGAAATGTATCACATTTACAATGCAAGTCTAGAAATCAATGAGGCTGCATTTATTCAGCCTGCTCACCTACAGTGGCTATTCCCACCACTAATCTGAAAAATCCGTAAGTGTGAGTACCTATGGAGCATAGTGGAATCCCAAGCATTTAACACTTCTGCATTCCTTTTTTGTTGAACACAGCAACATAAGATCAAAATTACTGAAATTTTACAGCAGAGATAACTACTTTTAGTTGTTGATCACTTTTTTGAAGTCAAATGTGTCCCATGAAATATTTACCTGTAAACATAAAATATGCTGCTGAAGTGCACTAAACAGCAACGCTGGCTGAAGGGCTGATGTGCTCTGAAGCTTGCTCCAATCGATTACAACTTTCACAATATCGTCTCCAAGATTAAGCTTCAACAGGGCAAAACAAACACAATAAAAAATTATATTATCTGTATTAACATCAAAAAAGTATACAAGACTTCTACAAGACAACAATTATGCTCAGTCTCATATAGATCCACCCCACTTTTAGATGAGAACATTGGAAAGATTTGCTATCAATTATAGTGCAAGCAGCTATCATATTCTCAGTAAATTAGTATTTGTAGAATATATTCTAAAACTAAAATTTCCTTACTAACTCATCATGCTTTCATTGTATTAATTCAGTCCTTGGATTTATTACATTAATTCTTGTATGAAAGCATATTGTTCATGTTAATCGCTCACACCATCTTTTCTTTTAGTGGATACTAGAACCACCAGTACGAAGAAACATGACCCAGGATAGCAGTCTCCTGTAAGTTCATGTATTTTATTCCAAGATTGCAAGACTATCTATGCCTCCATGACCCATGTCTGATGTAACACCATGCCACATTCTTGAATTTTTACTTGCTGCTAACCCAAAGGAAGCTTTATTTTAAAAATAAGTGCATAAAAATAAACATTTTTGAAAATCTCAAGATTTAACAAACTCTAGATTACACAGCACCACTATTAAACCTATTTTCAAATCACACTATTTTCCTGTATATACATTTGTATTGAAATTAACAATTGCCACAGTCTATTTTCACTGCCAAGGAATTGCAATATTTAACTCCCAAGGCAATAAAGAAAAACATACATAATGAATTTGAAGTATTATTTAAAAGAACTATGTATCTTCTATAAGCTAAAAATACACTAATACAAAGCTGATTGTCAATAATCTCTGATGAACTAACACACTTTCACACCTAACTTTGCCCTTTTTGTTACACTAAAGCTCTTCTCAAGATCTTAAAGTAGTGCTCACTTTCATTTCCCAAAGTTAAGTAGGTTGTTCTCCAACCAAACATCCTGCAAGTGATACCCCAAACTCTAAATACAGATAAAATTCTTGTTTGAAATCAAGAGGACCTACATGTACTCTGCTTGCAACACTGAATTCCCAATTCATATGTATATTTGCACATCTATCCCTCACTCCTTCCATTAAAAAAAAAAAAAAAAAAAAAAGTGGGGGTGGAAATAGAAAAAGGTACCTCAGGAAGATGACAAAGGTGACCTTTAAGTCATGGTCTAAAGATATTTAACTTCTACCAGCATCAAGTATTATGAACAAGAACACAAAATGCATATGCACTTGTGTCCTGAAGCCACCACGAAGTGTATGAGGAAACACTGAGAACTGAACACAAGAATGCCTCCATCACTCTGAAGACAAAGCAGTGGATGACAAGCTGTCCCATGTTAGTTTCAAATCCCAGCATTAACAGAGTTTTGTAAAGAGCTATAAACCTGAACCTTCCTTCTCTAGTTGAAGATCAGCCTTGTTACATTCAGGGTTAATTCCCAAATTACATAGCAAAGGAGACAGTCTAACTAGATATATAATGTATTTTAGCTCATTTTCGCACAGTTATGCCTGTTTAGTAGTTACGCTAAGTACATAGGACGTAGGAAAAGTAATGTTCTAGGATATACTAGTCTTGAACAAGACTAAAGAATGTATTTAGAATTTAGTAGGAATAAAATTTACTTTAGGAATTAAGCTACTGTGCATATGTGATCATCTGAAGCACGCATTTCTGCCCTAAGTTTCTAGAGCAACATCTCCTATATTACAGTTTACTGACAGTGTAAGAAAGGTGTAGATTAAGCAACCCGAATGAAACAAAATAGAAGTGCTACTGCAATTTCCTAATAATCCTCCTTTTTCAAAAAGAATAAGCTTATGTGTGCCTTCGTATCATAATGGACAACTCCTGTCCAGGTGGTTCAATGCACAAAAAGCAACAGAACTTCTAACTTAGAAGCCAGTGATACTTTAACTCACAGACACTGCTTTTAAATAAAAGAATAAACCCCTCTTGCATCAACAAAGGTTTCTAATACAATAGAGTAAGTTCTCAGTCTTTCACATCCTATTACTTACTAAAACTGTGACAAAGAGATTTATAAATTTAGTGTTTTGATAACTTCAAAGCCTTTGTCTGATTACAAGTCCACAGCCTATTCTGCAGCAATTTACAGGATCATAAGTAATTTCAGCCCTTTAAAATTAGTTTTATGTTAACACTGCCTATTACTTGAATCTTAAAGAACTTTTCAGGATCAGCTATATTGGTTTCAAGAGTTGCCATTGTCAGATATCCTCCTGGTCACGCCATTGATTGCTCCAGTAAAAAAACTCCTGTGTCAGAAATATTCCTGCTTACAGCCCAACTTACTAGCATAAATCCAACTTAAACTACTATGATGAATCACAAACTGTGACTGCTAGCAATCTGCCACATGTTCACTCATCTCTGTAAAAGGGAAACGGGGAATCAGTAGTTTCAGTCAAAAATGCAAGATAGTTTGCTAGAATCAGTAAGGGGGTAAAACACAGAAGTTAAATCTGTCAGAACTCAAGCACTGGCAGACAAGTGTGTAACTTAACTGGAAAGGATCATAACTGAGCAATGAAGAGGACTTTCACAGCTAAGATGGAGCAACCAGATCCTTCTAGCTCATTGCACTGGACAGTAAAATGGGTCTGTTGTCATGGAAAGAAGACACTCCAAACACCAATCAAGAGAATTATACTCTGCACCATAGGTACTGTAACTCTACTGAGGGGATGTGGCAACTCTAAACGGTTTTCTCACAACTGCCTGTGCACACCCAGTCATTTTTAAAAATCACTTGGATCTGTCCAGTGAGAGGCTAGTTGTAGAGACAGCTTTGGAAAAAAATTAAGCTACTGAAAACAAGGCAGAAAAATAAATTTTAATGTAGGTTTAGAAGCAATTAATTAAACTTGTGATGAATGCCCTAGTTAAGAGCTTAGGAAACTTTCCCTTTAGTCTCCTTTGTGTTTTTCATAAATACAAAAGTTTCAGCTTTTCTCTGACGTGTTGTAATACTGTCATTCATAGTGTTGTCCTTACATCTAGATAAACTGACAGTCACTAGGTCTTCATTGATCACATTCAGAATTTTCACCAGGAAGAATTACGGGGCCTTTAAACCTCAATAGATAGTTTTCATGCCTCAGTAATCCTGAGTCAGCTGTGTCTGACCATTACACTGTTTAGCACTGTGCTCCTGTCCAAAAGGCACTGTAGTTTTTAATCACTTTATAGAGATAGGAAAACTGAACTCTTAAGTAAGTGCCTGAATTATCATGCCCTTAATTTTGCTTGCCTTTTGTTTGAAAACAGAGACATTTGTTAGCAGACTTGGAGGTGAGAAGCAAATATAATAAGAGTTCTACACAGATGAGAGATGAAACACTCTAAAAAATAATTTCAGATCAGCCAGCAGCTACTCCTAAACTGCCTCGGCATCTAAGAGCCCATTTCTGTACCAAACATACATTAAGTTACACCAGCTCCTGCAGATATTGCTCATCATCTGGCCCCAAACCTTCCAACTGCTAACTTTTGAAGTAAGAGTGTGCTTCTACTGCCTTCACAGAACTACATATATGTTTCCATAGCGGAAAATTAATCTGTAAATTATTTGTAGCAATAATTAAATTATTACTAAAACCTTCTCCTGACAAAGGCTTACCATAATATCTGTTACACAATTCATAGACATTACTAAACATGAAGTACGTGCTTCAACTTAAGTACCACAAAGCAAAGCACCTCTAAAAATTCTGACGCTCAGATACACTGTGGGTTTCATAGTACGTTATTACCAAGGCAGGGCTAACTTCAAGCTCCTGATAATTTATTTTGGCTTAATGCACTGTAAGCTTTCAGTAGCTTTTCAATTCCGAGTAATTAATTAAGATACAGCAATTAAGCAAATTGCATTTCCTATGGAAGAGATCATCTGTTAAACTATAAAGTGACACGCGACGTCCCGTCACTGCGAGGCAAAGGGACGGTGCCGGCTGCGGGAGAGAAGC
>NW_008239553.1:21563336-21586995 GCF_000691975.1 Corvus brachyrhynchos
CTGCTCTGGGTGCTCCTTCATGAGGGGAAGCACCCCAGTGTTTATTTCAGTGCATCGGATTACCGCCCTTGGTTCAGCTGGGCTTTTCTGGTTGCACCTTCACCTTTTTACATTTCTATATGTTGTTCGAAGATTTGACTCTTCTGGTTGCAGCAGGGTTTTTGTTAAATCAAACTACGAGGTTTGTCAGAGTACTCTTGTTTATAGGGTTTGCAGAATTGTCCCTGTAAGACAGTTTACTTGTCAATTTCTTTCCTAAAACAGTATAAATGCTTACTAAGGTTTCCTACCTGATGTTTCTTTTGATACCCTAATTTTGATTTTCACTCTTCTTTCTGTTCCCCGACCCTCCACCCCCAATATTTTTTATTCCATTGAGAAGTGGTGAGTGCAGTTGTATATACAAGTGTGAAAACATTCTTAAATAAAAATTTTGAAAAGGCAGATGAATTTATCTGACTAATATTTTGAGGGTTACTTTCCAGATAAGACATACCTTGATTTAGTGAAAATAAATCCTACTAAAGGCTTTCAGCACCAGCAACCCACATTTGAGGAGACTCAAGCAAAGAAAGCTCTGCTCAGTTCCAGAGAAAAATTAGTTCCAAAGAGGACTTCAGTGTTAATGATTGCATATATTTCATGGAGATCTAAATTTTGCAAGAATATCGTACCTAGGGTGAACTAGATGGCATTTGCTTGGATTCAGTTGATGAGGACTGTTCTTTGGATTCAGGAAATACTTACGGCAGAATGTGTTCATGGTATAGAAGCTCTGAAGCACGTAGAAATTTACTTAATTCCTGAAAAGACACTGTTTTTATCAAATAACATTTTGAACACACGCACAGAGTATGGTAGTCAATTAAGAAAATTTGTGAAATTTTGTTTTGCATTTCTGTGCAACAGTACTAATTCCAGCTCGTGATCTAGGGCTGCTTCAGCCTGCCTTGCCTCTTGCAGTTTTGTCTCTGGACAGGCAGCTGCAGCAACCCTGCAAAATGTAATCATGTCATTTGGATCAAATCAGGAAGCTTTCAATAATAAAGGAAAATACATTGTCCTTTCCCCTTCCCCCTCCAGCACTACAACACTGAATTAACACATAAATAATCTGCTGGCCAGAGAAGGATACGGAGCACAGATATAACGCCCTGGCATTGCTTGTTGCTTCTCGGTGTCGGAGGAGACAGTTTGTCCTGACTGAATTCCTAATGACCTGAAAAGACAGATCAAGTCCAGGCATTTGAACCAACTGTTAACTTCAAGCAATGAAAGCTCAGCTACCTAATAGATTTCAGTTTGGAAAAATCCAGCTTTCCTGGAGAGATGGAGCAATGTGTGCCTACTTTAGCAGTGGGTATGTATAGCTTACTTAGCTGAGAGACCTAAGATCTTGCCTTTGCTTTTGAGCATGTCATCTTTACCTGTGGCCAGAGATTGTCTTGGGGTAAAAAACCACTTCAAATGAGAAATTGATAGATAAGAATATAAATATCAGAAAGATACATGGAAATATAAGAAAGACTTAATGAATGTGGAGGATTTCAAGTGACAGTGGGGTTGATACACCATTATTTATTCAGTGATCATTACAAGAAAAGTAGGCAAAAGACCATAAAGTAGTCTGTAGAGTTGTTGATACCCACCTTTTATTTACTAAGCAGAAACTGGATCCTGGACTTCTTCCTGTTGTTTGCAAATGTCTTCTCTTAGAGAAACGGTAATGATTCCTATGGGGAAAGATTTTCTTCCTGCTTTCTCTGTCTCGGAAGAACCTTGATCTGTGTGGCAGCTGCTAGTTGAATAAATTTGGTATCATCTGGAGGTTCACAGATTAAATTATGCAATGCATTATACAAACATGAACAGAACAGAAATTATCCAAAGTGATTTAAGAGATTAGGAAAATGAGAGCATGTGAGATAATGAGCATAGGGGAGGGGATGTGCAAATACAGCTAAGGCAAAGATGTTAAACTTTTATATCTAATGGAAGAGACAGACCAGAGCAGAATGGTTCCAGAAGATCATTATATGCTCACTGCATGTAGTGCACAGTAAAAATGAATGCACTTGCAATCGCCTCTGGCAGTAAACCCGGCCACAGTAAATCCAGGCCTCCATAAAGACAGAGGAAATTACATAGTGTGCTCACTATAGCTGTTGAAACAATAAAATATTGGAAACTCTCATTGCTGGAAAGATACTGGTGATTTGGAATAAATTTATAGAAAACTGGCAAGAAGTGGATTGCCAGAGATAGAGATACTTGTTTAGAAAGAGGAATCAGAAGATTTAAATATGTCTAACTTGGCAGTAATGTCCAGATATTTTAATAATATGACAACCAAGGGAGGGAATAGTCTGGAGTTAATTTCAACATTCAGGGATAGACTTATGATAATACTAAATCTTCTGCAGCTTTGATCCCTGAATGGATCATCAAGGCATATAAAAGCCTCTCCCACTGAAACCACCTTGAAAAATATAAGCACAAATCCACTAAGTTCTTAAATAGCAAATATTGTGGTTGGAGTAAAATAATTTTGAAATAGAAAAGAATTTTCTTTTGGTTGTGGACTATTGCTTCTTTTTATTTTGTTTTTAAAATGATAGACGTATTCACCTCTTTCCAAGTCTACGTGCCTTTAAGCATTTTAAAATCACAGTAAATCTCAGTAAATTGACACAAGTTCTCTTTGTTTGTCACCACTGTCATAATTGCTAGCACTAGTTCTTCTGCTGAATATTACTGTACCATAATTTCTGAACTCACACTCTAATTTTGTCCCTAACTAATACCCAGAGGAAGGTGGGTGCTTGGCAGGATGTACCAGTCATTGAGGTTTGTTGTGCCAAAGAGTAAAGTGCTGAGCTAAGGAGGCTGTGTAATGTAGAAGCAGATTTTTCTCCTGAGTTGAAAAGCTCATGCTGTGTACTTCTGCTTATGTCAGCTGTAGCACAGAGAAAGGCAAAAGAGGCAATGCTTCAGAAAACAAAAATTGAATTGAAACAGTTTAGGGCTTCAAAGATAAAGACAATACTCTAAGTTCTGCCCAGAGCCCCAGGAAAATGGTGCAGTTTGACCCTAACTGCTGTAAAAGATGTTTTTCCTAATATTCAGATTAGCAGTGCTGCTCTAAATTATCTCAGTGTATAAAAAGAAAATTGATAGTGTCCTACTCATTGGATTAAAATAGGACATGACCAAGTTCCTCCAAAATAAAAGCTTTTATTTATTTTTCCAAGCATTAATTTCAGAATTAAGAGCACATAACTTCTGTTGCTTCCCAAGTACCCAGGAAAAGGCATCACTCCAAGTTTATAGATCCTGGTTCAACAAGATACTTAAGCTGGTGCCTAATTTTAAGCACTAGCCTAGCTGAAAAAACTTCAGCCTGCTTCCCTAAAATGTAGTCGTGTGCTTATTAACTTCACCAAATAAGGCTCTGAATTGCAAATCTGATTTTCCAATAGAAGCTGTGTTCCTTCAAAGCAAATGTCTCTGCTGACCTTTTGGTGTTTCTCTCACTCTATCAAAGTTTAGAAAGCCCAGTTCAGATAGGATCGGAATGGGATTTGTACAAAATGTCTTGTGGGAAATACAGTCGTGATGTATTTGCTGTTAGAGAAAAAATCCAACAAACCTATAAGTATCTTATATTTATGACTTGCAGTAATTTGATAATTCCTAACATTCATGGTGCTGTTGCCTGCATTCTGTTTAGTGTCCTTATCCTGGCAGGCACATATACCCATGACCCCTCCTTTCTGAATTTTTTTACCCTTGTGATTTTCTGATACTTCTCCATGCTCTTCCTTACTTTGGTCTTCTTTTCATTGTCTTTGTTTAGTAATTTTACAACCTATTTAAATTTTATATACCTGCCTGCCCCCTTACTTGCTGCCATCCACAAATATGATTAGCACTCTCCACAAAATCCTTCAGCTCAGTTATATAATTTGGGATTGAGAACTGACCCCTGCAAGTCCTAGCTCAACAGCTCTTCTTAGCAAGTCAATGAACCATTATTATAATTATTCTGTGTTCACAAATTCTAGACTTCTGTAGCTACTTTGAAAGATTTGATTATAAATCTCCTTCCTGTCATTTTCTTGTGAGACTATCATATAAAAGTGTAGAAGGTGCCTTGCAGAGTAGGTATCTATGCTCACAGTGTTTCCCCTCTTTGCAAACTGTCAGTAATTTGACACAAGCATTGTGAAATTAAGCATTCATACCTGAAGACAGACTAAAAATTAATAATTTTCCATTGCATTAATATGTACATGCTGTACACATTATATATTTAACTCAAGTTTAACAGGACACTTGAAAATCTATATTTAACAGGGAAATAGGAATATAGCATATTTATTTCTGAGAAAATTTATCTGTTGGGGTTCTTTGATTACTGAGTGCTTGATTTTAAAAGCTGTAGCTTACATCTTTATTAGTATAATTTGACTATTATTTTAAAATAAATAATAGTGATGGATGCTTAGGAATATTTTAAATAGGATTCTTCAGTTGTGCTATGTACAAGTTTTTCACATAGCTCGGAGCAAAGTCCTTTTCTAAACATTACAGTCTTCTTAGCCTTTTCTGTGGAACAGTCACATTGCTCAAATTTAAATTTATCTCCTGCTTCAACAGTTCAAGTTATAAATTTCTATACCCCAGTAGCTAGACAGTTATCATCGAATAGACCACATCTGTCATTATTGGTCTGATCAATCATTCCATATTCTGGCAGCCTCCTGTCAGACTTCAAAAACCAGTTTAGATATGACGTTTGTGGACTAATAGTTGAAATTAGGGATCTGTATTACGTAATTGTTTTGAGCCTCTTAAACTAGCCTTAAGGAATTCATATATTCATATGACAAAGTAAGATAGGTACCTGAATCCTGTAAGCTTCTCTGGATATGTCCCTCTGTGTTTATACTACCTCCAGTATTCTTCAACTTCCATACCTCTAGAAATAAATACATAATGCCCTTTTTGAGTATAAAGTAACTATAAAGTTATTTGTGTTGTAGTAAATGAACAAAGAATCACACTCATCTTTACGCTGTCAATATTTTTCTAAGGCAGAAGAGGCATTTGTTAATAGGGAATATGAAGTTTGGGTCCCAAACTTTCAGTGAAGCTGGTCATGCACCTGCTTACTTTGTGCGCAAATCATTCTAATGAATTCTAAAGGACTATTCATGTGCATAAAGCTAAGCCTGTGTGTAAAAGCCTTTGCAAGACTGGGCCTAGGTTGTAAATTTGATAATGACCTGAAACAGATTCAACAGGGAAAAAGCAGGCCTTCTAAAAAGTTGAGAAGTATAACTGTAGCTAAGCCGAACAGGTATGAGCCGTGCTAGGAGACCTCATAGTACAAAACTCAGAAAACTGACCAAGCAAAATATATAATAAATCTTTTTTTCACTTACATTTTATAATACTCCATTTTACCTTAATCTTATTAATTTTTGGCTTCCTCTTAATTTCATTATGGCTATGAATTCCATTTGAATAACTTTATTGCAGGTGCTTAGACACTTTCCTGTTTAAATTTCAGGTGTGTGTATATATATCTATATATATATATATATATATATATATATATATATATATATATATATATATATATATATATAGATATATAGATATAGATACATATATATAGCCTGTATGAAAAAGTAGATCTGCTTAGGGAATTGTAGTTGTGAGAAATCATAACTAGGCTCTTTGGGAAACTTGCTTGAGGAAAAGGCAAGACACCAACACTGTTTCATATGGAAGTGTACAGAAGAGTTTTGCACGCTTATTTGTTCATACCATGCAATATTCCATCTTCTGCTTCGAGTGTTTTGTGCCACACTGCAGCAGTTTATGTTCTCAGAGACAGTGCATTACCTGCAGGAGCCTGCCAGCAAAATCAGGACAATTCCAGTTGTTGTGATGCATCTCCTGAAATAATTTTCTAGGTATTGCTTCCATGAATTGCTTCCATCAAGAACTTCCATAGAATTAGATAAAGCTGCTTCATGTGTTTAACATTAAACACACAGGCAGTGCTACTAAAATTACCATGAAAAAGAAATGAAATTACTTAAATATAAACTGAGTTCCTGCTTGGGACTACAGATTTTAGCATTTAATATGCTGAGTGTATGAATAGGTATCTTTATGCACCATCACAAAAGACAAATATTTTCCTTTACTTAAAGCTAATAGTTGTCTTATCATTATCTATTCACTGCTAAAATGGTCACTCTATTTAATGGCCTGTAGGTAACATTGGCTATGAAATCTCACTTGTTTGTTAGGCTCACAAAGTTAAAGTTGTTAAAAAAAAAGGAAAGAGTCTTTTTCTCCAGCTTAATCAACTTTTATTCACACTAAACTGGTCCCTCAGAAAATTCCAGTTTCCTCGGGTTAAAGATTAATTTAATAATCTCAGTTAGGTGAAGAAGAGAGCAGATTAGGCATGAACAAACCATACCAAAGCTGCAGAGAGTGAAGGTGACAGTCCAGGGACAGCCACTGCTGACTTTATTCTAGTTGTTGGCCTTGGGGACATGACTGATCTTTTGCTCAGTTTGATGCAAGAAAAAGAATGAAGAAGGTACAGCTTACAAGGCCTGGTGCTCCTTAACTAACCTTTTAAATTATTATTCAAATGAAGATTAAAGTTATGGAGTTGGAGAGTGTTTTGCTGTTTTATAATTTAGCAGTTCAGGCTGAAGTTTCTTTTGTGTTCTTTCTGGTTTTATACAGGCAGCCTAGAAGATGGACATTTCACAGGCGACAATAGACTGCTCCTTTCCCAGGTATCTCCTGCTTGTTTCCTTTATCTGTGAATAGGAAATGGCTTAAAGGCACCTGTGTTATGAAGGTCCCAGGGGCAGCTGCCTGACTAGTGAATGCCTGATTATGTGTTAACATGCTTTGTCAGATATTGGCAGAATCTGTTCTCTTCTTTTGCCTTTTCAGCAAGGGTACCATTGACAGACTGGCTACCCATTTATAGAAATGTTGTCCATCAAACTGTGAGGAAGGACAATGGTGTTTTTCTGTGACCAGTGACTGTGGGAAACTTTTCTTTGGCTATTCAGGCAATTTTTGTAGCTTGCTCTGAAGAGGAGAGACTGATGAGTGCAAAAAGTACAATTAAGCGAAGCCAGACTTCAATTGAAGGCTGTAGTGTAGTCTGCTTGTTCTCATTTTTTTATTTGGAAAAAATCTATGGGTTTTCACGTTGCTGTGTGGCATTCAGCAGGGGGCTATTACAATCCTAAATTTTTTTTCTAGACCACCTAATTCTAAGTAAAAATTAAATGTAATGAGAGCCACTTGGAGTTCTGAATATTTTAAAGCATAATTCCCACAGAAGGGATTCGACCTAAACTGTGGAGAGCATCAGTTGGCTAATTATAGCTGCATTTTATATTACAGCAGGTGTCAGATGCAGTCATCTCAATAAAGTCCACATAATACTCTGGAAAATAACAAAAGCTTTTCTCTGAATGTGGGTACTAATTTCTGCTAGGTGTCATATGAGCTCTGATACTTCTTATTGGTGTTAACAAGAGCACTGCAGCACTCAAACATGCTTTTTGCTTGGGATGAATTGATACTGTAAAGCACTTACTAGTCAGCCTTGGCAGATGTCAGTAGTTAATACTAGTGTTGCAGAGGTTGATATATAATGCAAAGAGTCTTATGTAAATACTTTTAGATGATGGGCTGGTTTTGAGAATGAGTGTGAACTGTGCACCAACTTACTTAATGAAAGCTAAATAGACAACAGCAGGATAAGTGTGCTTCCTTTAGCTTCTATCTTATTTTAAGTCCTCTGCAAGTAAAGGGTAGATGGGAAAGCAGTAAACTAGGTGAATGAAAACATTAAACTTAATAAGCACTTCATGCTTTCATACTATTTTCCCAATCCAATGGAAGCAGCAAGTTTGAGTTACTGGAGTGATTGGTGAGAAAGGTCTTTCCTAAGCCTCAAAACTGAGGTACCCTAAAAATTGTGTCTTCTGAATAGCCTGCATATGGTGAAAGTACAATCTGTAGACATTTGGTGTTCACCTGACTTCCTAAATAAATGACGGAATTCTATGATTACAAGAGGTTTGGGTTTTAAAATAGTAATGAATCATTAAAATAAATGCTGAAGTGTGTTGCATACACAGAAACCCTTGAATACAAGGAACTGTGATGACACTGAAGTGGAATTGCAGGCACAAATGGCAGGGTGAAAAGCACAGGCAGCAAAACCTTCCCAGCCGAACCTTGGCCAAACATGCAATAGAGATGCTTCCCAAGCTTGCCATGTATCCTGAGAAACAGTAAGATAGGAGATGCTTCAGTAAACAACAGCAGGGTCAGGCCATGGGGAGCTTGCTGCTTCTCCTGATGGGGATAGGATGTACCTGGTCCTGACATGGACGAGGAGAAGGATTTCAACAAAGAATGATGCCAAATGTTGGGCTAGTTATGTAGGAGGGACATGCATGTACTAGCAAAACAAAGGAAATTTGACAGATGATAAAATCCCCCAACATCTGAGTCTTCTGGAAGAGCAGCAAGCCACTTAATGAACTACTGTCTAGTGCTACCCACCTTCCCCTACATCATCTCCTCTGACAAAAGGTAGTCCAAAACACCAGGCTGCCTTTCTCTCTTACACAAAAGTCCATGGAGAATTGCAGAGGTTATAGAAATAATAAATACAACTTAATGTTATAAGTCTTTTATTTTTAAAATGTAATAAATAGTCAGCTGAATAAAACTGAATCACAAGCTCCAGCATGTTACCTTAGCAACTCTGTAAAAAAAAAAAAATCACAGATTATGAAATATTATTTAATGGTTTTTAGAACTGCAGAATAGTTTGAAGTATAATCTTACTGCATTACATACTCAATGTACTAACATGTAGGAAGAGCTTGGTTTTGGTCTGAAGACTAGATGCAATAAGTAATTTGTAAAAAATAAGTGAAAGTAAATTAGAATAATATATTCATATTAAGGATACATGCATTTCTGGATTAATATACACATATTGTTTAAAAAGTTTCTAAATACAAGAATAAACATATATAATTCATCTAAACCTGGTCAAAAACAGGTACAGAAACCAAACACAGAGGTACAGAGATGAAAATTAAGGGAGAAATAATTTCTTAGCTAATCTGTACCTGGCATCTGGGGAGCAGAGGGCTGTCTGTAGGAGAACTGCTTCAGCTCTCACACATGAGGTTACTTCTAAGGAAAAGACATATGAAAAGGCCTGGTAACAAAAGCCCAGTTACAAAAGCTGAAGGCGTGATTGCCATTGTATAAATGAATTTACTAATTTACCCCATTTATTCCGCATAGCCCCTTTCTGAAACCTTTTAATATTGAGAGAAGCCCAGCTCAACTTGGAAAGCTCTGAGGAGTTCTGTGAGAGGCTGGGGAGGTAAACAAGAGGTTAAGTTAACTGCAAGAACTGTCAACCTAGTTGGTCCTTTGGTTTTCTCCCTTTTAGCCCAAAAAGCATGAGGAGACCACCACTGTACTACATTGCTTCTGTACTATTGCTTTCCCATGTCTTAAATTTCTGGTATTGGGATTTTCTCCTGTCCATGTGATACAGAGCTAGGTATTAAAGAATAAAGCCTCCTCTTCCCAGCAGACATTCTAAATTTTTTTTTTTTTTTCATTTTAGGGGAGAAGGTAAGGGATACCTATCAGCAAGTAGAGGTGCTACTGTAAAAAGTAGCTACCAATAGTGTCACTCAAAATTTATTACCCTCTGCAGATTACAAAAACCTAATGACTTCTCCTTGTGATATCTCTTAAGGATTCTTTGGAAGAAGGCTTCTAGCAGTTCCTGTGGTAATGACTGTTACTGCCCTATATATGACAAGAGTTTTATGTGTGTGTAATTCTCCTCGATTATTCTAAAAAAATGAATGTGTCTAGGATAATTTTGTATATCACCTACTGTGAAAATTGCTTTTGTGGCAAGCAAAATCAACTACTCCGTGACCTACTCTTCTTGATATTAGAGGTTATATGAAACTTACTGCACTTTCCTTTCTCCACAGTTATTGCTACTTCTTCCCCTCCATTTTTACTCTTAGATTACAGAGATGTGATTGCACAATACAAGCAGCACAGATGGCAGCTGAAGGTCTCTATCTGCCAGGTGTCTGCATAACAGCTGAGTCAATGTACACAGCTGAGTACAGCTCACTTTCTGACAGAGATGTTCAGCACCATTTCTCTGAATCATAGCCTTGCACAACCTTTGGAAGTACCTCTGGGAAATTTTAGAGGGTTCTCAAGTACACAATACTTTGGCAGGCAGAAATCAGAGGAAGTCTTGCTCTGAATTCATTGTGAATGCTCAGAAGAAAGAAGTACTTCATGCATTTTCTGCTGTGGATGCTAAGGATGGGCTTAATGATGTAAAACACTGGGAAAGTGTAGACTCTATATAAATGTATCACCTATAAACATATATAAATAATCACCTATACTCAGAGAAAGTCTGTGGGAGATCTGCTCAATTTTGCTGACAGACTCCAGCAGAGAAAGGAAGATGAATCTTTAGGGCCAAGGAGGAAATCCTGTAGTCCTGTAATAACTAGGAGAGAAGAACTGGTTTTTGTAGTTTGGGAGTGCGGCATTATGTCATTCTGAGCTCTGTGAAACTGTCTTCCTCGTGATAGGGCTCAGATATGTTCAACAGCTCCTTTCTCATAGCTGAGGTTCACAAATTAGGTCTCATGAGGAGAGAAGTGGTGTGATCCAGTGTATGCACCATCCTGTGACTGTATACTGTTCTGTTATGCACCAGTAAGCAGTGCAGATAAAGTCCTTCCAGTCTAATGCTGCTGGTGTCCATGTGCAAACAGATGCAAGAGGTGGAAGACTGGGAACCTTGACTTGAAGAGGAGAAAGAAATCTGAGGAAGAAAAAACCAGGTGATGGCTTACATAGGAAGGAGTTTGGGAAAGAAGAGGTTTGCTTCAAATACTTCAAATAGCTCAGGGAACAAAGGAAGGTAGGAATGTGAAAGGCAGTTCTGGGCATAGTGTCTACTGTGACTGACACTTTCAGGGACCAGAAATGGAGCCAAAGCCTTATGTCTGAGAAGACTTCGTGCTTTATAAGCAGTTTTTTAGGTAACATTATTTCATTTTTTGTATGAAACATTGGAGCTGATTACAATGCTGTAGGTCAAAGAAGCTGGGGAGATTTGGGGAGGAATGTGGTTTCCTTGAGTAGCTTCACAGGATCAGCTTACAGAAAGGGGTGGAGAGTAGGAAGAAAAAAACACATGGGAAAGAAGAACTGAAAATTCCCAAAGCGTTCTGCCAAACATTACAGCTATCAGGAAGATCGTAAGGGAATGGCAGTATTCCAAGGGTGCCAGAAATGATGTACACTATTTGTAATGATTTTGTAGTGAGATACAGAGACAAGTTCATCATTACCAGCACTGATAAGAATTGAGTTATGGGGTCTAATGGTGGAGAATTTATTTCCTAGATCCAAGCCTGTGAGAGTGAAACAATGGTTCTTGCAGCTTGATGGGAAAGATGTCTCTTCTTGAAGAGCTTACTTTTTTCTTTAGGTGAAGAAGAAAATAAAAACATTTTTGTAAAAATGAAGAGTAAACACTATGTCTGTGGACATCGTTTAATTTTACTTCAGCTGTGGTGTGAAAGACCGTGAAGTATCTTCATCTGGCCTTTCATTAAACCACACTACCTTTAAATATATATCAAGGAAAATAAAGAGTTTGAAGTATTAAAAACGTTTAAAAAGACTTTTCAGGTGATGTGTATGTGAAGGTTCAAGCAATCATCCAAGGCCAGAGCACTTGAAGAACTGAGGAACTGTTAAATTACTGTGATCTTAAAAATGATTACTGTAATACTTTAGAAAATACATTTGCCGTAACAAATTTAGAACATGTTTTCTAATTTCTCTTATGGTTTTCAAGGTCATTCAGTGACAGAATGCAAAATCTTTTATTTTTCTCATTCAGATACTGTTAGGTGCATAAATTCTATAGCTAATATAGAAAGGCATTTAAAAATTGGAATTTATTAATGGAGAGATTGTGTCTTTGCCTAATATCATACAATAATTTTTATCTTCCGAATGGAGTTTAACAATACACAGGCTCAGGCTGGCTTTATTTCACTAATACATGCCATTTCCAAAAGTGTGTTGCCTTATATGTTAAACACATTGCACACACAATTACCTTAGCATTCCTTGAAAATTAATTTCAAATCCACATTTATTGTAAGTGCCTTGGGGCAAGAACCGTCTTTTGTTATTAAACAATGCAAACAGGATCTTGGTCCATAATTGGGGCTTCTAAGCACTGTGAATTCTTTCACCAGTGTCTCACATTCTCTTTCTCTCTCTCTTTGTCCCTCTGCAGATTATGCCAGTGTTTACAAAGGTTGGGATCCCTTGCATCCTCAACAGTTTTTACATTTGCCCAAGAATCAGATTCAGTTTAGCCTAGCATTCTTCACAAAGATAAAAGGGTGACAGATCCTGACACATCTGTGCTTTTGAAAAGTAGGAAAGCTGATTTAATGCATAAACCCTATCCTAAAGCTGTCTCCAAGGTGAAATTGCACCAGCCTTGGAATAAAAAGTGGAAGACTGATATTTAAACTACATACAGTGATATACTTGAGCACTCTTTCTTATTCTATAGCCAGAAAATGCTCTAATAGCTTTATTTTCCAGTTTTTGACTACTGAAACTTAGCTTTAAATATGACTTTTCTGTGATCAAAAGACACCTAAGACACCCGATTTGTGTCTTAGGTGATAGTCAATCTTCTTCACCCTATGGGCTTCTAACTATTATTTCAAATTTTAATACTGGGCAAAATCTATTATTGAATGATTATTTTTCAGTTTTACTACCTGGACAAACATATGAGCCATATATTGTTCACTGAACTACTAGCTTTTAATGCTCGATTTATACATGACAGATCAGTATATTCAATCATGAATAAATGGGTGAATTTAGTAAAGTGTTGGTAATTTTTTGTGATTTTATTCAGTGACATGGATATAGTAAAATGAGAAAGAAATGTGAAATTTTTAAAGAAATAGAGTCAGAATGGGTGATACTGACAAATTAGAAATCTTTTTCTAAGCTCTGATACTTTAGCCTGCAGTTAAAAAGAGCTTTGCCACTGAAAGAGCATTGTGACCATAATGCTCGTTCCCCAAACAGGAGTGGTGTAGCAACAACTATTCAGTCACAGGTTCTTAGCTTGTTTGTATAGTATAAAGCCAGTAGAAACCATTGCAATTCTTTAGCTGGACCTCCCACATAACATATATCTAAGATTTTCCTGGAATTACTTCCTTTGGGAATTAGAGTGTATGTTTGAGAAAAAAAGCTAGTCTTGATTATGAAATTTCCAGAGATAAAAAATCTACCAAAATGCTGAGTATGATGTTTCAGTTATTATCATAAAAATTAAAAAAATGTGTCCTCTAGTTTGAATTTATGTAGACTTTAGTTTAAACCTCTGGGTCTTGTTACAGATTGATTTGCCCCAAATGGAGGCATTGATCAACCTTCACCTTTCTCTGGTAAAAACCTTATAGAACTTGGACAAATCATTCCTTAACTTGCTTTCTGGGCTTCTTTACTGAAAGAAGGTAGTGTACAGAGAAGCATATGAGTTTACAGTGCTTGAACTTATGATCTCTGGCTTGCCAGGCATACCCATCTGATCATTTGTAAATAGCCAAGCCACTAACTACCTCACCTTAAAGACAAGTTTAATGTAATACACTTGAGATTTTTTAATTTAACTTTGAAATTAAACAAACTGCGTTTAAAAAAGGTTGAAACAGTAGCAGGGGAAAAAACTCTCTCCTATTATTCAATACTCCTGTATACATCTGCATACAGATCGCATGAGGCCACAGTTATAATTGTCATATATACATCAGGCCAGGCTAAACCTTATATTCTCAGAAATGTTCAGTATGTTTATACTTCCATCTCGTCTGGTCAGGAAGCAGAATTATGTCATTTGGGTTACAGTCTGCATTGCACATATGCTGTAGCTATAGTTCATTTTGTTCCTAAAGCTCATGTATTGCCTTCAAATGAATTAGGGTGGATGAAAAAGTTGTCAGGGAAGGAAAATGATTGATGCCAACCTCTTTTTCATTTCATTATTAATAGAAAGACATCAATGGAATCCTCATATTCAAGGAAATCATGATTAGAGGCTAGAAAAAGGTTGCAGAGATATAGGTACAGCAGAATGTCAAGGGAATCTTGCTATCATTTTGTCTCTTGGGACATGTTGCACAGAATTAGTAGTCTGGTTATGGATCTGGCCTGTAGAACTACTGACAGGCATGTGACTGAATGGAATTGCAAGATGAGGAGAGCTCATAGTCCCACACTGAAAATCTGTATTCTATTGCTGAAGAGCAGAGATGATGAGGGCCGGATGCCCCAAAGAAACAGACCTTTAGAAAGATTCAATAAGTCAATTTTGTAAAATATTGATTTGGGCAGCTGGTGTTACCAGCATGATCATAGTATTTCAGAAGTCTATCCAAAGCAATGCTGAAATGAATTACAGGTGGTGTGTCATTGGGTCCCTGCTGAGCTAGAGATGCTGTTCCTGAGAAAGGCATTGTTAAAGGTGGAAAATACATGTTTGACTATGGTTTTGAATCATTTAGCTAAAAATATCAATTACATCAGTAGCTTGATGTAACTCCTGATCTGAATTTAAGGCATCTTTTTAGAAAAAGCTTGAAACTGAGAACCTGAAGAGCTGTTAGTACTACAGGATAAGATTGAGCACACTGCTTCAGGGAGAAATTTAATCTGAATTTCTGCCATGTCCTCTGGGTTATTGACAACATCACAGATTTTTGATTCTGGGCCTCCTATTAAGAGAACTTCTGTCAGCTTCCATGTTCCTATGACAAAACCATGTAAAACCATATGTTGTTTGCTTGAACCCCATTATCAAACAATGCAGGTGACTCAGTGTCTGGTTTCTTCTCAGGTGCTTTTACCAATGAGGTTGATTTTAGGCTCACAAATGAGCTATTTCAGTCTTCCCCCCCACCCCTATTTTTTTTTAGCTGGGCTTCTAGCAGTGGTGCCTTGGAAATTCCGTAATTTTTTCTCTTCATCCTCTTCATAATCTTGATCCTGTTCTCAACATCTCTATGTTCTCAACATCTCTGTGTTTTGTACTATGTAAGTGCTCATTTGTTTCCTCTTCCACTCCATCCTGTAAGGGCAACACCTCCTCTGATTTTTTTGAGACAGAGATCTATCTGGTATTCTTCTTGAGCTTTATTTTCAGAGCACTGCACATGATTTGGTGATTGTTTGAGTTCTCAGATTAAGGCTATGTCAAGAGAATTGTTTAAAATCTTCCTGAATATTGACATTCTTTTAATTCTGTCAGTCTTCCCCTTGTTTATCCTGGTTAGGATTTCTCTCATCTGATACTCAAAAGAAGGTAAGAGTTTGAGGGGTAATGTGGTATTAACACGTTTATAATATATTAGCTGTAGCATTTGGGCCTCAAACGTCTGCATTCGTCTTGGAAGAAATGAAAAGCAAAATGCTTCTGTGGAAACTAATTCTGTTTCTGTTTTGTCATAATATTTCCAGAATTGGAACCAGCTATAAATTTTCAACATGAAGCTTGACACTCAAATTGAAATCTCAAACTGCTACTGATATTGGAGGGAAAATAGAAAAAGATTAGAGAAAGAAACAGCAGAGAATTTTTTAGATAAATCTGCTCCACTGTACATTATGTAGTTGTGTCTTGTGATAGTGATATGTCTAATGCAAATTGATGTAATAATGAAACTTACTGAACAGATATTATAATATTCTAAATTTCATAATTTCACATCATAAAAATATATATCTGTCAGGTGTGCTGCACAATCAAACTTAGGTACTTTAATTCATTTTTATTAGTTAAGGATTTCAAGAAAGGTTACTTCTCGCAGTCTTGGGTGTCTCCATTTTTTCAAGTTAAATTTGGGACTTCTTTAAAATGGGATTGATTTTCAGATGTGGAAGTACGCACCTGGTTTTTGTAGGGCACATATTTCAAAGGTTTCTTTCTCTGGTGTTCAAGCATATAGATATTCAACATTTTCAGTTGTTTTTGAAAAATCTTGATGATACCACATGTTTATATTTTAAAGGACACAAAATTTTCTGAGCTGAGGTACAACAAATTGTAGAGGGTGGCATCATGATGCTGGATGGATCAGAAACCTGTAAATGAATTCTTAGTGGTAGAGAAGGGAGAGGTTAAGAAACTGTGTCCCATAATTATCAGATTAGCTTCCTGGTGAATATGTTGCAGAAATTATTGATTTTTGCAATCATGCAAATATTATTTTTTAATATGGATTCTAGGACTTTATATTAGAAGGGGCTGAACCTCTGTCAGTCATTTAAGCACCGGAGTAATTCCACTTACATTAACAGTACTGCTTCAGCATCTGCTTAGAGTTATATACATGCTTAAGTACTCTGTTGGGACTTAAATGATGTGGGTTTGGATAGCCTAATGTTGTTATTTCTATTGTCACCAAATATACATAAAATGAAAGTGCAAACCCCTATCATTAATACCTGTGTTGCTCTACTCCTATTTGTTTTAGAATAATAAAGTTTTCCTCTCAGAAAAATTACTTATTTTATTCCCTTACCAACATCATGGTACAATATATTAGTCCTTGATTTAAAATTTTCCTGAATGCTTTCTGAAAATGAAAACAAATTGCATGGTATCTCTTTGTCCCCTGATTATGTATAACCTGAAAGAAATTCAGAATATAGTGAAGCATGACCTTTCATTCCTGAGGCAATATTAGCTGTCCTTCATCAAGATGTGCTTTTCTAAATGGTTCCCATTTAATGTCCAAAAATGCTTTTTAAGATTCCCTCCTCCCAAAAGGCATCAAAACTAAATGGTCTATAATTTCCTGAAGTGTTCCCTGAGTCCATCTTCAATAATGACATTATGTTGGGTATTTTCCAGCCATCAGGCCCTTTTCTGACTAGAACAACTTTGTAAAATGTCTGCAAAACTTGAAATAATAACACTCCTGTTTGGGAGTGGAGAGTTCAGAAATATTGAATATTGTTAGCTGTTTATTAGTGGAATGTTGTTATTCAATGTGAATATATAATTATACCATATTATAGACTAATTATTCATTTCCCTTTCCCAAAACCATCTATGTTTCACCTAGAAAATACTAATTTGAGCTATTTAATGTAAATCATATACGCATACAGTAAATGTCCTTAAAAAGAGGTATTGTTTTACAAATAGCAAAAGAGCTATAAAAAAATTCAATAAGAAAATTAACAATAATGAAAAAGAGCTAAATCACTTTGTTTACTGCATTGTCTTTTAAACTAAAATCATGGAACAGATTTTGGAAGAAAACTATCAGAAAGTTTAGGAGATATCCTTGCTATTTAATATATATCCCTTTCATTTTAAGTGCTTCAAAACTAAGATACAAAACAAACAGGGAAAAAAAATTAGGTGTAGGACATGTACAACAACGCTGCTTTAAAAGATAGGTATTAACAATGCTTCTAGTACACTTGTAGGTGCCATGGTCTGTATGCTCTCTGTACATAGGAGAAAAACCAATAGCATGGTAGCTCCTCCCCTGAAGTGTTACATTCCTTTTCAAGTAAGTTTAGTAGTAGTAGTAGTAGTGCTGTCGCTGACATTTGTCTGTACTGGATCATATGTCCGTACAGGGGTTTAAACTTAACTGCTCTATGTCCATATAATAAAACAGTGGTTACTGCCCCACAAAAACTATTTTTTGGAATACTGGAAGGGGGAAAAGTCTGGGTACTGCAAAAAGAGGACACAAGACAGCAGCTAGCTGTCAGTCACTAGCAGTTGCTATGAAACTACTTTTGAGAGCTCCTCATTAAGTCAGTGCTAACTGAGTGACCATGAGCATCCTCCTGGCTGAACCAAATAGAAGGTAAAATATTTCACATGAAACTGCTTTCCATCAAAATAAGGCCGTATGCATATATGGTCAATTGCTACAGCTTGGTTGATGTTCAGTACTTTGTTAAGAGGTGGTACTGCAAGATGTGTAAGCCTTGTGTTTTGATTAGTAATTTTTGTGAAGTTTTTGGTGGTTTGTTCAATACATTCCTCCAGTACTTCATTTGCAATACAAATTTTTCATTTTAAATAATTCATACTTAATTACAGTAGTTGTCAGTTTATGTGGTCCTTTTCATTCTTGAAATGCTTTAGAAGCATTAATTCCCACAAAGTTTTGAGAAGCAATTAAGTATTAATGTTCCATTTTTACAAACAAAACCCAGAAAATACAGAGGTTGGGCAAACATTTCAGAACATCAACTGTAAAATTAGGCACTGACTAGATAGAGACTTGATCTAATTTTCAGAGGCACTGAAGACATTTGCATATTCAGAATGGAAACTTTTGTCCTAGTAGTTAAATTCATAAAGACTCTTGGATATCATATTACTGAGCATTACAAGTTTTCAGCTACTCGGGATCAAGATATGGGAGGAGTTCATTAACTCCGAATGTTTGCAGCAGGTGAGCACAAAGCTGCCTGAGCTAACACAAGAGAAAGACTGATTTCCAGATTCTCACAATTCCAGCTGTATAAATAACCCTTTACAAACTTCTTTCCACGTGGGCTGAAGAACTCTGCATCCTTTCCTGGCATGAACTGCTTAAGTAATTTCTGAAGAAAAAAGAGATGGAGATAACTGGGGATTGGAGAATGATCTATTTCCTCAAGTACTCACAAGACTGTGTGCATTTTAGGACTGCCATTTAACAGCTCCAACAACCAATGTGGGATTTATGTCCCAAGAAGAAATTTCAGCCAAAGTAAAACTCTTGGGAGCTGTGGTTTGTCGACAAAGACCTTGCTTTGTCTCTCAGTCTAAGGAGAGAGCTGAACTTGGGAGAAATGCTCTGATCACCAGATTAAGGTACAAAAAGCAGGTCAGTACGTGTCTTTGTTTTTAATGAAATAAATATCTAACATTAATTTTCACACAGAATCAGTCTCCTAGGCACACACTTCCCATGCTCTGAACACAGCTACTATTTTAGATTTCTCAAAAGCATAGATGGGATGCACACAGGTTCTTGCTATGAACAGGAGAAAGTGGGCGTGAGAGGGCCTCATGCTGCTGCTGAAAGTGGGCTGCTGCTGAAAATTTGTGAACATGTGTGGAAAGAGGTGTTTAAGTAGTGGGAAGTTTAACTGGTGGTATCTCTGGCCTATAGCACTGGGTACCAGCTTTGAAGAGTTTGATGAGAGTGGTGGTGAGACTGCTACAAACATACACCCTAAGGGTATGTCTATGATAGTCCTCAAATATTTGTAGTCTCATTCCTTGTTTGCATCATAAATCTGTGGGCTGTTTCGTGTAAACAAAAGTTGTTAGCATTGGATTTCTATTTTGTGGGCATAGAGGTAAGATTAATCCCAAGTTTCCTTATGGGACACTGCTGTGAATCATTTGGCAGCCTTGTCTCATCTTCTAGGCAAGCTGCCACCTATAAATAGTAAAGAAAGGAAGGAGGTACAGAAGGACTCAGAAGCAAAGAATGGCAAATGGCTGCATTTGTGGTGAGAGTGTATAAGTATCTTCCGATGTGAATTTCTGCGGAAGTGTAGAAAGACATGGTATAGTGGGTGTCAGAGTGAGCTCCATACTCTGAACTGTGGCAGTTTGCAGGAGTGAGTTACATGGTTGGTGATCCAGTTTAAGTATTCACAATTCCTAAAAAAATTGTGGGTCCAGGATTGAAGGTGACTGTAAAATTCACCCCAGAGCAGGCAAGACTAGATGGAATTATCCAAAGCTACAAAGAGAATTTGTGGCCAGAGCTAAAATCAGATGTTAGGTTTTCAAGCTTCTTCAATCTGTGGCCTAGGTCACTGCACCTTCTCCACAAAGTTTAATGGAAACATAAAAGTTCAGAATTGCACTCAGTGTTTAAGAAAAATCACATAACAATGAAAAATGAGAAAAAACTGATATGCAAATTGTTAAGAGCCATTTATATACATACTTTTCGGAAAGGATTACATGCATCGATGAATCAGCGGTTTTAATCAGATGAAAATACTTTTGAGCACAGTTCCAGTGTGATGAATATGCTGGAGTTGTAGATCACCAGGAAGAAGATTAATATTCTGTGTATAATTATACACATTTCTTCTCAATTCTTTTTTTGAAGACAGACAGCAAATAGGATTTAAAGCAACAGTCATTCACTTCACATGTCATTCACTTCACATGAGCACAAAGAAATTGTATGGGGAAGCATGCAACTGCCTGCCCCCCACCTGCCAGAGAGCTTCCAGCATCTCTCCGGAAAACAATTTTTTCTTAGTTTCCTGTCTGCTTTCATCCTTCTTCTCTGAGTTTGGTCTCATGGCCCCACTCAATATTGTTCTTCCACCTTTTTTAGGGACAGAGAGGCTCTTGGCCTTGGCTATCAAGTGCTGGATAGTCACCCCTTGTTGGCAGTGGTCTCACTCTGTCCCTGGCATGAGATGTCTTACTGAAACTATGTGGTGACACTTGACAGTGGTGGTTTCTGTGAGTCCCTCCATAATAAGGCCTGCCCTGGATGATTAGGCTGAATATTTCATTTGCAGCTGTTTTGAGAGTATGCCTGTGTTCAGAGTCTTTGATGCTTTCCTCTTTCATCAGTGAGTGATGCTGTGCCTTCTTGTACATAACTACAAACTGTCCATCTTTAGCCTTGCTTGAAGCATGTCTCAGCATTTTCCCTGGCTGGCCTGCACACTAGCTTGCCAGAACAGGCAATGATCTCTGCACAGATGTAACTGTTTTAAATGAATAGTCTCTTCCATCCAATTTCCATTTGAAAAGAAGCAGATGAGCCTCCTGCTGGGATGAGAAGTTGTGTGTCCCTATCTCAGCCATTTGACGCTATTAAGATGAAGCATTTGTGCTGTGTTGTTTTGCGTATTGAGGTAGAGTCACTCTGAAGTAGAGTGTGAACTGCAGTTTGGGCCAAACTTGTGGTTTCATAGGACAGGATGAAGTCAGGCTTCCATGTACCCTTGAGCTTTCCATAATACTCTGAAGGGTGGGTTCTGTGAGGTTCCCCACCTGCTATCAGTTGAAAAGCTCAAAGTGCACCCTGAGTGATGGATAGTGACTAGGCAGTGTAGATGCTAAGGACACTCCTGGGGATGTGATGCAAGATAACATAGGTGTAATTGTTTCTGCATCTGTGTGTCAATGGTCATTAATTTGCATTTATTGACTGCTTGATACCATCACAGGTCTACAGTGTAACAATCTCAATAACGTAAGAACAGCGGCCAGTCCTATTTCCAAGAACTAATTTGATGGCTCATCCTAAACATCAATTAGAAAAATCAGGTCCTTAGTGATGATTTTTTAGCATTACTGTTAATTTTCTTGTTGGATTTTTTATAGCTGTCATCTGTTGCTATCAGTGTTAATGTGATACACAGTGGTGCTCTTTGTAGGAGCAAAATGAGAAAAACGTTTCTGTATTGCATGCTGATAGCTACTAATTACCTTTGCTGGGGAGAACTCCATCCTATATTGAAGAAGTATTTAAATACATAAACTGGCAGAAAATCATGTTAGGTAAAATGATTTCAATTTTATTTCAAACTCCACAATTTCTAATAAGATATCTGACTTTTGTTGGAGCTTTACAGGTCACCAGACTGCAGCTGTTTGCCACAGTGCATCCATGCCCATCATCTAGATGAGGAACTTTTTCAGAGGACTACCCAGCTCCTCCTGACATTAGAGTTGCAACAGGAATGGGGTGCACATTGGTTCCCAGTTCAGGAGTGCTCTTTCCTTGCTGTTTTCTGAAGAATATAAATAGTCTAGATCCCTGCTGCAAATGTAGTGGGGGATCAAGATAGCTCAGCCACAAAGCACTCCTCCTGATGGCAGCATTTTTTTGGAAGGGAAAATTGATCCAAGCTGACAGCTGTGCTGGAAGGCTAGACTGCAGCTAAGTCGTTTAAGGCCAGTGCGGGTATCTTGCCCAGCACAGCAGCCCAGACATAGCAGCCCCTGTGCAAGGCAGGCACACTTTCACTGAACAGTTACTGTGGGATTTTGTTACTGAAGGACATTAGGACAATTTTGTTCAGAAGTTATTAAAAATAAAGACAAGTATAAATAAAGGAACATACTCTGAATGTGGAGATGGTCTTTTTGCTCTTGCAGTACAGCAGGGCTATAAAATGGCCCTGAAAACGACATCCAAAATCACTTCATAAATTCCAAAACTTCTACACAAGCCAAGAGACAGGATAAGATGCAGCTCTTGGTGGCTCACTCAAAGAGCACAGAGGCTCCCTGTCCTGCACTGCAGCAATGCCCACGGAGGAGCTTAGCCAGCTCTTTGGTGGCCAGCTCCTCAGGTAGTCATAACCCAGAATGCAGGTCATAAGCATCTACAGATATTCAAATGTAGCCATCAGTGCCCAGAAGTGGCAGCAACTGAATGCTCACAGGTATTCAGCATTAAGTGAATTGATAGTTTCACTTTACTTTTTGCTGGTAATGGTCTACTTTATAGAAAATACACCTGCATGTGGCACTCTTGTTAGTACTTCCAGCAGTGCAAAAATGGAGTGCGTCTGGAGAGTGAGCTGCCCAGGATCACTGTAATAAACCTGTGTCTAGGGAAGGTCTGCACAGCCTCTGTCCCTAGCTACTTGTAGTTTGGACAAAGGGGTTAGCATGCTTTGCTATTATCACCAATTTAATTGTCAGAACTAATAAAAATGCTTTGGGATTTTTTTTTAAATTCTCTTCCTCCAGTACGTTTATATCTGCTGTCTTCAGCAATGACTATGCCAGGCCTTTGCTTTACTCCTAGGCCTAAAGAAAGTTTTATGAAGAGAGATAGAAAAGTCATTACCCGAGAGAGGAAATTAATAAGAGGGACAAAGAAGAACATGTAAGATAACGAGAGGTAGTGAAGATTGAGGAAAAACAACTGTTCTCTGAGGCCATGTTTTAACTGCAAGATCTGGTTATATTTTTCTATCTTCTGATCCAGGTATGGGATGTCTCTGAGGTGGAGACATACCATCTCTGTCTATCCTCTGCTTTATGTTGATCCCCATGGAAAATGAAGTTTTATGTAAAAACCAACAGTGCTGGTAGCATACTCTAGTCATGTTCCTATGTAGACCACAAATGTGCAGGATCCTGACACTTTTTTTTTTTTATACTTATAGATACACAGAAAGAGAGAAACCACCAGCACCTGCTTCTCTATTCACATTTGTTCTTCTGCACCAGATTTTGTCTCAAAAACAGGTGTGATGGCATGGAATAATTTTATTTTACAACTGGGGTAATCTGTTTCTCACCATCAACTGATGAGGGCAGAAGAGGCAGTAGCTATTACATTATCTAATGCTTGTCTGAGCATACGTGGTGTTTTTCTGGCACTTTTATATAATGCCTGAGCTTAAATAAGAGGGTTGGAAAGTGCCTCCATCCACATGAACCTGT
>NW_008239553.1:21587075-21598752 GCF_000691975.1 Corvus brachyrhynchos
AAAGACGTCTTTCCAGAGTCTGAGAAGTGTGTCTGTCAACTTGCTGACACCAAAGCCCTGGTAACCCACATGGCCAAATGAGCACTCTCACTTCTAGACAGCTTGGCTGTATGAAATAGCAATTAAGTGCTTAATTCTGTGTGAGGGTTTTAAGATGAAGCAGTTTCCTTCTGATCTGACAGATCAGAAACAGGTAGCTAAGCACTGAAGAACAGGGTCATTCTGTACTGGCTAGTTTGGGCATTTCTTTCTTACCATCTGTTATGAAGCTCATTTTGAGATGAGTTGAGCCCAAAAGGTGCTGTAAAGCTTGGCACTGCAATAGCCACATATTTTGTGGCTTTAGCTTCTAAGCCAAAATCTTCCTTTTTCATTGCCTAAATATGTTTAGTGTGTCTAAAAATCAGGTCACGTACTAACTTCTTATGTATGAATATGGCATCTGCAGCCTTTACCAACAACAAGTTTCTATTTTCTTCCATCTCATTGATAAAGATATTGAATAGCACTGAGCTAAGAATAGATCTATGTGGAACCCCGTTATATAATGATGCCCTCTGTGCAATTACTTTCTGGCTGTATCAGCCTTTTCACGCCAGTTAAAATTTGCTACACAGATTTTATTTAGTGTCACATTTAACCAGAAGGTCAGAGTACAAGGTAAAATATCTCAGCTCAGTTATACTGAGTGACTTCCTTTAGCAACAGAACCTTCTCATTTCATCTAAGGATGTAATCAGTTCTATCACTAATTTTCCATGAAAACTCATTCACTGAAATGGATTATGCTACTGTCTTTGTAACCTTACTGATTAGATCTCATTCTATTATATATCCCAGTATTTTGTCTGGAACAGGTACAAGGTCACTAGATTTTTACTTACTTTGGTAATGTGTAGGCATTTTTGAAAAATGGTAATGTGTTAGATGTTTTCCAGATCACTGAAACTTTGAGAACATTACAGTATTTTTTAAAGTTTGTTCCATGAAGAGTAGAAAGAATTAAACAATGTTTTCTTTGGAGTTATTTCCTCCACCCACTCACTGTTGTCATGCCAGCTCTCTTCACATCCTTTAAATCTTTCCCAATACAGTTCTGCCATGTCATTCCCTCTGTGTTTGTAGCTGTCCTCCATCACATCACTCAGCTCACCACACCACTGCTGTGCATTCCTTCCAGTGTCTTTGATTTCTGATATAGTCATCCTTCTCCCCAGCTCCCTTCCATCTCTAGTGCAACATGTCCAATACAACAAAAGCTCCATGTACTCCATGCTCTCCGTATTCTTCTTTCCATGTTCTCTACCTCTGTATTTTATCCTGCCAGCTGGGGAAAAGCCAGCACATCTGGCACAGACATGCTGGCTGGCTGGCTAGTACATGTGTGATCACTGAATAAGCTGGCTGCTCCTAAGTATAAGGGACAATGAATTCTCCTCTGTGCCATGAATAGGCTTTCTGTTCTACCCAGACAGTATTTTATTTTAATTAAATGTGGAGGAAATTAATTCTCTTTGCCACTTCTGTGCCTCTGCTGAATGTGACAGCAACTAACCCAAAGGGTGAAAATTATTTGGGCGTGGGGGAAAATGTGGGAATGGAAAAGAGAACTAATGGCCAGATGAAAGGGCAGCCATACAAACTGCATTATTTCTTAAGCCACACACATAAATCAACCTTAGAATTCCTCTTTGACCAAGTGCTTTAAAACTCTGGGGTTAATATTATGCCACTCTTCAGATCTGAACATTATTCAATGTCAGTGTTTACTGTAAACATTCCCTATCATTGGGAAAATAGGAGGTACTTTTTTAGCACTGAGATATCACTCAGTTTCTTTCCAGTTGCCAAAAAGAAGAATTTATATCATGCATTGATATGAATTAATAATGTATTTTTACAGTACTGGGTCTAATATCAACTTCAAACACAAAAGAGAAAACAATAGCACATATACTTCATAACACAACCGTGAGATTAAGAGGGTCTGTATTAGTTCAGAGCCTTTTGCTGCAGACCTGTAAAAACCACAAGCTATAACTTGTGCTGCTGAAGAATGCTCTTGTTAACTTGACTCATGTGAAACCCCTTCAGTTTGCCAGTATTGTGCCCTGAACTGCCCCAGACTAGGAAAGTGCACTTCACTTAATATACATATAAAAATACTAAACAACATAAATTCTTCAGCAAGAGCTTGAAGCAGTATCTGTGCTACAATCATATATCACATTAACATTTGATGTTATTACTGCTTCACAGGTGCAACAATCCTTGGTCCTTGCCCCTGTGGGAGAGCGATGGTTGACTTCTATTTCTTTTTTTAACTGTTTACATTTTTACTTCAATCATAGTTTGTCTTATCTCTCCCTCTGCAGGAGGGCAATCATCAGTGAGATTTGCCGCGAATACATTGTGGCTGATGTATCTAATGGAACCTGCACTTATAGCCAGACCTGTCAATAACCTTAGCACCATTACAGTAGATAGCTTTTCACAAGATTGGCTTCTTCTTGCAAAGATTATTCAGTACCATATGCGCAAACAACAGCAGCCATTATTGCCCTTTATTTCCCACCTCTCCTTTTCTTAGACTAGCACATCTCTTTATTATTATTTGACAGCAATGAAGAATAGCCCAATCTTCGCCATCATTTGGTAACAACAATTCTTAGCACTTTTCATGTTCAAAGAGCTTTGCAGTCATTATCTAATTAATCTTCACAACAGCTTTTTGAGACTGGTAAGAAAGGTTTAGCCTCATTTTATAGATGGGTAACTGAAGCTGTGAGTTTAGCCGCTTGATTTTCAAAGGTGCTGTGCATTCTTGGCTCCCATTGAAGTTAATGAGAGTGCAGAGGGAGCAACATCTCTGAAAATAAAGGAGCTTGTGCAACCTTGCAGAGGAGGTTAATATCAGCATGCGGTGGGCATTCCTTGGTCCCAGACCTGTTCCCAGCCTGTTGGGCCAGGTGTCCCACAAATCTGGGTTGTCACTGGCAAGCTGGCCCTTAGACCTTGCCTATTCAAAGGTAGCTTTGCATTTAGTTGTTTCAGTGTCACAGGGGAATATTTCAGAAACTCTGCACTTTACATTTCACCCCTGGGGTATTTTATCTGTCCTCACTCTAGACAAAAATACCTTTAACCTGTTAAAAATGTTGCTATGCAATGCAAGCACTAGGTTTCACATACATTGATTCACTTGTAGTTTTATGACTACATTTTACAGAAATTGCACTTATTTTGAAATACTCCCTAAGCACTAAGGAGCATAGACAGAATGCATTCCTTAATGCTTCCCTAATTCATGGAGGTGGCTGCTTTACCAGTCACTGTCAGATCCTTAATCAGCAGAGTTGTAAAGCTTGTAGATATTCAGCAAAAGTGCTTAATAAAAATCATTTAATTCTAAATTACAAGAGTGCACTTAACCCTAAAGATATTAAAACTGATTGTTTGACGCACTGCACTGAGTGGTAGAAATTTAAAAATAAAAGCTTTCCTTACTTGCATCAAAGTGAATAAATCTTCTAGCCTTCATATCCTAGTGTCATGATATTATGCTGTAATAAAATAATCCATTTTACAGCTTTAAGCTGTAAATATAAAGTACTTCAGCCTGACTGGTGACAACAAGAGAAACTGGGTTTTGAAGAAAAGAGCAAGCATTATGTCTGGCATTCCTATTACATGGTTCTTGAAGGCCATCTGTCCCTGTTTGTGTACTTTCTGCGGTGGATTAATAAATCCATTCCATAGTCTGGCTGGTGGTACCACGTAGCGGAGTGCTGTAGTGGCTGTTAGATACTTTTGGTAATTAATTATAGAACATCTACATCTCCCCTTTGTAAAATATACCATAAACCATTTATACTCATTCGTGTATGTACGGATCAGTCCCACCAGACACATGCACAGCTGTGTACACACGCACACTCACACACTAGTGTACCACACATGCACACACCCCTTTCCCCTCCATTGAGGTGACCAGTAAAATTCAGATTTTGGGTTAGCAGAGATGTTGGTATTTATTTACATCAGATGAAAAGGGATAACTAAGCATATTTAGGTTTCATGTCAAATTTTTTCAATTGAAATTATTTTGTAGTTTGGTTGTTGTTAAAGCATAGCCTTTCTGAAAAACGTTAGTAGCAGCAATTCTTTCGAAGAAATGGAAAGCTTAACTCTTTTTTGGGCAGTTAGTAATAAAATTCTTTCTTTTTATCCAAACTCAACAAATGTTAGTATTTTATTGTCAGAAAAGAGAGGAAATAAAGATGATGGATGTGTCATTTGATAAAATGCAAAAACTTATGAAAATTTATTCATTTTTAGAGCAACAAAAACCTTACAAGTTCCATCACTTTTCCCATTGGAACAAATATCATCTTCCCTCAATATCTATTGTGAAAATAATCATCCCAGAAATATTTAAAAATATTCTTCTCTTAGCTCTTTATATATTGCCTGTCTTCCTGGACCAGATTCAGGACTTGGCTAAGTTAGTGCTGGGTAGCAGGACTCACCTGGGTGTCAGACTATCACAGTCATGTATTTCTCTCACTGCTGATATTGTTTGCATTCAACCTTTGTCATTTCCTGCTTTATAGCCAGATGTTTCCAGATGCATTTTTTGACAACCTTAATAGGGTTTTCATGGATTATAGACTGTTTTATTTGCCTAATTTGGTGGATGTGGGAATGTGCAGGTTTTATTTTCACTGAAGTCCTCCAGAATTATGATATCAAATCTATCAGTTCACACTACTGAGAATTTCCTGTAAATAAAAGAGATTTAATTCTATTTTATGATGTGAAAAGTCTGCAATTATAAAATTATTGGTCTAAAAACTTTTATGTGTTCTGGTTGTTTGGATTTTCCTTATTCCAAAATAGAATTTAAAATCTTTGGAACAAAGTCAAGGAGTCATATGCCTTTTATTTATTTTTTTTCTTGTAATCTTTCTGATTAATTTGTACAGCATGTTTGATTGCTTAATTGTTTAATTTTTCCTTCCACAAACAAGATTAATTGCAATTCACTAGCCTGAATAAATATATACCCATTATAGTAAATAAGCAAGTACTGACATTCTACTTCTGAGCTGTAATGAAAACTTAAGACAGATAGGAATGGATGCACTGCAGTCCTCGAACTGTTCCTGACATCTCATTACACACCATCAGAATAAAAATGGAAGATTTTGAAAAGATTATTGCACAGCTGTACACCCAGGTTAGGCAAGAAGATGACAGGGAGGCACTGTTTTAGAGGCCTGCGTCTCCTCTCCCATCACTCCTGGGTCTACTGATATGACTTCCTCTTTCTTGCCAGTTTGAAAGAGAGTAATAGGATCTCACCACCCTTCAAAGTAAGAAGAATTCCTACTACATTTAGAGGGCATTCAGGTTCAAAGAAGCCACAGTCAGGGTTCAGGAAGGTGCCTGGCTTTGTGGATTTTCCATCATACACTTAAAACCTCATTCTCATCACATCATACTGTTATACTTCTTGTAACGAGTTTGACTGAGTCCACATAGTGCACAGCTTGGCTGATAATGGCTTAAGTATTATACATCGTGAGGGATGGAGCAAGAAAAAATTACTAAAAACTCCATTGATAAGTCCCATAGTAATGAAAATTGCCATATAGTAATTATCTGATTCAAAAAATGTTCAAACTAAGTTAACTAACTTTTAAAAAATATTTCCATCCCCCCGACTCCCAAGCAATAAATTAGATTTGTCAATCAAAGTTTCCATTGGGTTGGTTGATTCTGAACTCGTTTTTTACCCATTTCACACAAAATTAAATACAAGCCTATCTTTTTCTATCTAGGATAAGCATTGTGAGCACAAAATACAATAGGATTTTTTAAATGGCAATTGAAACATTTTAACCACACTCGACTGCTCTGACTCTGCTCCTTCTTTTTTCTTTTGGCAAAACCCCAGGTACAGTGTATGTAATCAGAGTTTATAGTAGATATGTACAGGGTGGCCAGCTAGCTTAAGATAATACTGCAAATACAAGTGCCCGTATATCGATAATATTAAGAGGTTAATATTTCTGCATTTGCTTGACAGGAAAACAATAGTAAATTAGTTAAATATGTGGGTTGATAGTTTTGAGAATTGTTGTTAACTTAAAAAGAACAATCTCATTTTTCTGCATCTTGCATAATTTCCCACGGTATTCAAAGAATATGCCACAGTCACCTTCTAATAATATTGAAAAAAAAAAGTGGCTATATAAAACACATGTGACTATATAAAGGAAAAGACAGCAGCAGGAAAATGGTTACATCCCTTGTTTATATTACTAAATACATTAGTATTTAGATTACTGGAAAGGGAAAAAATTTGAAATTCATTGTAATTGTTACGATTTTTTTCTACTTGTTTAGTTTTTGCATTTATCTTATCTTAGACATTTAAGAATTATTAAATTAATTTCACTGCATCTTATTATGAGCTTCTCTATTTGCTTCCTAGATTTAAAAAAATACATTTTACTGTACTACTTCTACTGCTTATTTTGTTTGGAAAATATTTACCATTACAAAATCACAAGTTTGGATTATGTTTTGGAATTTAGCCCAAAGATATAAATGTATTGAATTGAATCAAAATTAATTATGAGGCAATGCCACTTATCCATGTCCTTTTTCTACCAATACATACATCCTTGATAACCAACATGAATTTTATATGACACTAATTGCACAGAGGTAAGCACAGAAGCTTACCTTTATCTGCCTAGATAATTTCTTACTACTTGCATTACAGAGAAAAAAATATGTTCAGAGTAGCCTAGGGGCAGATTTTCAGCTCATGCAAATTAATATTAAAATCACTGATCCAGAATAGTTATTGTTTCAATGGCATGGGAAATACTGTATTGACTTTTCATTTCCAGGAGTTTTTCTTTATTCAGCTCTGGTAGGTGTATAATACTAAACTCTTGAATAATTCCTTTTTAAATTAAACAGTAGATTCATATCTTACCAGATTTATGAGTCATTTATATTCCAGTGAGCCACACTACCCAAATGGTTGTGTATACAATTTTGATGAACTGGTAGTTTAAGTACAGAGATAATACAGAGAGCTTTTTCTGAAGTGGGTATGGGGATATTAGTATAGTTGGTGTTTAAATATGTTATCAATATGAAATAGAAAAGCTAGAATAAAATCAGTCTGCCACGAGTAATCATAAGAAGTTCTAGTCTAAAGTTTTTCAGAATGGTGTTGATGATATGATAAATCCAAAAGCATGGTGATACTAAAATTACCATGAACTACATATTAAGCACTATATGTGTGTAGGTAGTGTATTTGAGTTCACTGAAAACTGAATATGGGTTGTGGTGGCAGAATTACCTTCAAATTATGTAAAAATAGAAATTTGGATTTCTCAGGAAATTCACTATTATGGCAGTTTTCTGAACAGCCACTAGGTGGAAGTTATTTTTCTGCTGATCACCTTTAATCCTTTCACAGCGGCCATTGTTTCCTAATATAAAGCTGTAAAAGAATAGTTTTCCTTCAGTATTATCCTTGCTAGAGTTTCAAGCAAATAGCACAAAAAGTTGTCACTTACAAAAGTCCTAGAATATAAAGCCAAAACCTTCTTGACTGGGACAAGCACAAGGTAGGTGCTATTCTACTAATATTAGTGCAAATAAATTGCTAAAATTTTGCAAAAGTAGAAAGTATCAAGCCAAATGCAAGTGAGAAATGGCTGTCAAACCAATCATAAATGGAGAAAGAAATTAGCACATGCAGTAATAAATCTGAGAAGAAATTACAAAAAGAGTCTGGTTAAAAGTGCAGAAGTAAAAAGCTCTTTCATCAAAAATGCTCCCAGCATTTTGAGATCACTATTTTTACTTTATAAAATTAAACTCATAACACAGGCTTTACAATAAATTATTCTGAGTTTGACTTTCCGGTCTTTTCAGAACTTGTCAGTACAAACCCAAATAGCAGTGAAATTTGCATTTTCTGCATTTGCAGAAAAGTTGAAAGGATCATGGCTGTTACTGAGAGGATCTGTTACTGAACCTCTTCTAAGAAGCAAAGACTTCCTCACTGCGCAAAAGATGAAGACTGGTCTTTCCCCCGACGTTGCCCTTGGTTTGTTTTGGTGCCCTAGTAGTCCTAATTTCACTAGTAATGAAGGATTGTTATTTGGTGCTGTGCCAAGGAGGATATGAATGGCAGACCATGCTCATGTTCTCCATGGCAGCTATTGCTTTCTTCTTCTGCTGCAGCTTTTACTGAGAAAGAGTGTGGGATGCACGTCACCAATAACTGACAAACTTGTGTTTCATGTCAAAGGAAAATTTAAGAAAAACTGAGGGATTTTTGCCAAGGCATGGGATGAGGAGTAAAGAGACCCAGAGCAGAGCATATCACCCTCTTTATCTGGTCTCCAAAGGAGAAGAAAAACGACTGACTATGGAGCATGGAAGTGTAGAAATCACAGCGTGGGCACAATGCACACTGCTGGGAATACCATGTGCATATTGTGCGAATATATAGTTCCAACAGGCTACCTTAGATACCGGAAAAGCATCACTTTTCATGGCAAAGTTTTGTTGTTGCTGTTGTCATTCATTTTGTGGGAAGTTTTTTGGTTTTATTTTTAATAATTGAGTAAGCTCACAGCAAAGAATGCATTACCAGGAACTCTTAGCATTCAAGCAAAAAAACAGCTTTGCCCTTTTAGCACTTTTATTCATAAGGAAAAGAAGCAACATAACTATGTTGCTTTATGTAATACTTGACATTAGATGCAAAATTCAGGAAACTGATAAAACTTAATAATATAAATAAAATATATGTATACCTAAAGGAAATTCTTGTGACCATATGATGATTTTTAGTAGGATGAAAAACAAAAGTTCAGCCAATTACACTAACATCTGATACCATTTTCTCATATAAGGATTTATCCTGTATGAAGCATCTTGCTAAAAATATACATAACAGGAATATATCTAGATGATGTAATTGTAAAAGTCATGGAATTGGGCCTGAAATCCTTTCGTGAATGCTAGCAGTTGTTAAACACATGCCAATAACCAATGTGAATATAATTCCTCATCTTCTACTGCTTCATTGAGCAGAAGAGGGAAAAATCTGTTGAAAAAGACAAGATGGGGGCAAGTAGTTGAGAAAGTGATTTTTGAAGGATCTTTTTCCCTTCCTACCTGAACCTCTTCTCTCCAAATAGATTCTTCCATTAATCATTTGGAATAAGAAAAGAAACTGATATGAGGAGACAGAAGTCAGTGACAAGCTAAATGGATACTCACTCCGGACTACAATCACTTCTCAAGAAAAGCCAGTTAATGATACTTGAGACAATGGCCTGATCTCCTGCTCTTCCATAACCACACCGAAATGCTCCCAGTGGAGCGGTTTCATAGCAGCCTGGTTTCTGCCTCAGCCTTTCATCCTTTGTGGGGATGAAGTCTGTGGGTTTTCCCATGGAAGATTATGTTGTGACATGTGTACATGGAAATTAAATAATTCAGAAGACAAAGCCAAAGGCATTTTAGGTAATTAAATTTGTTGAGATTTTTTTTTCTTTTATGTATTCATTTAGCAATTTTGACAAAATGTGTCAGTTTTCCAGGCTCTTTGCTGGAAAAGGAACTCTTCTGCAGCATCTCTAACCAACAAAATGGGGGTTTCCTGGTGAGGTCATCTTGGAGTCTTGGCTCCAGCAGAAATGCCTAGGATCTAGGACACCAACTCTGTGACAGTAATCCTCTACACTTGGTAAAATTGAGTTGAGGATCGGGCACTAGGACTTCTGTACTCTGCCTCATAGTGAAATTGCTCTGTGACTTTTGGAGCCTTTATAAACTGTACTGATCTAGATGTTCTCTGGTGGAGGCTGGGAGAGATGTGTGTTGCAATGGTTGGTGCTTTAGCTGAGGGCAGGAAGCCCCAGGACTTTCAGGGTGTTGCAGAGCAGGTGTGATGTGGTTACATGAAGAATAAAGTAGGATGAGTAAAGGGAGAGGAACTGGAGGACGAAAAGAAGTTAGGAGCAGGACAGAAACTGGAGGTGGGAGGATGGGTGCAGTGGGCTTAAACAGTCAAAATGACACAGTGCAGACAGCAAAGGAGGAAGAGACATGAGAAAGAAGCTGTCTGAATGAGATGGGATCCTGACGGACCAGAACTTCAGATGACCTTCTCATTCATTTTTCAATAAGCTGCAAAAGATTCTGTGGCCCTAAATATTTTGGTCCAGCTAAAGAATCTATTCCTTGTGGGGTCATGCAATGACACCCATTGAAAAGTTTGTTCTTCCAAATGCTAATATTTTATAATTTGGGGAAGTATAAAAGCCGAAAGTTTAAAAAAATCCACATAGAAAAGAAATATTCAAATGCTCAAAATAAGGATCACCAGAATTAAGACTTCCTGTATTATTAAAAATATGGTAATATACTGTTTAATTTCATGATTTCATAAGCTTTTCCAGCATGCAACACCTAATCTTAGTTCACTGTACATAGGGACTACTCTGAAGATGAATGCATTTTGTATGTTTCAGGATATTGCCCCCTTCAGTAACCCGATCTCATTAATTGCTAAAGCCTGAGAAAGCATGCAGTTGGTGACAAAAGCAATTGTAGGAAGGAACTCAGAGCCCTGATGACTAAGGCAATGAGATGCTGTCCTAATTAATTGCTCCTTATCCCAAATTCTTCTATGGAGTTCCTGTGTGATGCTGAGAAGTCACAAGCAACCATTTTCACAAAAGGACGCTATTTTTATTTTGTCACTTTTTTCAAATCTCATGTTCATGCTTCACTGCTGTACCAAGCTTTGACCTCTGCATTTTAGAGCCCTTGGAAACCCTACTGTGAAAATGAAGTGCCTTGAGAAGTTAACATAAAACAAAATTAGGTCCTTGGTCCTTCAAACCAGACACATATATTTACTTGTCATTGTCAATTTGGGCTTTAATGGCAGTGCCTAAGTCTGCATTATAGAATTTCAAAGTGCCTGTATACTGGAGAACTTTTTGCAGAAGGGCATGAGGTAGGGGTGTGCATAAATCCCTTTCCCCTAACCTGGTTTCTTTCAAAATAAACCCATAAATCTGGTGCAAAAGGGAACTTCAGTAAGCAGAGTGTTTGCCACGTTCCCTTTCCTGGACAACCAGGCTGTGCCTATTGGATGCACTTTCCCTGACTTTTGCTTGCCCATCTGGAACACAGGAAGGATAATATCACCCCTCAGGGAAGGAGCAGAACAGGTCCTAGTGCTTATGAAGAACTTAAAACTAGGTCTAAAAGGCACTTAAATCACGTGCTTCTTGCACTATCATGCAAAGACCTCTGAGCTGAACTTTCATGCTTGTACTTTTGTAATTCATGAGTTTTGGCTTCCCTGCATCACTGTGTTGAATTCGTACAACCAGACTACTTTCAAACCCGAGCTTCTGACTCTCTAAAGCTGTTCTGCACTGTGTGGTTGCACCAGTTCAGGCCAATATTGGCTACCTTAGGCTTCTTTATATTGAAATGCACTCCAGGATAAAACATGCTTCCAGGAAATATCAAGAGCTCCATTCTACCCAAAGCTGATTAGAGATCTCTACAAAATGCTATTTGGGGCACCATTTTCTTTCAATTTTCAGCA
>NW_008239553.1:21598764-21613728 GCF_000691975.1 Corvus brachyrhynchos
ATGCTGCCCCCTTTCTTACAATAGGCAGTTTTTGGAGCTATGTTCCTTCATTAATGAAACCCAGAGTGAATACAGTTGGAATCCCCATACGACATTTTATAGAAGAAGATGTCAGACATTTACTTATGCCTTGATAGATATATTCTATATATGGTTGGGACTACCTCTGTCCCAAATACAGAAATTGTATTGTATTAAAATGTAAAAATACGAGGTACCAGAAACTCCTCATTCTAGACCAGTTCTTCAGCATTAATCATGCTTCAAGTCCTAAGACTTGATTTTCTGCACAGGAGTTCAGGTTAAAAAGAAGTAAAAGGAGAGGAGCTGACATCTGGAATGTCTTGCTAAAGTTAATATGGGTTCAAGAGAAGATGGCACAACTATATGGAAAACAAATGCATCAGAAGTTAACAAACATAGAGAAATTGCATGCAACTCTGGAATTATCTAAGTGGACAATGACTACAGGCTGGAGGAGGGCTCAGAAGTACTCTACATCTTTTCTCCTCTTGTACTGTTTCTGCCGCATCTGCTCTTTGCCCCTGTCAGAAAAGAAGGGAACTGCCAGAGAACATGGGATATGCAGCATGCAGGGTGGACAAAGAGAAAAATTCAGCAGTAATCCATCCCATGAAGATCAACCATCTCATATATTGAGTGATACACTGCCACATGAGAAAAAAAAAAGAGGTTTTTTGTATCTGGAGTTATCGGGTTGTGTTTGCGATGATGATTTAAAGGTGGCAACTTAAAGCAAGCTATGTGGTGGGAAAGGATATCTTTGATTAGATCAGGCTAATAGCTTTAAAAATAACTGGCTTGTCTTAGTGTACACAGTCCCTTCTGTAAGAGTGAAACAGAAGCAGGATCTTCCAAATCACCAGCAGGTCCTGTATGATGAAGGCTGTTTGGCAATGCAGTCACAGATGCTGAATGAGGTTAACATAGACAAGTGCAATGCAGTTTTCCTTAGCTTTTTAAGGCTTTTTTTCATTCTTCCAATGTAGCTTTGTTGTATGTTGTTGATTGATGGCTATGGAATTCTTCCTTAATACCCGGAATAAAACCCAATACTTCATCTCCTCACAGATGAAACTGCATCATGCTTTTTCTGCATTACCCACATTGCAACCTTGTGATCCTTTTAATTTGCATTCCACACCCCCAAAAGCACTGCACACTCTGGACTCACTCCTGATGATCCTCTTCACAAAAATAAAAGTGACAGCTTCTGTGAAAGGGGAAGTATTGCAGCGAGCGACATATGAGCGTTGAGCAGAACAATGCAGTGAGTAAGCAGCTGAACCTTGAAGGGAATCTCCATTGAAGAAAAACACAAAAGGAGAGGCTAATTCAATTAGCAACTGATGCTTGTTGCTTGAACAAACTTCACTGAATTTTGAAAAAACCAGGAAATACACAGCCAATGAACATGTTGGCAAAAATAGACAGACACAAGTAAATATCTTGAGGTTTTTCAGTTTTTCTTAGATCTTAGTAGGCTTCCCAGTTAACTGATGTTTTGGATTTTATCTGGTTCTCTCTCATCTTGTGTATTTTCTTCCATAGATGAAAATTATCTGACATGGCTAAGCCTCTGAAAATATTTTCACATCATCCTACTATCCTATATATTTCAAGTACCTGCCTGTTCCTCTAGACCTACTGCCCTCAAAGCCTTGAGTTACATACAGATTTATCCATTCTATTTCATTCCTATTGCTATTTCATTCCATTCAATTTCAAAGAAAGATGCAAACACTCATTAAGCGGAGGTGTGCCACGCCACTAGTTGGAACATCTTATTAACCAGACTAGGGAAAAGCAGGGCTTAAAATCACATAAATATGTCCAGTTCTCCAAGAGCCCACCTACCTACGCCAAAGTAGCCGGAACAGTGATGACACTGATTTAAATATAGCACAAGAGCAATTCCATTTTTTCCTATCAAAACTTCATTATAAGGCAGTCAATCAATCTTATGGTCACTTTGAGTAGAAATGAGAAGGAAATAAGCCAAACATCAGATCATTAGTTTTGATTATTTTATCATTAATGTAAAAATCCTGCCAGGGTAAGATAGAATACTTTAAACATAGTTAATGTGATCTAATTTTTGACAAGGTTAAGATTTAAAAAACCCAAGCAAAAATAGCAAGCAAAATTTATCCTCATTTCTATGCATATACATGATTCCATCCTTTTAAGAACATCCATAGCTGTAACACAAAACCAGTTCCCTTCAGCTTAGCAATAAAAACAATATAACTTAGCTCGTGTCAAAGTTTACAGTGTGACTTTAAAGCAGCTGTTAACTTTAATATGATAAATGAAATCATTGCTGAATATGGCCTCACAAGGCAATTTTTTTTTTTAATGTTTAAACCGTTCTTGTCTGTACCCCCTTGTCATTAACTGGTAAATCAGTAATTTATTTCCTATTAGAATTTATATAGTTTGCAGCAATTAAGAAGAAAAGCATAATTGCTGACAAACCCAGGGCACTATTTAAATCACTTCCTTGTTGACAACATATTTCTCCTTCCTAAAACTGAATGTCACTGAAATCTGATTTGTACAGAACCCTTGTGGACTCATCATTCAAATGTACTGCACCTGTCACCTGTGTGCTAGCATTCTGCTAAGGATCAATTTACATAACCTCATTTAATGGTTCATAAATCATACCCATTAAGCCCAGCTAACAGGAACCAAGGGTTCTAATTTATGCTGCCTTTCATAGCAGAAAATTGGGAGGCTGGAGCCTGTGGATAAAGAACCCAGGTCTTGCCTTTGATTGTTGATTGTGATGGTAAATGTATGGATGATGAGAACAGATTTTCACTTTATTGATTTCCTGCCAAAGCACAGCATGCTTTATTGTGAAAGGGGGCCTTTTGGCAGCAGTGCTAAAAGTGGCAGTTGTTTAGGAGCCCTTTGCCAAGATGACATCTAAGACAATACCGAGTGGTAAATACTAAAATAATATCAAGCTGAAATGTTAATTTTTAAAAAGAAACATCCCCGAAGGTTGATAAAATCAATGATGTTTTCTACCCCAGAGCACCTCGCTAATAAACATGAAGCCAGGTGATTACTGTGGGGTATTAATTTTTCTAAAATCTATTTTTCTTAAATTCTGTATTCTATTATAAATTATTCATGGTATTTCAGTCAAAGTAATGCAGATGTTTGAAGCCCGCTGTAGAGTGACAGTTCAGCCAGAGTTGTGTGCTGGGCCTGTCTTGAGCTTTGTACTCTGATCCTCCCTTTGATTAAATACCTGGAAATAGCTTTTTCTGTCATTTGATTTTCCATTTTTAAGTTCTATTATTTAGTAGGTGGCTGAGTGCCGTATTGAGTGTATTGCCAAACGGAATATGCATATGCATAGGCATACAGCAGTCTTCCCACATGAGTTTAGGCAGGATCTCAAAATACCAAAAATAGTCTTGGTATTACTTCCCAGAATGAAACAATCTCTGTTGGTTGGTTCCCCTTGCCTAACTCAAAATTGCACCCCTTCATTTCAGTTTGATCTATAATTTTCTCCTTACAAGTAAGAAATCCTACTTTTTCTTTTTTCTTAGGACAGACTGATTCTCAACAACTGGAAATTTAACCCCCAATATTGCAGATGGACAAATAACTTTGCTGGCCTGAGAGTACAGTCTGTGTCTTCTGCCAGCTGTGATACTAATTTAGTAAAGACTAACAGCATGCTAGGTTTCTTCTGCTTTTCGAGCTACACTTTAGGAATTAAAATCTTTGTCTTGAAAGATGCTGACCATGATCTGGGGAAATACTGAGGTTACTGAATAGTCTTGATGTAAAAATCTTGCTCAGAAAAAACCCACAATCCAGTGGTTGGGGCTGTAGCTGAGCTGGGAAACTTGCTGTTGAGGTACACCATAGATTTCCCTTGTGACTTCACCAGAACTCTATTCACAAAATGCACTTATTTTCAGTAAATTCCTAGAATAAAATACATACCTAGCCAACAGAGGAGGCATTAAAGCCCAGCTACCTGCTTCCCTCCACCATTTGTGTTGCCCTGTCAACTGAGCTCAAGAATTGCATCCCGTCTTTTTATGTGCTGCTTTCAACTGGTGGCCATCCATCACAGCTCTGTAGCACAAAGAGACATCACCAAGCCCAGAACAAGTTATGGCTTTCTGGTACTTTGAGATGGACTTTGAAGTCTTCATCTTGGAAAGAACATGAATAAAAATCTTCAATAATGTATCAAAATCCTCTACCTATTTCTCTGTGTTACGAAAGGCACTGTATTCTTTCCTGCCTATGTTTATGCAGACCTTAGTCTATTAAGTGTGTTCTATGAGATCTATACGAATGAGATCCAGGCATGACAGAGGAACACTTCATAGATCCTGATAAGTCTTAGGATAATGGGGTAGTTTGCCAGTATCAAGATGGATAAACTGGGCAGCCCAGCACTTATAAACCCAGGAAAATAGAAAATTAGGTGTTTCTTAGGAACACATTCATGGACAAACAAGGATTTTGAGGAGTTTAATCCTGGGCTTTGAGGGACTCATAGTTGTCCTTTTGTAGAGTTAGATTGTCAAGCTCTGAGAGTTAGTTTTGGTTATTGTTGCTGCGGTAGTTTTGCACATCACTGCTGTGAGTTGCCTGCCTCACCTCTCTCCTGCAGGTAACTAACCCTGTCTCAATAACGGCAAAAAGAATATGTGACTATACTTCAGCCATTCTAATTTCCAACTCTGGCTATTCATGGCTGTTGAAGTTTGTACTGAGGCTGAAATAGAAAGTGCAGCAGCTGGGGAATGAGCAAACCTCTCTTCCTGCAATGGTGGCAGCAACCTCTGTCAAAGGAAAAGGGAGAACAGATGGAACAAGAAATGTCTTAAACTAACATAGTTGTATACTGTTGTGTGCAGAAGTGGATCACTCAGCCTCTGTCTCTCTTTCCATTTACAAAATGGGAAGAGAGTGCTGGGTACATTCAAATGGACAGGAGCAATTAAGTCCACATTAATATCCTGGATTTCTTCTCACAGTAGCAGCATATATTTAAGTGTTTTGCTATATGAATGTTAATTGATTTGCAGATTGGAGTCCTACATTGGTTTCTTTGTCTCACAAAATCTAATATAATATTTTAGAAATGGAAACTGTTGAGTATCCTCTGCTTATAATGCTTAATGCACCTGAGTCCTGGGCTCAAATATCCCTACTGTTCAAGTCTCTGGCCTTCACTTAAACAGAAACCAATAATTCTACTGAAGAGATGGAAGGCTCATGTTAGTAGGTTCATGTCACTGTACTCATTTTCACTTTCGACATAAATAATATTCCAGCTCAAGATTCCAGAGATGGGGGGTTTTAAACTTGAGTTCAGCTCCACTAAAAAAAAATATATTTGGCTGTAGGAACTCTGTGGCTGAATTTCAAGGTCCAGTTAATAAAGAAAGCCCCAAGCCCATAGAATATCATTCTTGTTGTTATTTACAACATTCTTGTTGTTATTTACATAAGCATTATTTATTTTTCAGGAGCAGGATTGAGCTGAAGCCCAGTTAAGGAAGCAAGCATCTCTGCAGGTACTGGGCAATGTCACTGGCAAATCTTACTGATCTGTTTTCAAGTGCAACCATACACGGATGTTCCTTATCCTTGCTGACAAAGGTTATTGCTGCTGTAACAAAGAAGCAGGGAGATCATGTGCATACATCTTTAGTTCATTGTCTGAAATGCTATCTTTGTCCTCCTTTCCTGTGGCAGTGATAAGTCCAAACAGAGCAATGGAGACGACACCTTAGGAACTGAGATTGTCACAGTCATGGTGTTTGGCACCCACAGTTATTGTTTTCACTTTATTTATGTAAATGAAACAACTGTTGTTTTGATAAGAACTAAAGCAGATCAAGACCTATTCTAATATCTGAAGAATATTTCTTCCCAGGTGGTACTCCTTCAAAGCTTCCGCACATAGCTTGTGCATTGCAGGTGGCCCACTGACATCACTAGGCCAGATCCACAGCTGACACGAACTCCATTCCAATCAACAGGACTCCCATGACTTGCAGTGGATTATGATCTTAATGAGTGGAGCTAAGCTGATGAGCAACTGTAGCCACCATTTAGGTCAGTCATGTTTTTCCTTTTGACTTCAAGGCAAGCAAGGCTTCACACTAGAGCATTCCCATATAGTGTCAGTGGCATTAATGGACATACACCATGGTGTATAACACTACCCAAGGGCACAGAAAATATGTGGTCTGAATGCCAGGGTTCACCGTACTGCTGGAACTGCCCATGTGCATATAGACCTATTTCAATCAGTTCATAGCAAAACTACTCAACCTTTATTAAGAGAAAGTGAATTTAATGGAGCCATTGAACTGTATCTTTCTTAGCTACCATTTCTCTTAATTCTTCCTTTCCTTATCACAAATGCAAACCTGACTTTTAAAACTGCTCCATTTTGATCCAAGTCCAGTGCTGCTATATGGCAGTATAATAAAGGAAAATAAGAATGCGGTGAAGGAGAGAGAGAGAGCAAGGTGGGAATGTAGGCAGATATCCAAGATATTTAGGGCTGTGACAGAGATGTTGATGTCACATTAAAATTAGACAGCTAAAACTCCTCTACCAGGTCTTGCCACTCTCCAAGACAGAGCTGTCCAATATGCTCATAAATCTGCCAGTGAAAAGTTCACATCCTCAGACTGACATGTTGTAAGTAACAGAAATTATTAATAGTTTGATCTGACACCTTTAGTTTTACCCATTGACTTGTGGGTACTCCTGGTGACATTTGCCAACATAGGCTGTCAGAAGTTAATCTTTATCAATTAAAATTAGGTATAGTTTCACTGAAATTGATACACTGTCCAGGTACAAATCTGCTGTAAATGGAATAAGGAAATTCTACAAGGCACTATGTATCTAAAATAATGTGAAAAATTCAGTGTCTGACATATTCTTTGTTTTATACAGATGTTAAATAAAACAAACTATGCAATTTTTTTGAGTCAGGTTGGGAGCAGAAATACAAAGTCTGGTCCAGATCTAATATGAGCTTACTCAAATAAGATCACACTACAATTCTGTCTCTTAAAAGTAAAGATCATTGTACTTGCAAAACTGTGGCCAAGTATACCCTTTCAGCCATGATCCTATTGATAGAGTTTCTCACTTCTTATTGAGATATGCCCCAAGATTATCCCCAAATCCCAAAAAAATCTTAACATAAAATTCCAGGAAAAAAACCAAGACATCTTGTATGTGCTCTGGTTTTATGACTTTTCTACTCCACAGGACAACTCTGTGCAGCTACTGAAAATGGGTTATATAATTTCTTCAATATTTAGTTCTTTTTAAATAATGGATTGAAAATAATCCTAAAATATGCCAATATTGATTCAACTGTATTGATTAGAAGTGAAAGAAATGGACTTTTTGAGGTCATGGAAGCCCAAATAATATGAGGGACTTTTAGCTTTTTTTCTAAAGGTGAAAAAGGTTTGTGTAATTGCTCTGCCTCTCCTCCTGCTGCTCCCCACTCTTCTTAGTAATTCCTCAATATGTAGTCTAATTTCAATGAAATTATACAGAAAGGTTGGAATTCTTAAAAGAGCAATTTCAGATTCAAGCTGAGTAGGAGATACATGAAAGCAGGCAGCTGAGCGGGGATGCAAAATAAGTGTCCTCATTGCCAATAAGACTGTGGGACGGCACCAGCCATCAAGCCACAAGACATCAAGGCTAACACAGGAGAGAGACCATAGAACCAGGTTTCCTAATTCTGACATTCACAGAACTATTTTTCTCTGAGGCTTTTACATTCAAATCCAATAATTTATCTACAAACTAAGAGATCTGCTGACTTCATTTTAAAAGAAATTCAAGGGGCTTTTTCCTAGTATCTTCTCTCTCCTTTTGGAAGCTTTTCTGGTCTCCCAATTATAGTGTCTAAATGAATAAATAACTGAATGCAGCTATTTGTATGATTACCAAAACCATGCTGATGGAGCTAGTATGCAAATTCTATTCCAATAAAAGTAGGTTATGCCTTTTGTATGAAAAAGAAAGATGTAGTTAGATGAATTTCAGCAGTGGGTAACTCTCTGTAGAAATAAAATTTTGAACAATTCTGAGGTACCTGGGAGGGGAACTGCATATTCATTTTCATAATAAATATAGGCTGGGTGCAAGAAGCTCTAGTGTTAGCTGCATTTTAAAATAGCTTCACTTAATAAACACATGCGTGCAACTGTAAACATAAACCCTATAGAATGTACTTAGATATTCTTTACTGATCCATCTCTGTAATTGCTACTGCAACTGATGGATCTTACACATGATAAATTGTGAAAAGAAGTTAAATGCCCAGGTCTGTCAGATAATGACTATCTGTAATTTCTGCTGACTTCTCTTTTAGAAATATTTTTTAAGAATTCAGTTAAAAATCTGTCATGAACCCCTGTTCTCTTCTTCCCTAAGAAAAAGAAGGAAAAAGAGAAGGTGGGTTTGTCTCAATAATATCAGTAGTTTTATCATGCACCTGGTATCTTTAGACAGATTTGAAACACTTTTGATGTGACCTACAAGATCATAATAATTTCAGTGGATGTTAGTGATGGAGCTTCCTCTCTATATGTTCTTATCTTAGCAAATCAAATTCTTAACATCATTTCAATGTATTTTTCTTTAATTCAATTTGGTTTGTGTAATGTGGGGGCAGGGACTGGATTTTTGATTGTTGGGATTTTTAAGAATTTAAAGGATTTTAATTTAGCTAATTCGGTTGTCACAGTGCAGAAAAAGCTCCGACTGTCATGGGTCCTATCCATTCATGGTGGGACTGCAGGAGACAACAGAATTACACCAGTGATGAATTTTGCTCATTGTGTTTCTTCCACTTAAATTTAATCAACCCTTTGTGAACCTCTTACATTTCAATGAAATTATATGAAACAACTCAATGTGATACAATCCTTTTGTTGAAATTGCCTTGATTCCTCTGGAGATACAGGTATCAACACAAGTCTGGAAGATCTCATCTTCTTTAAGGTTACTAAAATAATTGCATTTTCACTTAATGCTTTTAGGCTTTTAGGTAATAAAATACCTAAATGAATTCGTATGTTAAATTTGGAGTTGGATTGTATGAGTTCAGTGTTATATTATTGCTCTGTTTGTAATAGTATTAATGAGAACTGAATCAAAGCTTTTCTTTACCAAATATAAATGACTGTACTTCTGAAATAAAGTATACTTATCTAGATTCCAGATCAGTAGTGTATAAAATTCTGACAATTTATTTTTATATGTTTGATGGATTAGGGTTTTTTAGTTATTTGGATGTAATTTTAAAGTGAATTGGGAATACTGAAAAATAATGTGATCTAGGGACAAACCTGACATTTTTAAAGACATTTAAAAACTCATTTTAAAAGTTTAGTTGGTAATAGATGCTTAGCAGCAATGTATAAATGGGATAACTAAAATTATTATCCCCTGGGGTTGGAAAGAAGTCCTTTTGTCCCTGCCAGCTTCTGAGGCAGAAAAAAAATATTCTGCAGTTCTTCCAGCTGATGATGTCAAAGCACTCTGCAAACATCAGTGCTGAAATTAACAGTTAGAGCAATTTTCTAGATATAAATCCAAGGTTATTTCTCATTTTTTGTCTTTTCTTTCAAGCACAGGCATGCCAATACCCAAAGCAAGAGACTGCCTATATCACTCTTGCATTGCTACAACCATCAGTTTACAGGGTTCATTCCACACCAGGTCAGTGGTTAAAACATGTCTTTAAAATGGCAACATTAGTCAGGTTACTTCTGCTTGTTCTGTGTTCCTTTTTTTATCTTCCTGACTTCATTTCCATACTTGAGCAATTATCAAAAAGTATGTATTGAAGATGTGGTTTCCTCTAGACCAGACCCCCTAAGTGTACTTCATTTTTGAGTGTACTCCAGGGAAGTTTCATAATTGAGGATCTTGAGCTAAGGGAGACTTTTTCTCTGGCCGACTAACTAGATTCAATAGGTGAGCCAGGAAAGTGCCTCTTCTTCACATTTGTCTCCTTGGGAACTTAAGAAGGGGACTACCAGCTGATTCATCCCTGGAAATACTTTCCTTGGTATCTGAATCTCTCCTGACCATGGAAAGCCCCCATTTCCCTCAAGGATGAAAGTTTAGTGAGGAGTAGATTGAACCTTTGAATGAGCACTCCAAGAACCTGGAAGGGTCTGGGCTTTTGGTTGCTGCTTGTTAAAGACAAGGGTCCACATACTGCAACACATCAATACCACAACACATATCAATAGCATATCAATAACCTCAGTGATTTCAGTAGAGCTATTAAAGTTTAAAAGGAGAGTATTTATAAACATTTGCACAATCCGTGACCCAAAAGTGACTCAGATCTTTTTTTCCTTGTGGTTTGAATTCCCCCATAAACTGGACTATTAGACTCACAGTAATCTCGTCATTATTAAGGCAGGACCTAAAACTGTGAAAGATAAACAGAAAGTTCTTCTTTTCCAATGAAAAGAATTTGAATTTACATTTTTAAATTGCTTTGGGGGTTGGCTTTGAGTGTGTGTGTAAAATTGGCCAGTGCTAGCAATCCTTGTAAAATAATCACATGCAGTGTTCACTATATTTTCATCTTCCCAGATACACTTTTCAAAACTTACCTACATTATGGTAATAATAAAATAAATACTATGTTCCTAAAATAATTCTTCAACTATAAAACAGATAGCAAACCCATTCCTTCTTGCAACAGTGAGCAACAGTGTACTTTCCAGCAACCGCCAAACACTATGAAAATGGTTTCATTTACTTCCAGAATTTGCCAAAAACAGATGATGACTGAAACTGGTAATGACTATTTTCTATTCTCTATCCCTAAGTAATTGACCATTAATTATAATATCAATAGGCTGTGGATAAGTAAAGCAGACACATGTTAGGGCTACATTTCATTTGTAACTGTTTTGTATATATCATAAATCTCTAATATTGGGCTATTGTCACACATGATGAATTATTGTAAGCATGTCAGCACATAGTGGAAGTCAAGTACATTCAAATACTACTCAGTCAGAATTGAATTTGGCATGATAGTCTCATAAAAGGGGACTCAATTGAGAGTTTCCACTTGCCTGCTCTAAACTTGTCACTTGTAGGTGCTAAAGAGCTTGTTGTGTTGGTTTAATTAGTCAACAAATCGGTCCTTACTTGATTGCGTGGTCGTATCACATATGTTAACACTTCACTGTTTGATGGAGATATTAACAAGTGACAAGAGTCTCTTGGTCTATGGACTTTAAAGAAGAGAAGCTCTTCTATATTATTTCATTTGGTCCTGCCAATATTTATTAGATCATGCAGGCTGCAGGCTGCCAACAAGAGAAAGACAACACAAACATTTTTCAGGGTTATGCTCATCTGTATCCCAAAGAAGGGTCACTAAACAATTGATGGTAGAAGAATATAAGTAAGATGAGTGTTTTCTACCACAGTTTAGAAACCCATTATATGATACAGTTTGCTGCAGACCTCCTTGGAGCTTTTTTCACTTAAAGATAATTTATGACAAGAACAGAGAGGTTCTTGAAAATGCTATAGCAACTGGAGCTGAATGATGCCACTCTGGCACTAGATGCATAGTCACCAGAGGCCAGTAAAAAGGAAGTTTGCATTTGTATGAAGAACTGTATTAGTTAAGCATTCATCAGTGTTGTATAAAATATTCATATTACTTGTTGGTGGAAGATTAAACAAAAAAAACTTCAATAATTAAAATGGCTTATTCCCAGGAGTGGGGGGTAGGGAAAAAGTTGGTCCTCTGCAAGTTTGCAAAAGGGCTTGTCTATTCACTTTTTGTATAGCAGCAAACAAAAGAGGAGTGCATACTTTATAGGCTCCACTTGTTTGACCACCATTCTGTTATAGCTTTTATCTGTGCTTTACCAGTAATCAGGTCTCTGAAGCATAGGCTGTAATAAAGAGAAATACATCACATGTAGAAAATCTCCCTAATCATTTTTGGTGGTCTCTTGCTAGAAAAAGCTATTTAAAGTATTGTGATAGGTGCCATAAATGCTATCTGCCATAAATATTGACTGACTGTTTGTGGCAGTATGGGAAAAATTAGAATGAGAGAGCACCTCTTTAAGTTTGTTATTATAATAGTTAATTTTATTTCTTTCTGTTGGAAAGCTGGGGGACAATTTGAATAATTCCCTTAAGAGGGAAACAAATAGGATTCATATACATAAAACCTCATTGCTTCCATCTTCACTGAAATGTTGCAACCTCCCTACTTCTTAGTTTTCACTATAATGCTTAGGCTGAACTTTTCCTCCCTTTTAATGCATAGACTGATCCTCAAAAGTCATGGTCTGCTACAAGACAGTTGTTTTAAATCACCATGAATTTTTTCACAGTGATTTTAGGTTTTTCATGAAATATTACTGTTACAGGAAAATACACAAAACCAAGTTAAAAAATTCATAATGAACTTTCTCATAATAACCAATGATAGAACAATGTTATTAAAAATAGTGGTGAAGAAGTTTCTTGCCTTAACTTCTCTATGCACCATTTTGCAAAAATGTTAGGTGCATTCAAAAACTTGAACATATTATATATTCAAAATATATAATATTTTCATACACCTATGCACGTACATACGTGCACATTTTTGTGATAACAGTAAAATTCTTTACTAGTAAGCATATAAAATGCAATGGCTATTCTAAAGTGATTTTTATTTGTGTGAGTAGATTTTTTTATCTGTGGTTCTCAGATGTAATCTGCATTATCTCAAATTGTTGTATTTAGTTTTAAAGTACTGTTCACTTCTTATTTGGGAATCTGGAGTCAATTGCCTTATATCGTTATAATTTTTGTTGCAATAGTGATGAAGACGACACGTATGTATTTAGGGCTCAGATACTCTGAAATCAGAACAAAATATGATCTTGCTTTTGTCGCAGGAAGATATTTTACCTTTTCTTAGAGTGCAGTATTTTTTATGGCGGATGGTCATATCCTGTAATATGGATTATCAATTTCCAGAGCTTTCAAATTACTCCTGCCCTGGGCAAGAGACCACAACTTTGAGAGATGTTCAAACAAGAATCTTTGCCCAGATGCCCAAAATCTCTCAAAAAGTTTGTGGTAGTGTCAATCCTTCAAATTATTGGGGAACTTCTGTGAATTACTAAGTACCCTTCATTTCTATTGATTGCAGTGAACAGGGGAAAATTCAAAACAAATAAAACTGAAGACTTCAGGATACATATGAAGTCTTTCAAAGTGATGATTTGATGTTCTAAATTGGTGACCACTTTGGATTTGTTATGAGCTAATTTACCTTAATGTTTGTGGGAGCATTTTTTCCCCTGTGTACTAGTTCAAAATTTTCTTCATTGCTTGTTAATTCAAAATACCCTTTTTTAATTCTAAAATGCTGTTTTACTCCAATCACTGATCAATGCCTTCTCTTTGTCGTTTACTGTCTTGGTTTTTTTTCTTCAATCAGATCTGTTTAATTGATTGCTTTTGCTATAGGATGTTATTTTGGTTGTGTGGCAGCACTATCCAAATTTCACCTCGTCTATACAGAGTTGCATGACCTTCCCAGTGCCATCATCGTGTCCGACAACTGTTCTTCCCAAAGCTGATACCAGAGGCTGTTGATGTGAGGCCGGTAGGTCAGTCCAGAGAAACAATGCCCTCCCTGCAGATATGGGGGCCTGCTCTTAGGTCCCTCCAAAGCGGTATCTTTTCCAGGTTGAACAAGCCCCAGTGCCACAGCCGCTCCTTACAGGGCAAATGCTCCAACCCCTGACCATTTCTGTGGCACTTTGCTGAACTCCCTCCAGCTGATCATTACTTTTCTTGTTACTGGTGCTCCCTTAACTGGACAAAGTGTCTAGATGTGGCCTCTGGGGCTGAGTAGAGGGGAATAATCACACTCCTGGCTGTGCTCCTGACTATTTCCCTGGACGCTCTTGCACAGGGTCACACACTGAGGGCTCATGTTCAGCTCACGCCCACAGTGCCCTGTGCACCAGCTCACCTGGAGAGCAGAGGGACTGCTTCAAGGGACTCTTTCTTCCTGGGGCAGGACCTTACATCTGTCTGTGTTGAATTTTGTAACTTTCCCATTGGCTTCTTCTTCCAGCCTATCTTGTGTCTCTTCAGGTGGCAGCCCCTGCCCTCAAGAGCATCATCAAGTGGTCCTGCTGGCTTGGTGTCACCACACACCTAATGAGAGAGCACTCTGCCATCTGCTTCAGATCATTGATAGAAGTGGTTAACAGGACCGGTCCCATGAGAGATCCCTGTTGCACTCCATTTGTAACCGGACTCCAGAGGGAGCATGACTCACTAATCACTACCTGCCGAACCTGATCACCCAAACTGTTATTTACTCAGCCATTTGTTCAACAATCTAGACCCTAACATTCCACCTCAGATACAGGGAATGTTGGAGGGATTGCCCAAGGTCCTGATAAAGACAAGATAAATGACATCCACTGCACTCCCCTCATCAACAGATCCAGTCATTTCGTCATCAAAAGCAATTTGTAAAAGCATGATTTTAACTGCTGACTTTCCAATAACCACTGTCTTCCTACATCCATATATTCATTCAAGGAGGACTCATTCTGTAATTGTCCTGGTGACCAAAATGAGGCCTGTACTTTCTCAGATTGCCCCTTCGGCCTGTTTTGAAGATGGATTCAGCATTTGCCCTTCTCCAGTTATCATGGACATCCCCCTGATCTCTATGACCTTTCAAAGATGACAAAGTGGCCTCACTATGATGGTGAGTATAATAAAGATTCCAACAGAGATGAGGAATCATGCCCTAAAAGCTTTGAAAAAATATGAACTTTTTTGATATTCAATTCCCATTTACATACTAGGAAATAATAAATAGTTTCA
>NW_008239553.1:21613818-21623060 GCF_000691975.1 Corvus brachyrhynchos
GAAATAATAAATAGTTTGAGTGTAGGGAATTAATTCAACAGGACAATTTGGGTGATTGTCATCACCTTGTCAATAGCCTGGAAGAAGCCCTTTCAATAGCCTGAAACAGCCTTTTATAAAGAGTGGAATTATATGAAAAGTGTTAAAGAGTAAAGTCTCTTTCTGAATGCTCTTTATTCTGTCTCTCTGGATTCTTCTTTACATATGTCCTTTGAGACACTGAAGTAAGTTTTTTTCACTATTGAACCAGTGCCACTATGAGAGGATGAATCCCATCCCCTTTTTACTCATACATTATCAATATAACTGTTAGGTATGCATTGACTGGAACATGTGCACCTCTATTAGGACCAGTTCTTTCTTGCACTGAGAGATGCCTCATCACGGCATACATATGTATATGCATAGTCATTCTTCAGATTAGCCACAGCCACATCTTTGTAAAATGCTTAATTACCAGAACACAAAACACAGATTACATTTCCTTCCCTAATCAGCTTCAAGATAGAGTGGATTCTGCCTTGGGGCTTGAAGATCAGTGTGAGGACATCTTGAGATCCCTTCTAGTCCTATTACCCTTGTAACAAACAGACAACAAAGAAATCCAACTGCCACCTATGTGTGCATTGCCAACCATGAATGAGAAAAGTGATACTTAGCTGTGACTACTGAGGACTTGTCTTAAACTATACAAGTAAAGTCAGACAAAGATGACAAATGCTTTGTTATTTGAAAATAATGTCCTCAGTTACTCTTAAGTCCTCTAGAGAAAATTTTTATTTTGAAAGATAAAAAGATACTCCGGTTATATCCTCCCCAGCCACACTCTTAACAAAAAAAAAAAAAGTTTTCAATTCAAGCAGGGATGTATTACGTTTCCAGGGAAGCTGTAATCTAATATCAAATGTTTGAGTCTAACTAGACATTATATATCTTAACTGTATGTATAATTTGTGGATATCATGAGCATTATCTGCTACTAATTAATGTCAATTATATTACAGTCTCTGGAATTCCTTGACTGTCTTCTGTAGCTGCAAAAGGACCCTAAATGACTGGCAGATCAGGTGTGTCACTTTTAGGCAGTTAAATTGTGGTGGAATTAATCTTGTCTTTAGCAATAATGTGGAGTTTGAAGCTGAGATGCTGAAAGACAGGATAAGATAAGATAAGATAAGATAAGATAAGATAAGATGGTCTGAGGCAAAAATATATATTAAGTTCTGAAACATCTGATGAAGGGATGGTTATCTCTGGCATGGGAAGTGGAGTACCTATATGTATAGCCCAGAGAGCGTGAAGCAACACTAAATATACTGCAGTCATTTCAACTTGTCTTTCACAGCTCTTAATAATGCACTTGTAATTGCAGAGCAAAAAGTACTAATTCCTACTCAAGTTTGTAAAATTGGTATAACATATTATTAAAAGAATAAGATGAAACAGCAGTAATTACCCTTAATGTTTGTTTGTGGGTGCTTTCCATTTACAGTATGTTCATGACCTTTACCAATATATGGCTCTGCCCTTTTATATGACATACAGAGACTCCAAAGTGTCATCTGCTCAGAGTTTTTTGAAAGGTCTAAATGTAATCCACTAGGTGTCAGGGCACTGCACACAGAAACATCCTCACAAGATCAAATACACAGTGCGTTTCCCTGGTCTACACTTCCTTTGTCTGGAGTTTCCCACCAACCAGGTCATGGAACTCAGGAAAGGTGAAGGAACTCAGGACCAGATGTGCAACAAGCAGGTCCCTCACCCCGATGCCATGGCATGGAGACAGCTGGCAGATATTCTCAGGCCTTACCTCAAAATCTGTGCCAAATTGAGAAAGTGACAGAGCTACCTACAGAAGACTTCAATTCCAAATCAGAGCAGTGCTAAAATCTAACAAATGTCTCAAATCTGATAAACACAAAAAATATGGAGTTAACCTGTGAGGGGTCCCACAAAATGAAAAGACACAATTTACTGTATGTCAAGAGGTTATTTTGCAACAGCCACATAGTGATTGTATCTCAGTTACAAGTGTTAAGATGTCCTTTGGCTAGTTTCAGATTCTGTTGTGTTCCAAATGCTGGCAAAACAAGAAGAAACAGTTTAAGACCTGTTTCAGGCTGCCATACCTGCACACTAGAGTGCTGGTACATAGTCTTAAGTCACGTAGGCTGTAAGAAGATACAAGAATATGAACAATAGGTCTACTGCTTAGTGGCTACTTTTGTTTTGAAAAAAAAGTACGTGAACATATGCTCAAGGTTCCCATCAAAGTGAGGGCCTGAACAACTGTCCTAGTTTTATTGAAAATATTAAGGACATAAATTAATAGGTAATTGGTGGTTAATTTCATATTACTTAAATTCAAGGTGCCTTTCATGACTCTCTAGTTTGTGCTCCATGGAAAAGACTGGCCTTCAGAAATCCCAGAAGGTTCAGGAATACTTGGATGCAATGGTCCCAAGTCTTTCAGATAGCATCTCAATATCTGTGCTTGCTAGCCAAGTTGCAACCCTAAGCATTGCTTGAGTTTGTAATACCAGATTAAGCTCCAGTAGACAAAGCTCAACTACTTTGGGTCTGTGTAAGATGTCAGGAACAGTGAGTTATCTCTGAATTTACAGCAAAACATCAAATATGCATATACATGCAGATGCAAAGTATATATGGCAAAATATGGAACTGTGATTATTTATTATATTTCTATGATTATTGCACTTACCTATTACATTTCCATCTCCTGAGCAGCCCTTGATTGCCCCAAAAATAAGAGACAAACTTCCAGAAAAACATTATCCTCTCAACATTAAAATATCCTCTCACTAATACTCTCTGCAGTGGGGGAGAGTATTACACTACCAGAAAGGATGGCAAGACCCAGGAGAATAAAGTCTAGCAGGCCTACAAGACTGAACACTGAAGTTGAGTATCTTTAGATAAATACTTATGGTCAGTTTTAACAGCTCCAGCTCCCTCCAACAGCAGCTGTTCTAAAAGTAATTAAATCAACTCAACGCTAAATATAGACCCAAAATGTTTAAAGGCTTTCTAAAATAATTTTGAAGCGTTTTTTTATCTGCGGGAAATTAGAAATTACTTCAATTAATACAAAAATATACTCCAACTGAGGCTATAAATATATACATATATATTTAGGCTATATATGTATAGGCTATATATATTTAGGCTATGTATATTTTTATATATGCGCATATATATACACTGAAGAGTTTACAAGGATTTTTATAGAAAAATGTCACATCCTTAAAGGTCAATAAACAATATAAAGGTTTCAAATCGTGACCATTAAAAATAACCTTCTTGGCAAGCATTTCTTTTTCCACAGTGGTTAAAATTTACAGGCTAAAATTGTAGGGGGTTTAATCCCGAACATGTTGTTACCGCACTGTCTTAACCCTAAGAGTACTTGACAGTGCAGTAAAAATAGCAGTAAAAAAGAGGAAGTCACAGCTAACTCTGGACCTTTCTTTAGGTCCTGAAAACACCCCTGGTTTTCATATTACTACATACTAAAGGTATGTAACATTCCTATTTGCCTTTATTCACTGTAAGGGTTAGACATATCTGTGCTACAAGGGTGGCAAGGCATCTAGTTCCCTTTCCTGGAGGTGGTTTCCTGCCAACTGACCCCATTTTGGGTACATCCCTTTCATCTCAAGATTTGTGTGCACCACAGCAGAGGAAGAGGAAAAACTTGGTTTCATGAGTTTCAGATTTGTGGGGAGGGAAAGGAACACATATGAAAAACTTAAAGGCTTTTTAAAAATCTCTTATAAGGCCCGTATGTCTGTGCTATTACCATATAACACTGAATAGAGCAGGAAACAAAATATCAAAATGTCATTCTAAACCTGTAGTTAGGGTATTAGGGGCCTGATCCAATGCCAAGGGAAGACAATAGGGAGGGTTTGTATCAAATGCTGAATGCCCTCTGAGCCCATCAAAGGGATTATGGACCATTTGGCGAATGTGTATCATCCTGTGCTGGACCATGCTAATCTTATTGTGCCATTGCAATTGTGGTAAACATACTGCTGATGCAAACATATCTAGGACTTACTTTTTTTCCAAATCCCAAAGGATTTATTGAAGCAGATATAAAACTTCCCCTCCTTTTTGCCTATCTTAGCACTGGAACTTACTGAAACTTAAGAATTCCAGAATTTCTTCATACAAAGTCTACATCTATTCCCTTACTTAGTTAATAATACCAAACTCAACCAAATCAAATAGGATACTTGATTCTTCCTTCACAGAAAATATTTTACCCATTAATGAGAAGTTTTCTTATATAAAGGAATTCAATTTTTTTTGATTGGCGTTAGACTCACAGACAGACAGAAATAAGCTGCCATTCTTCCATTTGATAGCCAGACGCTGCCAGTTGTTGCTAGGGCAGTCATGCTGTTAAATTAGGTCTAATGAACGAGTAATTGCTTTAGGTATAGTGAACCATTTCAAAGAAAACAAGGATTCTAATTGATTTGCAATTTGTTTGGCACATTGCATTGTCTGGGGCTATTGATTAGTCTTCTGGATTTCACACTGCATGTGTTTCCCTTTATTAAGGGAATAACAGGTTACTGATTACTTTCCTTCTGGGTTTAATGTAGCGGTTAATGTCTACTTTGTTCTTGTGTCATGTCACAGGCAAGGAAGGAATAATATGCAAGTGGGTGGCCCTTTGCTAAGAAACTCCCCTGCTGCTTTGAGCTGTGTACTCTAAGACATGCTGAAAAGCAGATCAAGAGAAAGGGTTAGAATAGCAGGACTCACAAGTTACGGCCTGAGTCAGGCTAGACCCAGGCTAAAAACTTGGCTTTCCTTTACTATCAAAGCACAAAACAGTATGAAGTGATTGGCAGTAGATTTGCTCGTTTGATTAAATGTCTCTATATAGGGAAACATAGTATAGTTTTATATGCCTTGGTTTATATACAGCAGCATCTTAAATAAGAAAGCTTACAATATATTTGTCCTTTTGCTGCAAGAGATTTACCCCATACTATACACATTCTGGAGAGCAAGCCATTTTTTATTTTACATCTACCTTGGCTTGCAAAAAAGTGAATCCATTTAATTAACGGTGTTGTTCCTCTCAAAGGACAACTTTCTGTAACATAGTTATGTTACTAAATTATAATTAATTTCAAAATTCTTAATATTCTTAGCTCAAAAATGTTATCCTTAGCATGTCTTTAACAGGTATGATGGTAAAATAAAATATGCTTCATTGTTCTATAACTGGTCTTTGTTCTGGAGATTATTTAGCTTCGTATTTTGTGCCCCTGTATTGAGATCCAGTACAAATGAAATTAAATATAGGCATTTAGATTACTTGCAGGGCCTAAGGAATCATAATTTTTTGTCCTTGCTATGTTTCTTTCTCAAAGGGATCAGCCATGTATCATTCATATAACAGATCTTGACCTAAGCCTGATCCAAAGCCTGTTGAACTCAACAGTAAAACTCTTATTGATTTTCAGAAGCTTTCCCCTATGAGTCCATCAACTTTCTTGATTCCTCTCTTGAGAACCTATACTTTATTTCAACAAGAAACCAAAGTTTCATTGCCAGGTGAGCCACCACGCTGTAATCCAAGTGTCCTGAAGCTTTACATTGTACCAGTGGCACCAAATGAGCGATCTCAAAAATCTATGCTTTGTCCCATGTGCCAGGATTTGAAATTTCTAATGCCGGACTGGTATTTTTTGATGACTTATTATAAAGATGACTATTAGTAATTATGAGTAAATTTCCTGAATATGATGATTTTTTTTTTTTTTCTAAAAGGGATTATGATACAACATTGGTCATGTTCATCAATTTTAAACTCAGTAGCTCATGATCTTTCATGATCTAGAAATTGTTGATTTCAAAGTCTTTGCAGTGGGATATAGAACAGCTGTGACTTATCTTTAATTCATCATGAATTTCAGGTCATCCCAAATGTCTTAACTAAATCAGCTGCACACTTTCAAATCCCTGTTAGACTGAATTTAATGAAGTCCTTGGTCTTACAGACAGAAACAAAAGAAATCATCTCTATAATGGAAACAAAACAACAGCCAAAAAAACATTTTGTTATCATGTTTGACAACCATTTGGTATATAACACATACAAAAATTGTCACTGCTGTTTTGGGGTGCCATATGGAGTTCATTTTTGTTATCCTGTTCAAAAATGATGAATCATTGTGTACTAAATGTATACACCAAATACCAGACATATACCAAAATAGTTTCTATAACTTAGCAGATCATAATCTATTTCCTTCTATATTCAATAATCTTAAAACATCCTGATGCTCAAGTCAGAGTTCAGTATATATTAAATTGGTTATTAAAGGTAGTTTATTCCACGTGGGTGACCTAATGTAATTGTAAAGTAAGAGAAACCATAATATTCTAATTTCCTTTTCATGTGGTGGGGGAAGTTTGGGATGTGAGCCAGATGGTGCAATCATTCACCAGTTATGGTGGGATCCCAGGCTTGAGGCTAGGGATTTGAGGATCTCGCAAAGATAATGCAAGAGAGTCGAGACATTAACATGCCTCTCTTTCCCCAGCCTTTGATTCAAGAAAAAAACAATGAAAAAAAACAAACTCAAAAGGAAGCTACTGAGAAGATTAGAGTCTGATCATACTCCAATTACAATAATTATATCAGATTAGACTAAATGTCAGTAGTATAGAAACAAGTATTCTAATATGATATGACTTGAACCTTCCTTCACTTCCATCACTTGGGCCCCTGTGTGCTATTGAAGAAACTTGAGATGGCTTTAATGCTGAGGATGAACTGATCTGATCTATATCAATAACGTATACACATAAAGGTAGATTGCTATGTTAAAATGATGAATTTTCCCCAATTCAGAGAAATCTTCTAATTCTAATAGCTAATTCTTGCTATGTGTGTGTATTATTGCTATGCAAGCTTAAGCTTTTCATTTCCTCTTCTTTGTCTCCACCAAGACTGAGATACAGCATTTTATTCTCAACAAAATTATGTGAAAGATGACAAGGAAGCAATGATCAGGAGTGATTCTAGTTACAGGGCCTTTAGTTACAGGGCTTGCTGTGAAACAAATTCCATTGGATGCATCACAACTAACAGATACTTCACTATTGAATTCAAGACCCAGCATGCTGTTGTCAGTAAAGTGATTATGTAGATAGAGCGTTCCAATGAAATCTTCTTTTCTGCTTACTTGGGGGACTTACGGAGAAAATAGTTTCCTGAATTTTCTTCTAAATCCTATTCTCTTGGGTTCAAATAATCAAATTTTTTGCTTTAGGTCCACAAAGTTGTATATACTGCAGGATGGTCTGGGATTCTGGCCTCTTCTCATCCATTAAAGAACCTGCCAAGGGCCACACCTCCCTTCTGACCATATGAAGGCCTCTGTACAAAAGGCAGCTGCATGTACTCAGATTTCCATGTACCCAGGGAAGGCATCAAGCCCAACAAAAGAAGCAGCGCCAATGTCCCCATGGAGAGTGTTCCACTTTTTAGAAAAGAATTGAAAATGTGCTAGGACAGAGAGAAGGAAGGTGAGATGCATGATAGTTGAGCCTAGCACTTAGAATAATTGCACAGGCTGAAGAAGTCCAAAGTCCTCTCTCCACTACAGTCGTTTTGTAGTTTATCCAACAGGTACAACTCACTAAAGAAATAAAAATCTTATCTTTTCTAGTTATCTAAGTTTCCTAATCTTTAGAAGAACCTGTGAAAAATGTACAAACAATAAACTTTTACCTATGGGGACCAAATTCAAGGGCCATAATCTATTTGAAACCTTTTGTCTCTGACACACATCTCCTGTTGAACTAGACTGGGAAAAATTGTACCAAGGAGAAAATCAGTTTGAGACAGTCTTCTACTTTGGTATCAGAAGCAGCAAAAACAGATGTGTATCAATTCCTCAGCTACCCAACACATCACTCAGTATGTTAATAAAAGTCCTTCTTCTTTTGTAGACAAAACTGTAATGTAAATTTGTGAACTTTCATCAGCCCTGATTAGCAGAGTTAAAATCACACCTCCTGTGTGCTGCCCTTTCCCCCACAGAGGATGCAGGCAGGATATATCTACCTCAAGGGCCACTGTGAAGCTCAGATTACTACTACTGCTTATCATTGACAGCAGGAAGATTCTTAGCATGATACAAACAGTGATCTATATATGCACAGACTTTTTTCCCAGTTAAAATTTAAGTCTCTTTAGGCATGGAGTGCCTGCAGCTTTAGGATACAAACCTGGAGGATTGCCCCCTTTGACGTAGATACTTAAACCACCCGTGAGTGGCTAATTCTTTCTGAGACTCTAGAGTTTTGTTTCTCATCTGAAATATATGAAAATATTTTCACTGAAGTCCACAGAGGTTATGATCATCAAGAATATTACCTTCAATAACAGATAGCTCCTCAGAAATGGTATGCATTTTCCATTCTCATTTTCATTAGTTGTTTTCTAACACTGATTGTAATATTGCATGGAAGTCACAAAACTACTGAGCCTGGTGTGCTGGGTGGAGCCGAAACATGACTGACTGACATCCACACTCTTGTAACTGATCTTTCTGCCTTTATTGCCTTAACTAAAAGCTTGAACTCCATAGTTTAGTTTTTCTCTCCTACCTCACTGTCTTCTTTGGGAAAATCACACTGATCTTGGAGAATGTTTTTGTTGCTGCTTTCTGACTGCATCTGTGTTGAGCTTTTTTACTAAAAACGAAAGCAAAAAACTACATTTTCTGAGACATATTACTTCTGTCTAATATATGGCTTTGCTGGTTAGCATGCACAGGAGCAAATCACATTTTGAAATATTTTTAAAACATGGAAGAGCTTTAAAGAACTGTTTAAGAAGCTGCTCTTGGTTTGGTGCCAGATACAGATGCCACACTGATTACAGAAGATTACATAAATTCCCCAAGCCTTATTATCCTCTCACTTACACCTATAAAACTGGGAAGAATTCCACTGGAGTCCCTGGAATTACACAAGTTCTGGAGAAGAATACATCCCTTCTGGTTAGCAAGCTATCGGTGTTTTTAGTGGGTCCAGTTATCTCCACCTGTCTACTAATACTAAAAAAATCGCAAAGCAAACAGAGTATGATCCGTCTACACAAATACTTCAACCTTCATTGATTTCAACTGAGTTGCACAGATTTATATGTGAGCTAAATTTTGACCTGAATATGTAGGGAA